>NC_069385.1:146362857-146680000 GCF_027475565.1 Acinonyx jubatus | reverse complement strand
GCGAGCGGTTCCCGCCCGCGAACCCCCCGCCCGCCCGCGTCCCGGTCCTTTTCCGTCCGCTCCCGCCGCGCGGCCCCGCGTCCTCTTCTGCGGGCCCCTGTGTCCGCCGGCGCCCGCGCCACCCTCCCCCTGCCCGCAGTCTCCCCCTGCCCTTTCCCGTCCCACCCTCCCCCTGCCCACCCGCCCCCGCCAGCACCTCCTCCCCCGGGAGCCGCGGCACCGCGTCCCGCCGCCCGCTCCCCACGCGTACGGATTCCCGCTATCGCGGGGGCTTCTCCTACGGGCGCCCCCCGGAGCGTCACCTCCCCTCCCTCCGCCCTGAACCCCCACTCTCTCCGAGGGTCACCTCCGCTCCGCCGAGGGTCAGCCCCGCTCCTCCCAGGGTCAGCTCCCTTTCCCCCGAGGGTCCCCTCCGCGGCGTCCCAAGCCAAGGCCGCCAGGGCCCGGCGGCGCGGGAAGTAGGGGCGCGGCCGAGCTCACGAAAGGCCCCTGTGACTCTTTAGGTTTGAGCCCGAGTCCAGCCGGCAGACCGGGAGTCGAGGTGCTAGAAAAATAAAAGGCTGGGAGGGTTTGCCGTTATTCCGTGAGCTTTGAGAAAGAGGGAGCAGGGCAGCCGGGAGATCCTTCCCCGGGAGGGGCCTCCGCCCTGGGGGTGCTTGGGAAGCAGACCCCGAGCTCGCGGGCAGCAATAAGCTTGCTTAGCAGAGGATGGTTTCGATCCATCGACCTCTGGGTTATGGGCCCAGCACGCTCCCGCTGCGCCACTCTGCTCGTCTGGGGAGGCCGCCGCTGGCTTTCCTATCCCGATTCCTACCTGCTTGACCCGCGTGCTGCTACGCTCCGTCCCCCCACTCTCCCTCCCTCCCTCCCTCCGTCTCTGCTCCGCGTTTCACTCTCTTCCCGGCCCAACAATCCACGCCACTCCCGACGTGTCCTCGCCGCGCAGACCCTCGGGGGCCTCCAGTCCTCTCCCTGCGAGGTCGCCCGTCACCCGCCTGCGCTGGGAGTGATGACGGCGAGGATGTCAGCTCTCCACACCAGGGCTCGGGCAAAGCCCCTTCCTTGGGATTCGCTCCTGGTCCTCCAGCCCATCACCTTTCTCCTCTTCCTTCTTGCCGCGCACTCGGATTTATCCGCTAACGTGGTCCCGGGCTCTGTTTTACCTTTCGTGACCCCTGCCCGCGCGTCCGCGCAGGTCTCATTCGCTCGGCCGCTCTCCGTTATTGGAGACCCCAAAGTCACCCCCCCCCCTTTCCAAGCCCCCATCGCGGGGTTCAGAGCCACCTGCACCCAGCTCTGGAAGCGCCCCCACCCCCACCCCCGCGCACCGCGCTCCGCGGTCAGACGTGGGGCTGCGCGACAGGTCCGTTTCTACCTGCGGGGTCTTGGCCCTCGGGCACCGACAGACGGGTGACTTAGCCCAGAAGGCCCTAGCGACTCCACAGGCTGCCAAGGCTGCGGGCGTTTGAAGAAACCCGACAGGCCAGCTCCCGGGGCAGAGACGGGCCCTCTCCGAGGCGATTTTGCCCAAACCGGGGACGCGCTTCCCCCGATACAGGCGCGGTTTGTGGCACCTGCCAACCCCTGAAGGCGCCGACTGGTTTCCTCCTTCACCCCCTTCGCTTCCCTTCCGAATTCTGCAGGGTGCGCACCTTCTCGGGCACATTCTCGTACTTTCTGCCCCGTTCCCTCTTGCCTGCCACAGAAGCGCAGGCCCTGTGTGGACCGCCCGGGACAGAACGTTCCGTCACTTCTACGGCTGACCCCCGCCAGCAGGAACGGGACGCGGCCCCCTCCTGCTGGAAGAGGGTCACGCGGCCTCTGCACCTGTGCGTCGGTCACTTGGACTCCCGAATGCTCTCCGGGGAAATTGCAAGGGTCGAACCAAGACTTCAAAAAAAGATCGTGGAAATGCGGGACTTGGCCCGCGCTCCTCAATTCGGTCAAGCGAAGCCAGACGCCGGGGGCCCCTGTTCTTAGCTGGACTGGCCGCCCGTTGTTTGGCTTTGATTCAAAGTGCTAATTTCAAGCCTGTGACCCCGTCTCTGGACTGCACTAGAAGGTCTGAAACTTACATTTCTATGTCTAGAGGGAGCCCGGTCTTTCGCCCTCAGGATTCACAGTGCGAGTCAAGACGCTCCAGTTCTCCCTGACCTGACTGAGTTCTCTGGTCTGCTGCTCGGCCCCCCCTCCAGCAGCTTCGTCCTTAGATGTCCCCACCCACCCATCCCTTCTGGCAGTGGGGCGAGTGTATCTTAGACTCGAGGATCCTCTGTCTTGGTCTTTCTTCAACTTTTCAGGTGGAAAACTTAGCTGCAGGGAGAATCAGGCTCTAGCAGATTGCTTGTTTCGTATGTAACACGGGAGATGGAAATTCCTGCAGCTAAATGAGAACTAGACTGAGATCCAGCAAGATCACTCACCGGGATGAAGCAACTGTCTTCAACTTGGACTCTCTCCCAGTGAGGTGAAAGAACACAGTAAAACGTACGTTCGAAGCCAAAACTCCTGACTCTTTGACATAATGGGTCCAATAGGTGACCCTTTGCTCTCGTGACAAATGGGCACGTTGTGCTTTGTCCCCGGGTTGACGAGACTCGGTTTGATTTAATCTCCAGCTTCCTGCTTTGTCAGCCTCTGAGGGCAACCAGGGAGCTACCCTCCAAACCAGGACAAACCCTGATGCAAGGTTCAGACGGACTCTGAATCAAACTCTGTGAGCAATGATGGACAACGCGAAGACATTCGCTGTGAAATTGTGTGCAATACAAAGATAAGGGGCACTAAGGAATCTACTCCTGAAATCGTTGTTGCACTATATGCTAACTAATTTGGATGTAAATTTAAAAAAAGAAATTAAAAAATAAAATTAAAAAAATTACACTATCCACACACACACACAAACATTTTGAGGGAAATACAGACCGAAGAAGGTTAAACATGTAGCCTACGCTAATAAAACAGCAGAGCCAGAAGCTTCTGGATTCTTTACATTCTAGACCTACCTGGCAACTACACCTCTAATAAAAAGCTCTTTTGTAATGATACAAAAAAAAAAGAAGATTTCAAAACTCTAAATGAAATAGTTTTTGATTCTTTAAGCTGTGGAACGCATATATAATGGAATATTCTGCAGGTGATCGTGTGAATGAGGCCTGTTCGTTTGTACTGATGTGAATTACACATGCATAATATATGTAAATCTATGTATTTACTCCATGTAACTGCAGACTCACTGAGTTGTAAGTAATGCTAGAGAGAGAACACGTTACCCGAGTTTCCCCCCGTGGTAACATCCGGGCTCATCACATCACCAGCAGGATATCGACATTGCTACAGCCCTCCAAGTCTTATTCTCATCTCCCCAGTTGTACTCACTTTTGTGTGAGTACGTTCACCTCTATGCAGTTTATCACGTGCAGATTCACAGTAGCCAGGACCCCAAGCCCGTGTGGCTTCGTGGCAGTGAGACTCCCCCCCCCCCATTTTCTCCCAGCACTCCCCTCCCTAAGGCCAGAGAACCAGAAGCTGATTCTTCATCTAAGTGAGTCCTTCCCAGAATATTGTAGAAGTGGAATCACACAATATGTAACTTTTTGAGATTGGCTTCTTTTCCACACAAGTCCCTGGAAATTCATCCAAGTGGACACATGTATCTGTAGTCTCTTCCTTTGTACTGGAAGCATATTTCACAGTGTGGATACATCATTAGCTGTTCAGACATTCACCTACCCGTGTTTCCCGTTTGGGGCTAGTCTGGGTAAAGATGCTGTAAGAAAAACTACATAAAGATCTTTGTAGGAACATAGGTTCCTATTTCTCTGGAATAAATACCCGAGAGTGCGATTACTGGATTATCTGAAAATTTCATGTTTACTTTTCTAAGAAGCTACCAAACCATTTTCCTGAGTCACTTTACCATTTTACGTTCCCACCATCAGTGTAGGAGGGATTTAGTTTCCCCACATCCTCGCCAGAATCGAGTGTTGTCATTATTTTTGGTTTAGCCATTCTGACAGGTGGAGGGTGATACCTTATTGTGGTTTTAGTTTGTATTTCCCTGACAGCTAAGGAAGTTGAACATTTTGTTCCTTTACTTAATTTGCCATCCGTATATTATCATAGGTGTAATGTCTCTCATGTCTTTTATCGACTTTCTAACTAAAGTGTTGGTTTTCTTTCCTGGTCTGTCCGGTTTTGAGAATTCTGTGTAGATGTTCTAGATACTGTCCTTGGCCAGATATGTGGGTTATAAATATTTCTCCCGATTTGTAGCTTGTTTTTTCAACTGCTTCGTAGCGTCTTTCTGCAGAGTAAAAGTTGTTAATTTTGAAGAGGTCTGATTTATCTCTTTTCCTTTTGAGGATTGAGCTTTTGGTACCAAGTCGAAGGAGTCTGCCTGACCCTAGATCCTGAAAAATCTGCTATGTTGTTTTCTAAAAGTTTTAGAATTTTACATTTCAGTCTGTGATTCATTTTAAGTTAATTTTTGTGTACAGAATGAGATTTAGGTCGATGTGGGTTTTGGTTTTGGTTTTTGTTGGGGTTTTTGGCCTACGGATGCCAGCTACTCGAGGACCAAGTATTGAAGGCTCCCTCTTCTGTTGAATTTTTTCCCCTATGCTACTGTTCAGAAATCAGTTGGGCATATTTCCATGGGTCAGTATGTATTGTTAAGGGAAAGAAATAACCAAGATGAACACTCTGTACGAATTTGCTACCCTTCACTTAAGAGTATACAGTGGACTGAACATTATACACACATGTAACTCTGGAAAGTTATGCAAAAACTCATTCCACTGGGGAGGCAAATCGAAGAGCTCAAGCAATTAGATGGAAAACACTTTTTTTACTGCGTGTATCCCAATATCATTTGAGATTCATATCATGATTATTATTTTTAAAATATTTTAAATATTGAAATTCTTTTTTTATTAAAAATTTTTAATGTTTATTTATTTTTGAGACAGAGACAGAGCATGAATGGGGGAGGGGCAGAAAGAGAGGGAGACACAGAATCCAAAGCAGGCTCCAGGCTCTGAGCTGTCAGCACAGAGCCCGACGTGGGGCTCGAACCCATGGACCGCGAGATCACGCCCTAAGCTGAGAAGTCGGTCACTCAACCAACTGAGCCACCCAGGCGCCCCAATATTGGAATTCTTAACATGCAAAGAAAACATACTTTCTGTCAGTTGATTACAGCTTTGTTCCAGACTTTATTTTCCAGTGACATGGAAGCAAATGATTTTACTGTCTTCGGATAGCATTTACTTGTGGTGCTTCTTTCCTTAACCCTTACCCAGGCTGGGGTTGTGGTAAGCCAGCCTGAAACTCCAGATCAGCCTGCACAGATGCATGAAAACATGAGGGTATTGGGGGATATTAACGATGCAGCTGGTCTGCAAAAATTGCCTAACGGTAACAAGTCCATGGAGAAGCAAGCACTCCCACTAGCTTTTCATCTTTCTGAAAGAGTGAACTTCAAGCAGGAACCACCAAGGTATCCCTGAAATTTGGACTCTTCTGGGAGAAAAGAAAGCATTAGGACTCAGGTCAAACCTACTGGATAATACAGTAATTATGATTTCTTTTTTTCTGGCCAGATTGAGAGGCTCCATCCCAGGCCCGTTAATCCCAAGAACAAAACAGGGGGGTTTTAGTGAATGAGGAGGCATTGTTTACAGTTTGGGTTCAGTTCCTGTTTCTCTTGAACTTGCAGCTGTGTAGGGTTTCAAAGTAACCTACAAGATGTCAAAATATCCCGGAGGGAGCCACTCCGTAGTCGGCAGGATTCGAACCTGCGCGGGGAAACCCCAATGGATTTCTAGTCCATCGCCTTAACCACTCGGCCACGACTACGTGACAGACCTGTCCCTTGTTAAAGTAAATAGCCGTGCTGAAGCTTGGTTCTGTTGGTGAAGATCACGTTGCATACCAGAAAGTGCACTTGTAGTCAAATCCTTCCTATTCCTTAATGTCATCTGGATGACTACCATACTGCGGCACCATATTGGCAAGTAAGACTTTCTCCTCAGAACTGAAGGGACTCCTTGTTCTGATGAGTTGTTGGAACGAGTCAGCCTTTGGGGAGGCTGGACGGGCTACGTCCCACAACTGGAACGGCCTTCAACATTCACTGCAGAATTGTATGTGATAGCTACGATGTTTAAAAACCAGAAAAGGTGAAAAGGTGGTGCACGTGCATATATTTTCCCTCTGGAAGGTTCCACCAGACCTGGCTTCAGCTTGCTGCTGTGCGTAGAAATTGAAGAGCTGAACTCGTGGGTTGCAGAGAGCTTTTAGTTTTCACTACGTGTACTTCAAAATAACGTGAGTTTTGCCATCATTATTATTTATGTACATGTTTTCCTGTATCTTGTTTGTATACCTAGAATTGCTGGGTCATATGGTAGGTCGATGCTTAATCTTTTGAAGAGGGGCCAGACTGTTTCCCACATGAATGCACCATTTTCATCCTCCCCTGTGTGTGATGGTTCAGATTTCTCCATATCCTCCCCAACACTTGTTATTACATGGCCTTTTCATTAAAGCTATCCTGATAGGTGTGAAATGGTATGTCACTGGGGTTTTGATTTGCATTTCCCAAACGACTAATGACAGCCAACATTTTCCCGTGTGCTTAATGGCCATCTGTATATCTTTCTTAGGGAAAAGTCTATTTGTGTACTTTGCTCATTTTTTCACGAACTATTTGTCTTTCCCTGGAGTTGTAAAGGTCTTTATACATTCTAGATGCAAGTCCCTTATCCGGTATATGATTTGCAAATCTTTTCCTCTAGCTTTTTGGTTGCATTTTTTATAGCGTCCTTTGAAGCACGATTGCTTTTGATGTTAACAAAGTCTACTTTATCTATTTTTTGTTGCTTGAGCCCTGGTGTCATACCTAACAATCCATTGCCAAATCTGAGGCCTTGAAGATTTCCCCAGTGTTTCCTTTTCAAAGGTTGATAATATTAGAGCTTGTATTATGTCTTTAACCTGTTTTGAGTTAATGTGTGTAAATTGTGTGAGGTAAGGACACAACTTCATTCTTTGGCAGGTGGTCATCTAGGTCTCAGAGCCACCGTTTGTTGAAAAGACCATTCCCACCCCCAGCCCCACCCCCACCAATGGTCTTGGCAGGTTTTAATAAAAAACCAGATGACTGTAGACATATGGCTTTATTTCTGGACTCTCAATTCTATCCCTTTGATTTCACTGTCCTGATCATCATTGCCTTGCAGTTAGTCTTAAAGTTGGGAAGTGAGTCCGCCTGCTTTTTCTTCTTTTTCAAGATTGTTCTGGATATTCTGGGTCCCTTGAAATCCCATGTGAATTTTAGAATCAGCTCATCAATTTCTACAAAGAAGTCAGCTAGCATTCTGGGAGGGAAGATCAATTTGGGGGACACTTGCTATCATAACATTGTTCAGATGCAATCCATAAACATATCTATCTTCATTTATTTCAGTAATGTTTTGTAGTCTTCGGAGTGTAAGTTTTGCACTTCTTTTGTTGAACTTGTTCCTGAATAGTTTTTCTTTTTTCAGGCATTTTACGTAGAGGCATTTACTTTGCCCTTTTTCCCTTCCTTATGAAACATGACAAAGCTGTCTGAAGCCTCCCAGATATAATATTAAGTGCTTAGTATAGTTTACGCAGACAAAACAAACAAACAAAAAACATCAAAAACAGAAAAGCAAACTGTGAAACACAGTGTATCTTTGATAAAACTCCATTTCTGAATGAATTTGATCTTATTGACTGGGGTGTAGTTAACACAAAGTAAAGGCGGAGGGTGTGTCCCTGCTCTTGTGACTTGTGTCCAACTAGGAAGGCTACTCTATGCACATGCAACAGAGCCCACACGGGAAGGGTTTGAATAGCTCTTAGAGACCTGAGTGTAGGGGCGCCTGGCTGGCTCAGTGGGTGGAGCTTGGGCCTCTTGATGTCAGGGTTGTGAGTTCAAGCTCCACACTGTGTGCAGAGATTACTTGAAAATAAAATCTCAACAACAACAAAAACCTCCTGAGGGTGTAATGGCAGCGATGAAGTGGAAGGCAAAAATACAATCAAGCTCGTGTAATATAAGAGGGGGGAGAGGAGAATAAGTTTGTCGATGCCGTTGGCAATACGGATCAGCCTTGAAAGTCATTTGCTTTAGATGGACACCCGCCTGTCTTGGTCTGAGTACGTCGTCAACACACATGGGCATGGCAGTGAGCCTAGTGGTTTCCAAGAAAGCTTCTTCCCTCCTGTGGTAGTGAGTGGGACTTTGTCTTTGAGAAGACTCATGTTGGACTCACGTCAGACAAACCTAGTACAAGTTAGAAGGAATCTATTTGTGACCCACATATCTTCTCTTAGTCATTTTGTGTGCTTCCCAAAACAACAAAATCGAGGTAGCAAGCTCTTCTTCCCATTCAGTGGTCATGAAGCTATTAAGGAAGAAATTATTAACTTATTTTTTGGCTCAAAATCCCACGGCCCGGAAAATAACATTTACTCACCCTCTCACAGAGAGACGCCCACCCCCGGGGGGGCAAAACCAACAATTGTAGAGACCACTGGGGGGGCGGGGTTCACAAACACTGTTAGAGGCCACAGACAGCAGACTGAGAAACCGTCTGCATCTTAGCCTCTCCTTTGTGTCTCCTTTTATTTTAACGAATAAGTTTCATCACTACTACACTGTAATTAAACACAAAGTTGCCAGAGAAATATCGTCTCTGAAACGCGTCTATGTGAGTCATTAACCTCAACTTTATAAACTAGGAGGCCAAGGCACACCCATGCCCGAGGCTCAGGTCCTAGTCAAACCAGCTGTAGGACTTCTCTCACCTTTGCCAGGTGTGAGTTCCTCAATGCACACCCCTGAGACACTAAAATCAGACACACACGCAGGCCCAACAGAGTGGAACAGAACTCTGTGCCCTTGTAATCAGAGGTCACAGGATCCTCTACTCCTCCCTTCCGAACCCAACTCCATGGTCTCCACGGAGAAGAAGCCCCTGGTTTGTCCTTTCCTGCCTTTCTTTCCGGGAGTCACAGACACCTCGTAAGTAGCATTTTACTGGCAGTGCTGTGTTCCTTCTGAAGGACTAGCACATGTAACAGAGGACACAGAGGTTTCTTAAGACATGTGAGCGGAAATGCTGGATTCATGCATCTACTTTCTGCGGACTCTTAGATGAAGCCAGGAAAACAGGAGAGAGCAAAGGACACTCCACGTAGGAATTTACTATTTAGAAAGGACACGACACCAGTTAGATTCGTAAGTGGGGTGATTTGCTACGACAGTGGCTGAAATAGTTTATCAGCTGGACTTTGAGGATTGAAACGGGACAGTCCATTGAGACACACGTTCTGCAGACACAATGAAGGAGAAGTATAACACCAGGCTGAAAGGAGATATATGTGCAAAAAGTGACTTGGGGCACTAGCGGTGATGTGCGTCTTCTCAAAGCGTGTTTTGGCAAAGACAGCAGGAGAGGCATAGAAGCCGGGGGTGGGGGATGAACTACTCTCTCAGTATGAACTCTCTCAGTATCCAAGCGGGAGCCGTGGGAAGGCAGCCTCCAAGATGCACGGATGGCAGGAAGCGAGGGCGGAAGCTAACCATCAACTTGCACCCACGAGGAATTCTACCTTTGCCTTAAGGGCAGCAACTCAGCCCATCAGAGAGACGCGCCCCCCCCACCACCCCCCACGGCGGCACAAGGAGGGGAGAGGGGGGAGCTGATGAGTAATGAAGGCGCACGGCTTCCTGGCCTCTGCCTTCTTAGAAATCGTCCCTGCAAGGGACGGACAGTGTCCTCGGTGCCCAAACAGCTGCTTCCGCTGCCCGGACAGGCGCTCCCCGCCGCTCGGGGACAGGGGCTGCGAGCCTCACTCACCGGCCGCTGCAGACACCCAGGGAGTCGGGGAAGAGCACCTGGAAATGCGACAGTAGTCCCCGAAGCGCCGCAAGGTGCGCGCCCAGGAGACTCCCAACTTAGACGTACCCGGTTGTTTCCCGCATAGACTATCCTTGGCTTCGATGTCCTGCACGCTCAGTGTGGTGCTTTCTACACGCTGCAGATTTGTGGTGTCTTAGCCACTTGCCTCGGGGAACCAGTGAGCCCTTGGACCCAAGGAAACGCGCTCCAAGTGCAAACTACACGCCAGACTTGGAAGATTGTGCCCGGAAAAAAACAACAAAATATCTTGTCGACTCTCCAAATTGCTTACAGCTTGAAATGATAGGTTGGCTGTACTGGGTTCAATAAAACATTATTAAAATGAATTATACTTGTCGTTTTACTTTTTAACATGACTGATAGAAATCTTTACATTAGAGCTGTGGCCGTATTTCCACTGGAAATGCTACTACTCTCTGAATATCAAAACGATGGAGGAAAGTGAAGGGTGGCCCTATCGGGTCGTCTCCACTTCCTGCCTTACATTCTCTGTTGAAATCACCGGAACTCTGGCTCCGGTCCACCAGTGTGGTGTTGTCGGTTTTGTCTTCCTCCTCTACAAGACATCTTGGCAATTTAAAAGTAAAGGGAGAACTCTTTCTAGAATCCCAAGGGCGATGTTTGGAAACCAGATCACACACCCACACTCTGAGAAGCAAAATTCTGCGTCATGGGCCGTCCTGGTTGGGGATCCTTGCTACAGCCCCCAGAACATGGGCTCTGCCCTCCACGGGCTCCTCCAGAAGAAGCATTGGGAATGAGAGGAACTCCCGCTGACAGATCAAAACTCTCCTCTAAGGTATGTTCTTGAACACGTTAAAAAAAAAAAAAAAAACACCTGTCTTTTTTTACATTTATTTTTTAAAGCAATCTCTACACCCCACGTGGGGCTTGAACCAGCAGCCTTGAGATCAAGAGTTGCCCGCTCTACCAACTCAGCCAGCCAGACGCCCTTTTCTGAACACATTTCTGTTTTTAAATTCTGTACTTTGATGTCACATGGGTCACTTCCCTCACCTCTAAAATTAGGAATTGTTTCCACAAGAGGACCTGAACATTCCATTAGCTCTGACATTTTAGAATTCGGTTAGGTTCTGAGTCTCAGCCACCAGTAACCTGGATGGGAAAGGAGGAGAGAAGAAAGATGATGCGTTTTGCAAAGAAAGATCAAGTTCACCCTTCGAAACCTGTCTCGTAGGCCCGGCCCAGTCACGTTCATCCCACTGGCACTGCTCAGCCGAGAGGACCTGTCACGGCTCAGCACCACCAGCCCAGTTGACTTGGCGGCTCAAAGTGCTTTTAATTATTCCTCCTGCCTCTGGAGACACACATAAAGGAGGCAGGGATCCGGCCATCCATCCGTAGGGTGGGCACCGTGTTTACGAGGAGTTATGAGGAGCATCCTTGCACTAGGTGCACACGGGTGTGATGACACGGGTGCGACGAAGCAGCCAGGACAGTGACAGGCCGGAGTCTCCAAGGATTGTCCGGGCAGGGAGTCGAGAGTGTTCCTTTAATACACGACCCCCTGCCTGTAATTCGTACAGTGCGGTTCTGCCTCTGAACCGGGTCTGGCTTGAGCCCAGGGAGGGTCAAACTCCTTGTCTTTGGCCCCTCTCTCCCTCCCCCCCACCCCTGTCCGGGGCCCCAGGACCAGCCAGCCCAGCGAGACCCCTCGACCCTGCTGGACGAGGAAAGGGCTTTACTTACTTTCCCTACTTGTGCAGCGGTTTGGATTCACGACTTGGCGACCATCGCCGGGTCGTGGCTTTCCCCTGTATTTGATCCAAAGTTTCCTGGGATGACCTTTCCAGTGGCCAGGCCGTGCGTGGCGGGACAAGCGTCCAGGCGAAGGTGCGATTCCTCGGAGATGCGGACCCCGCGGCCACCTCCCGGGCGGACACGCTGCCGTCCGAGCGGGGCTGGGACCGCGGCGGACTCGGGAGCATCGCGAAGCCTGGCTCCTCCTCGGGGACAGGGACACACCTGCAGGACTGTGGCCGAGCGACTTGCGCAAAAGCGCATGGAAACACGGCGCGCGCGCCTCCTGTCCGGGCAAGCGCGGAGTCTTCCCGCCGCCCCAGAAAGGACCGGGTCGCTGCCTTCCCGGCTCAGGCGGCGACAATAGGATGGCCCCCAGGTGGGGGGCGGGGCGCCGTAGTCGGCAGGATTCGAACCTGCGCGGGGAGACCCCAATGGATTTCTAGTCCATCGCCTTAACCACTCGGCCACGACTACACGGGAGCCGTGGGCCTCATTAGCATAAGTAGCCGTGAGGCCCGCAGGTGTCAGGGGCAGGCGCCAGAGGCAGGCGTCAGGGACAGGCGTCAGGGGCTCGCATCTTCCACCAGGAAGCGCATCTGCTGCTCCCGTCTCTTCCCGTTGGACATCAGCGGGGCGAATTGGCGGAGTCACGCGTCCTTGTCGTGAGCTCGGGAGGACCCCTGCCTCGGGCGGCCTGCCGGAAGGGGCTGGGGCAGGACACCTCCCGGGAGCCCAGCTCCCTGCGCGGCCAGCTGCCGAGGGGACCCGGGAGACGCGCAGCAAACCCACACGGGCTGTAGCATCGGGCCACGGCTCCGTGAGGACAGCGACAGGCTGCACAACTCCAAGTGACCAACCATTTTCAAGACGAGTGTTGGGTTCTGCACATGGCAGAAGACCCCGCGGCCGCTTCAAGGCAGAAGGTGCACTCTGGTTACCGACCGGACATACACCTGCTGTGTCCTCGCGGCCCGTTTCCAAGGAGTCAAACTTACTTTAAAACAAAACCAAAAACCGCGCTGTTCGGAATTGTGACTTGAAAGAGAAGAAGTCAGCAGCAGTTGTCTCTTCGGGAGTCAGGTAGGACTTCTTCCCCACGTTCCTTACCACTTTCAGCCTCGGATTTACTTTATGGAACAATCGTGTTCAAAGCTTGAGGATTTCACGCCCGGACTCTGCCGCGGGAGCCCCCCACCCCCACCCTCGGGTTCATGGGCAGGTTCAGACATCACCTTCCTCCCTTACTCCCTGTGTGGTTTTGCGGGAGTCACTTAAAATCTCTGTTTCAGTGTCTCATGCTTTAAAATGAGAATGTCTTTGTCTACTATGTTGCAATGTGCTCAGAAAGACTGCTGGATTTTATTCCTTTGGCTAAAAACAGAGCTCTCCATCAAGGCAAACTGATGTTTGTCTTCATGGAAGCAAAACAGACACCGAAATATGCACAGCTCTCCAGGGCAGGGCTTTATGAGTTTTCGCCAATCCACACACCATGGTGAGCCAGATGGAGGTAGGTCGTAACCAGCGCCCCAAGAGCTCCCGCCTGACCCCGGATCTCACCCAGATGACCGCACTGTTCACCGAGGCCATCAGAAATGTGCCGGTGAGAAGGGACTAGAATTACTGGGAAATTCAGGGCTCACTGAAGGACAGGTGGTCACAGAGCTGGGCTTGTTAATGGCAACGGGAGTGACAGGACCCTGGTGGAAGCAGGCGGTTACCATGACGACCAGCTGGGCTGGAGGGTCGGCTTCACCAACAGGGCTGCAGAGACAGTTAATAGACCACAGGGTCCTGAAGGGTCAGACAGCCAGTTGGTATGTGTGCTGCATAATCTATATGATCTAGGGATGCCTGGGGGGGCTCAGTTGGTTAAGCATCTGGCTCTTGATTTTGCTCAGGCCATGATCTCAGGGTTTGTGAGTTCAAGCCCTCTGTCCTGCTCTGCATTGACAATGCGGAGCCTGCTTGGGATTCTCTGTCCCCACCTCTCTCTGCTCCTCCTCTGTTCTCTCTCTCTCTCTCTCTCAAAAAATAAATAAACTAAAAAAAAAAAAAAACCCCAATCTATATAATCTAAATTAGCAAGGGTGGATGGGAGGCTGAGAGTGCTTTCCCAGTAGGAAGTCATGATATTTTGACAAGTTCCTGGACCTAAGCTTGCCTTTTTCTAAAAGCTTTATATTTTAAAAATTGTATGTTGAGTCTGAGGATTTATGCTTTTAAGTTCATGTTGTGTGTTTAGTGAAGTTAAACATTCCATTGGAGAGGTTTTCAGTTGCAGGAAGATGGAAATGAAAGCAAACTGTAGTCTCACCCCACCCACAAGCAGCAAAGACACGGGGGGGGGGGGCCCGAATCCATCCCTGCCAGGCTGTAGCAGGGCGTTCCCCTCCACCCCTGCCCCCTGCCCCCGCCACAAAGTATCTCAGAGAGAGCAGAGTACGAGGCTGAGACTTTCACTGCTCCAGGCTTTAAAAAGGCCTTTCCCAGGCCCTGTCCCTAGAGACCCCTTTGGGGACCTGCACTGCCAACCCCACCTGGCCTCTCACCCTCCCCACCGGGGTGAGATTGGAAGAGGCCTAGTGGAGAGACAAGACGTTCATCATTGCTCAGTGTTAGTGGAGGTCACATGGGGGGCAAGGATGAGGCTCTCCCACCCCTCTGATTCAGGGAAGCACTAGAGGAAGCCTCATGGGGACCCAGGACTCCCTCTCTTGCACAGCAATAAGGAGCCTACACCTTGGGTAGCAACAGAGGCTGAATGGGGAACCTGAAATGCTATCGCTCCCTGGCCGTAACCAGAACGTTTCCCCCTTCCCCTGTCAGAGCAGTGTTAGATGTTACAGGGAGCCAGCTAACGCAGAAGGTTTACATAAGATCCAAAGTCTCATGGCATAATACCCAAAATGTCTCGAACGAATTGGACATCACTTGTCACACCAAGAACCAGAAAGATCTTAAACTGAATGAAAAAAAGGCACTCCGTAGCTGCTGTGATGGGCAGAATAATGGTGTCTCCAAATGCCCATGTTCTAACCCCCAACACTTGCAAATATGTCGCCTTACGTGGCAAAATGGCTCTTGAGAATGGGATGGAGATGGAGAGATTATCCCGAATTATCTGAGAAGGCCCAGTCTCATCACTAAAGTGCTTAAAAGTGGAAGAGGGAGGCAAAACAGTAGGCCAGAGATATGGGAGATGAGGACTCCGTCCATCGCTGCTGACTTTCAAGATGGAGGAAGGAGGGCTGCAAACCAAGGAATGTGGTGGCCTCGAAACGATGGAAACCGTTTTAAGCTTATTGGCAGCAAGCAACATTGGTCTTACGACCACAGGGAACCGAATTCTGACCCAGTTGAGTGAGGTAACAGACTCTTCCCTGGAGCCTCCAGAAAGAAATGCAGACCCACTGGCACCTCGATTTTAGCTTCGTGCATCGGGGGAACTATCAAGAGAGAGAAAAGACAACCAGCAGATTTGGAGAAAATATTCATAAATTGTACATTTGATAAGATCGGGTTTCATATCTAGATTATATAAAGAATTCCCACTACTCAACCCAGTGTTAAAATTAGGCAAAGTACTTGAATGAACTTCTCCAAAAATGACATATAAATGGCTGAGAAGCACATGCTCAACATCACTGCTCATTAAAAGGATTGCAAACAGAAATCTCACTTTAATAGAATTACAGCAAGTGAAAAAGTTCACCTTAAAGGGTTATATACTCTATGATTCCATTTATATAGCATCCTTTTGTGTGTGTGTGCGGGGGGCGCGGGGGGAATCAAACCATTTTATAGAGGGGCCTTGGGGAAAGGTCGAAGGGGAGGAGGACAAGGTGGTCCTATATCCTCGGCCCCGGCTAGAATCTTCCCGGCTTCAGTCGCCGAAGGACTCTTATAGTCTTTAATGGGAACACATAGAAATGAGAATCAATCAGTGGTTGCGAGGGGTGGGGGAATGAGGGCGGAGGGAGGAAAGTAGAAGGTGTACCAGGAAAGGGAGGTGACGATGGCCATGTTTTATGTTCACTATATTTATGTCAACATCCTTGTTTTTTACATTGGAGGATAATTTGCAAGATGTCACCCTTGGGGGAAACTGGGGAAAGGGCACAGGAGGTCTCTCTGTATTATTTCTTGGAAGTGCCTTTGAATTTCCAATGATCTCAAAGTAAAATATATACCTTAAATGCACCATTTCTATTATGATTAGGGTTTCCCTTAAAGTCCCAACACTCATACTTAACAAATCTGAATGTAATCAGCATCAGATATAACACAACTTGATTTTAGCCATAGATTCAACACTTTGCTGATTGATTTTGCTCTATCTGTTGCCTTTATTAAGCTAAGTAGCCAGGTGCCTATTTCCACAGCATTTTTGGCATCCTTAAACCTAAGTTTAATAAACAATCATGAGATTGTATTGTTTACCATCATGTCTAATCAGTGTAAGACTACTAGTGTTTACAGTAACAGGTTTACTGTTACTATCCGAAAAGTTATTTTGAGACAAGAATAATAATTCCAGCTATTAAGCACGGAATGAAAATCTCCTTATGTGCTTTATCTATTAAAATACCATCAATTTGGGGCGCCTGGGTGGCTCGGTCGGTTAAGGGGTCGACTTCGGCTCAGGTCATGATCTCGCGGTTCGTGAGTTTGAGCCCCACGTGGGGCTCTGTGCTGACAGCTCAGAGCCTGGAGTCTGTTTTGGATTCTGTGTCTCCCTCTCTCTGACTCTCCCCCGTTCATGCTCTGTCTCTCCCTGTCTCAAAAATAAATAAACTTAAAAAAAAATTTTAAATACCATCTATTAGTTGAAATATGAATGGATTTTCACTATTTCTGGGGTTAAAATGCTTCAATAATTAATAATTTGTGAAAATGGCTAATTTTATTTATGCAATATTAAGAATTAATAAAACTGAATTGATATAAAAAAGATAATATAAATATTGAGAGTTCTTTAGCTAGATAGCTAGCAGTGAGAAGAACATCTCATGAGGTGCCCGGGTGGCTCAGTCAGTTAAGCATCTGACTCTTGATTTGGGCTCAGGTCATGATCTCACGGTCGTGAGACTGAACCCCACTTTGTGCTTTGTTCTGGGCCTGGGGCCTGCTTAAGATTCTCTCTCTCTGTCTCCCCCTCTGCCCCTCTCCCCCACTCATGCTCACTCTCTCTCTCAAAATAAATAGATAAATAAACATTAAAACAGAACATCTCATACTTTTATTCCCCAAAACTGTTTATAAATATTTGCTTTAGAATAAAATGAAGAGTAATAAAGATGTGATTGTATCTTAATTCTTCATTTCTAGAATATTTAAAAATAACTTTAAAAAATGACATTCTATTTTGGCTTTGAGTCTTTACAGAAAAAGCCCTGTTTGAGAATTCTTTCCATCCGCTCACGATAATTTAAAAGTAGAATGTTTACTTTGCCATATTCTACTTTCATGAGGAAGAAAAACTCTAAAATTAGGATAAATCTTCATTTATTCAGATACAATAAAGTCTATAAAGAAAAGGAGTAAGGGTTAGAAACAAATGGGGTCCATCTAAGTTACAAGAGGGCAGTTTTGGGGGGCCCAACTGTGCAGCACAATGAAGAAAAATTTAGCAAATGACGGTAAAACACAATAATATCAATATTCCAATTCTTGACTATTAAACTTTTAACTACAGCACAATTATAATACACCAGTATACTCACATGTCATACACTACATTAAATAATAATGCTATGGGGCGCCTGGGTGGTTCAGTCGGTTAAGTTTCAGCTCAGGTCATGAGCTCGTGGTTCGTGGGTTCAAGCCCCGGATTCTGTGTCTCCTCTTTCTGCCCCTCTCCCACTCATGCTCTGTCTCTCTCCCTCTCAAAAAAATAAATAAACATTTAAAAAACAAAATATAATGCTAATATTGATTTTTTCAATAATATTTCTTTCTTTCTTGCTTGCTTGCTTGCTTTCTTTCTTCCTTCCTTCCTTCCTTCCTTTCTTTCTTTCTTTCTTTTAATCCTAGCATTTAATATCCCTTGTTACAAATGGTTATTGTGTGGCTTCGGCAAGGGACTCAGACAAACACTGATTTTACAGTCATTTATCATTTGCCTGATTTATGACTTCAATGAACTTTGTGTTTAATCTTTTCTCATAATAAATAACTCTACTCTAATTTGACCCTGATCACAATGTCCCATTTCTTATATCATTGCTGTCTATAATTTTAGTTTCATTTTGTTACTACACCTGAAAAGGTAGTAATTACTAATGATATTGTCTTATGCATTCACTGCTTATTTAGATTTTCTCGTGTGTTTCTGAATGTTGTTCTTTATAATTTTTGTATACCACTCGGTCATTCCAATTTCTTGTTCATTCATTTGCTCTCACTTTTGTTGTCTCTACTGTTGAAACTATATATTTGAGCTTTTAGTATCAATGAATAAATTTCCCCTCTCTGATTTTATTTTTTTTATTATTTATTAAAAGCGATCTTTTTCATAATTTACTTCTTAATGATGTAATTCTATTTGCTGTGCTTAATAACCTTCTTTAGAATATATTCTGCTAATGAATCATGACAGATGAGAAAACTACTGGGAGAAGAAAAGTTGGGCAAGTTAGAAAAAGGAATAGTAGGTGACAATCATATTGCTGAACATAGTGCACTAATATGGCGGAGACTTCATAGGTTAGGAAGAAACACCTAGCTATGAACTGCGCATGCTCAAGACGGCAGCCATAACTCAGTCCCCAGCCTCCCGTGCAGCTAGAAGACAGGCCTGTGCCCTCAGCTTTGCCAATCAGATGTCTGAAAGCAAGATCTCTTCCTTCAGAAGAAAGAAACAGATGGCAAAAGTCTTATGCAGAACTGCTTCCCGGAAACAGTAAGTGTAGGTAGATATTTAAGCTGTTCGCGCCAGTAATAGCCTACTGTACCTGGAGACATAGTTCTGCTGGCAGTGAACTCTAGGACTTAAGGCATTATGAGTAATTAGGAGAACGGGGTAGTATAATATAGAAGGGCGAGTGATTATTACTGTGCCTACGCCTTTGGAGGGAGGGAATGACAGCTGAAAGTTATAAATTCCAGCTAAATGCGTGGTTATCGAATTGTGGATTTTCTCTGCCCTAAAACAGTTTCAATTTCCCATGACCCCAGAGCTGACCTAAGTCAAAACCAAATTCATATTATGTATAATTATGTGAGTTTCCCATTAACAAAAAGATGGATGAATGAACTGCGGTATATCGACACAGTAGAGTATTATGCATGAAAGGAGGAGTGAACGAATGACTGAATGAATGGCAGCTACTTGCAACAAAAATAATTTTAGCAATATGTTATTAAGTCAAAGAGTAAGACCCATAAGATCATTTATAGCCTGATACTCTGTATCTTGAAATTAAAATATGCAATTTTTAGGGACGCCCGCGTGGCTCAGTCAGTTAAGTTTCTGACTTTTGATTTTGGCTCGGGTCATGATCTCATGGTCCATGGGATCCGGCCTCACATCGGGCTCTGTGCTGGCAGTGCAAAGCCTGCCTGGGATTCTCTGTCTGCCTGTCCCCTGCTCGCACTCTCTCTAGCTCTCAAAATAAATAAACTTTTAAAAAGGGCATATGAAAAGCTTATACCCATTAGTAAATTTTAAGTGAAAAAGCATATATACCGTTTTTAGGAAGGCAATAGATGAAATAAAAGTAAGGAAAGCACTTTGGGATTACTTCTTGAGGATCTCGGGAACTTCCTTGTCTTGCCTGAACTTGTGGCATACGCAGACATTCACCAGAAAACCAGCTTGCAATCAGAACGTTCAGTTTTATGAAAATAAAACGATCGCAGAGATGTCCTAGGATGCAGTCTGAAAGCCCCGTGATTTCTCTGGAACAAATTCGTCACCGACAGCAATTCTGTGCGGTGGATCAATGTCATGGAAACGACCAAAGGAACACCGCGGAAGTACTTAGAAAATGTATCTGAGTCTTTATTTGCTCTGTCCACAGTGCTTCAAGTTTACATGGGCATCATCCAGTGTTGTTCAAATATCTGAGACAGTTCAAGAAATCCTTTATTTAAAGTATGAATAGATTTTCACAAGTCTTCATTTCTCCGTGGAAAATGAAACACCTCTGAAGTCTGGTTATCGTACCTACTGGACATTATGAAGCCTCATTCTCTCTGGGCAGAAAAGTATTGTGCTCAAGAGGATCTCTTTTCTCCCTCAATTCTGTCGCATCCTTTTGACCCTGCACCAAGTGAGCTCAGGGCATTTTATAGAGCAATCAATCCGGAAAAGTTCAACTCAACTCAAAGTTATGAGCGTCACAGAATATCTGTTAGGTGGGAGAGGAAAATGGGGAGAAAGAGGGAGGTGGTTCTGCACTCCGAACAAGACGGCAGGGAGGCAGTGGGGTCCACACAAGAGTTCGTGTCATCTTCCCCTTCTAGATCACACTCTGGGTTTCATGTGAACCGAGGACTCCCTGACGATCATTCCTAAAAAAGAAAACTTAAAAAAAAAAAAAGGATGAAAATACTTAGGTTCCACCGAGATTTGAACTCGGATCGCTGGATTCAGAGTCCAGAGTGCTAACCATTACACCATGGAACCCCACAGCCGCCGTCGCTCACAGCTCTCCTTCCCGACAGGATGCATCCCCATTTGTGGCCCAGGTTCCTCGGAAAAGCTGACATTTGCGCCCTGGGCAGGTATCAGCCTGCCTCCTGACGCAGGCTTTTCCTCGCGCGCACCGGGCTCTCGGCGCAAAATTCCGAAGCAAATCGGTTTCTAGGGACAGATGAGACAGGTCCTGCTTTTTGTCGCCCTCTGCCCTTTCTGCAGCTCGCCCCCCACCGCCAATCCCGGCCCGGCCGCCCCCGCCCGGCTGCGCAGACGCAGGTGCAGCGGCTCCCCCAGCGGGCGGCCGAGGCTACCCCTTTCCTGAGTTTCTCAGCAGCAAGGCTCCCTGCTGTCGCGGAGGAGATCCTCCCCCCCCCCCCCCAAGGTGGGGACGGTAGGGGACAGAAGCGATCCCAGACTGTCAAGCTGAAGGGCTGAGGACAGAGCGAACCATCTTTCCTGAGAGTAAGTAATCGCCAAGTTCCTGCAAGAGGGAGGTCAGTCCCACATCAGAGAAGGTATGGGGGCTGGTACCAGTCCCTGGGAATTGGTTTAAAATGTTCGTGCTCATTCACAGGCATCTTATATCTTCTCCCCCAACAAAATGCTGCTGAAAAATTCTTCTCTTCTTTCCCAAGATAAAGAACTCAGTAGAGCAAAGATTCCTGGTATATTTCTTTTGCCTCTTGCTTCCAGATCATATCAAATAAAATCTGGGAAGCCTCTTTCCCACAAAGGTGCCCCTAGATACATACATATATCATTTTGCAAACTATTCCAGGTGTTCATGGACCCCAGGCTATGAATATTCTGCATCTGGAGATTCTCTTATGTCACCTAACCTGATCTCTAACTGAATAAAAACAAATTCTCTAAGTAGAAATGAAGCATCACACTGCTGAAGGAGAACCACCTTTCAATTGTGACTAAAATTTTCATTAATCTTTGTCTTGCGAGTGAGGTCAAAGCTGTATCCGTGACTGAAGCCCAAATACTAGCTGGACTGGTTCTCAGGGGGCTGTTGGGGTGCAGATTCCCGAGAAGGCAGTCTGGGGACTCACACATAAGTAGGTCAGATGGAATGGGGACGGAAGGGGGGACGGGCTCATCTTTGTCGTGGGGCAATCGCACCTCTACTGCGTCCTCTCTGAGAAGACCCCTTACATTCTGACCTTCTCCAGGAATCGGTAAAGAAATTGGCATGTAAATGGAAGGCAGATGCCCGACAGCTTTTTCTCTCTTGACTGTCAGTGAGTTTGCCAAATCCTGTGTCATTTAAACCTAGTTTCTAGGCCTGAGCCTGGGTGGCACAATGGGTCGAGCATCTGACTTTGGCGGAGGCCATGATCTCACAGTCCATGGATTCATGGGTTCGATCCCTGCGTCAGACTTTGTGCTGACAGTGTGGAGCCTACTTGAGATTTTGTTTCTCTCTCTGCCCTTCCTCCTCTCACACTCTCTCTCTCACAAATAAACATTTTTTAAAATTAAAAACAAAATAAACCTAGTTTCCTTGGGCTTTTTCCTGTCCACTCACAGAGGCACTGTTCCCCCCAGTCATAGCTATCTCATAAACCATATTCCAGCTGCTTCCTGAAGATTAAGACATAAAGTAGAAAGGATCTCAGAGGAAGATGCAGAAAATACAAATAAAAATGGAACATTATCGTCAAATTAAAGCGAATATTGACTGAATAAAACAATACGAATGTCTTCTAGAGGAGAAAATGAATGTAGAATTTAAATGCACACAAACAGGGGCCCCTGGGTGGCTCAGTTGGTTAAACGCTGGATGGACTTGGACTTCGGCTCAGGTCATGATCTCACTGTTCGTGGGCTCGAGCCCCACATCAGGGAGCTCGCTTCAGATTCTGTGTCTCCCTCTCTCTCTCTGCCCCTTCTTGGCTCAGGCTCTGTCTCTCTCCCCCTCAAAATAAATAAACATTAAAAAAATTAAGTGCACGCAAACAATGGCATTTAAATCAAGAGAGGAATGAATAGAATTAAATTTTTCTAACATTAAGTCCTTTGCATTGTCTGGAAAGATGGTAACATAAGAACTGTTGGGTCAGGACTATATGTGGTGATCTCTAGGCTCACCATTGAAAGAAAAATTAAAAGAACATGCAACTTGCATGTTGGTAGAGAGGAAATAATAGAATAACATAGAACTGTTCAGTCAACACAAAAGCAGACAAGATATAAAAGGGGGAACATAAAAGGACAGGGTAATAAACGAAGTGGGATATATCAGAAGGGACAGAAAACTACACAGAGTAGGATGATCATTTCAACCCAAAACATATTCCGTAATCTGTTGACTGGGATGGGGCGGGAGGGGGCTGCATCTATTTCCAGACCTGTGTGGGGTCCCAGCATGTTCTCCGCGGGAGGAATCACTGCTGTGTGCACATGGCTTTCATCCACCTCTGTACGTGCACATTCACGAAGAGAGACAGAGAGTTACACACACACACACACACACAAACGCCCTTCTAGTCCCCAAGTGGCAGTATTTTCCAAGTTGTTTCATTGTGATTACGCGTAGATGAGAAAAAATTGTGGCATGGGGGGGGGGTCTGAGTGGTCTCCCGTATCTTCCGAGCAGCTGGTTCAGGGCCGGTTTCCTGCCTGCATCCTCACACGGGAGGGAGGTTCTTGTCTCTCATCCTTTTCACCGCGCCAAGTTCAAGTTTCATCCCCATGACGACCGCTAGGGTGACTCTGGCTCCAGGCCCACAGGGATCACTTTCTACTCTACGTGAAATCCACGGGGCGACGGGGACAATGAGGTGGAGGGCCCAGGAGCAGGGCACCTTACAAAGCTGCCCCAGCCCTCCTGGACGTGTGCCCCCCTCCAGCTGCATTGTTGAACAACTGGTCTATTTTAATTAATAATAAACATCTTTTCCTAAATAAACAAGGCCAAGAGCAGAAGACCTTGCTTTGCAAACGCTTTGCAAACACGGAGCTCATCTGTTCCAGAGCATTTTGGCGGTTTTTGTTCGGCGCTGATTCTGGCGTGGCCCAAGGAGACAAACGCCCTCCTCAAAACAAACCTAGACGTTTGTTCGCTGAGGACTAATTCTCAGAATCTGCACATCAGCGTGGCAGTCTCTGCGGCCACCAGCCTCACCTTCGTGGCTACTTTAGGACTTCAATCTCCCAAATTATTTCTCAAATTATTATTATTATTACTATTATTATCAATTGTTATGATTATTTGCCCAATATTGAGTTTTAAAAGCCAACTGGATTGACAACGTCTATTAAAAAAAACCCAACAAAACCCAAAATGAACATGGCACTTTTCTGCACTAAATCCTCTCTCAAGTGAACTCACATTTCCTAGCTGCAGCCACTCAGTGGCTTTTTCCTGCTAGCTCTGCGACCTGGGGCCGGACACTTAATCTCTCTGTGCTTCCTTCCTTCCCAGGAAAACTGGGCTCCACGGCCATGGTGGACAAGTAGTCCCCGTGTGCCTCCAACGTTTGGCTACTGAGTGATACTGAAGCCTTGTACCTGGAGAATACATCTTTCTGGCTCCAGCAATAAAGTCACGATTTCTGCTTCTTCATTTTAAAAAAATTTGAGTCACGATGTGTGCTTCAAATCATGAAAAACACAAGGAAAGAAAAATAACCCACAACCCTCAAACGCCTAAGCTATACCATCACCCCCTCCCATTTTTGGAAATGCTTTAATTATAACTAACAGCATCACAAGTGTCTTTGCACATAAATAATTTCTTTTAGTTTGGGTTCCTTCCCTAGGAGAGTTTGCTCCAAACTAAGTTTGCCGTGGAAGGAGGTTAGCCATTTGTGTGGGCTTCTGCAGTGGAATGTGGGAGCGAGTCCGGAACAAGGATCTTGTTCCAAGCACCCTGGGAAGGGAGCTGGCTTGGTGGCCCAGGACTGCCCTAACAAATTACCAGAAAGTGAGTGGCTTAAAGCGACAGAAATGTATCTTCTCACAGCTCCGGAGTCCAGAGACCCGAATGCACGCTGTCTCCAAGGTTGGTGTTTCTAGAGGGACCGAGGAGAACCTCTTTCATGGCTCTCCGCTGGCCTCCTAGGTTGGCAGCCGCTTTGTTCCAACCTCTGCCTCCCCCTTACGTGGGCTGTGTCCCCGTGTGCCTCCAAATCTCCTGCTCCTTATAAGGACACTATCATTGTATTTAGGGCCCCACCTAATCCACAATGACCCCATTTAATAACTTGATGGCATCAGCAAAGACTCTTTTCAAATAGTCACATTCACAGGTGGGAGGGGGGACAGGATTTCAGCGGATCTTCCCGGGCGCCAGCCTGGGACCCACTGCGGGAGCACCTGTCCCTCCGCCGGCCCCGAGTGAGAACAGACGCGGGAGCCTGAGGGCCTCGGGCGCGCAGGGAATTCTCCCCACCGGATCAGCAAGTCTGGTGACTGTGCTGTGAGGGAGCTTTGACAAAGCACTTCAATCCCCAGTTCTCACCCCTGTGGTCCCTAAATTCTGCACCGAGAGAAGAACCCGGTTCCACGGGGTGCCGCTGAAGGCAGTCTCTGCGCGCGGGGACAATCCTATTACTCAGCCAGACGCGGCCGCGCTCACACCGCCCGTGTGTTAGGGGAGGTGCACAGGGTCCTCCCCGTCCGACCTGCGTCTCCCCATCCAAGGGGCCTCCCTCCCGGGGCAGGCGAGGCGCAGGGACCCCCCCTCCCGGATGGTCTTCTGCACCTGCTCCCTCCCGCCCCTCCCTCCGCACCCGCGCTCCCGTCGGGTTTCAACCTGTTCTTGGAAAGCAGGAAAGCGCAAAGCAGGTGAAGGCCATCGAGGTATTGAGGTTTTAGTGGCGGGCGCCGACAGCAGACGCCAGCAACTCGGAGTCCTCCCAGCGCGCTCCCAAGGCCACTGGCACCTGCACATCCGAGGCCGCCGGGACCACCGCCCGCTCCGCAGAGACCCCGCGGACGCGCGGCCGGCGGTGACGAGGGAGCGGACTCCGGGCACGGACAGTCTTCCCTGAATCCCACCCGCGCCGCCCGATTCCCTTTGCTGCCGGGTGACCCCCGCACCCCAGACTGAGAGGCCTCGCGTGGACGCAGACCCGACTCCCGCACAGCAAGCCTCCCTCCCTGCGTCGCATCTCGGCGTCGCGGCGCGTCCGGGCAGGCGCAGGACGGCCTGGTGCCGCGAGGTGGCCCGCCTTCAAAGTCGCTGGCAGGAGGCGGCCATCAGCGGGTAGTCGTGGCCGAGTGGTTAAGGCGATGGACTTGAAATCCATTGGGGTCTCCCCGCGCAGGTTCGAATCCTGCCGGCTACGGTTTTGCCCTTGGCGTCCGGGTCCCCTGGTCGCCCTGCCTACCCTGCTACCCATTTCTCTGGGTCTCATAACCTCTTCCTCCGATGCCAAACAGTCGCAAAGGGGTGAGTAAATCTGTGAGGGTGTGGACGTCTTGACTTGAGGAAGGCCATTTGTTTTTCCACGGTTATGGCTCATAGCCAACTCGGGGTCGCTGGGCAGCAAAGTCGGAGCCCCATCTTCTGGAGACGAGGTGTTTTCCTTGCTACCGTCTGCTCTAGGGAACTCAGGCTTTATAAAGCAGTATTTGCTCTAACAGCTACCAATGTTTGAATCCTTACTATGTCCCAAGCACTGAATTTGGGATTACCTGCATTAGCTCATTTAATCCCATAGCCCTATCATGTAGGTAACATAAGTCCCATTTTACAGATAAGGAAACCCGACATTGAGTCGCCCAACACTGCACAGTCAAATGCTAACTAGAGCAAGGACTTTCTTAACTGCAGTTGTGAAGTCACTTTTCACAAATATTGCAGGGTTAGTGGCCAGCAACTCAATCCTGGTGTAGTTCACACGTAGGAATGACGTTAATATCAGCTGGTATTTATCAAGCGCCCATTACATACAAATCTCCAAGCGCTTTGTGTATGTTAGCACGTAAGGTCCTTACAACATTCGTGTGAAGTGAATTGTATTCATATCCTCAGTTTAAAAATCTGGAAAGGGACACCCATAGGAGTAAAATAAGTTGGCCAAGGTCACGCAGCTAGTAAGTGGCAGGACTGAGTTTGAACTCTGTCTGGGTTTGTGTCTATACCCAGGGAGCCAGACGTTGGTGCAGGTGTAGGGGCAGCTCAGCTTGCTTTCACTGCTGTTGTCTACACTTGAAAATTAATGTTACTGCCTGACTCTCTTATTCAGATTTTTGCCTCCATAGATAAATCTAAGTGGTTGGCCGGGAGTATGAGTTGTTACCCACTGTGTGTTAAGTGTTTTGTTAGCCCAAGTGTAGGGCGGATCATTCAACAGCAATGAGGTTTTACCTGTTTTTGAGTGATAGTAACTGATTGTTATTGTGGCTTCATATGAATGATCGGTTTGTGAAGAGCTCTGCACCCATGAAACCTTCTCAACCTGAAAATTCCAGGGCCCAAGAGTGGGAAAAGTTGGTTAAACCACAAGAAGTGGATATTTCTAGTTTGAGAGTAAGAACAAAGTCCACGTGGAGCCCCCTCCAAAAACCATCAGGGAAAAAGCCTGCTGATTCTGGCAAACTGGGTGTATTAAACTTACTCCGCAAGTTAGAGTCTCAGACTGGAAGAGTCTCGGTGTCTCAAAGAGGGGAGTTAGGGAAGGAGACTTATAGGAGCTTTAGGGGCCAGGATTCGTCACAGGATGACTTTAGAGCAAAATTACTAATGGAGATCTGTGGTGACACTGGTCTGAGGACGTAAACTAAGTAAATGACCGGGGTAGTCAATCGTCTTATCTTTGGAACATGAGTGCCTGTGGAATTACTTTTACTATGGTATTACCATGAAATTTACAGATAACATGATACACAAAGAAGTTGAACTTAGAGTTTCTCTTGCACATCGAGGTCTGATACACTTTATCCATTGAGTGTGTCATAGTATCACATTTGCAAGTTTTGGAAAGAAGTGGGATTTAAAAATAAAAAAAGTGAAAATCAGGTCAGTTAGAGAAAAACTCCCAAACCTAACAGCACAGTCTGTGGCCGGCACTCACCGGGTTCAGTATCTCCACCTTACAACTTAGAGACTCCAGGGGAGAGTTCTCTGGTCCCAGCCCTCTCTTCCTACCTTCTCCTGCACATCCGGGGACCAAGGACACTTACCTGGGCCTTATGGTTGATTCGGGAAACAAAGTATAAACTCAAAGGCTCCGTGTTCTGATTTGCATGCAGAAGAAAGTGGAAAGGAAAGGTCCAGGTAGGAACAGACCTTTTGTTTGTAGAGGAACAAAATGAAACAAAAAGCCAACACACACACACACACACACACACACACACACACACACCCCTTCACCACTCTTGGAAATCAACCCCAGATGTCAAGGCATTTCTTAAAGTCCACCTCCTCCACGGAGGCATCTGGAATGTTCCTAGTTTGGGCCACAACAGTGCTGCCGTGAATATTCTTGTGCGTGTCTTTCAAGGCAACATCAGTCGGGGGTTTTGCCGGGCAGATGTCGTCTGGGATGGAATTGTGGAAGTGTGTATGTTCAAGCTTTAGTCCTGTGATGCCAAAGTACTTTTCGCAAGTAATCGAACCCCTCTGCGTGCCCACAAATGAGAGTCCACATCCTTGTCTTCTGTTATTTTATTTGAACGTTTCTAATGGGCAAATAGTTGTGCTGGTTAATTTTACGTGTCAACCTGCTGGGCCGTGTGGTCAGTCGTTATTCTGTGTCTCCGCGACGTTTCCATGAGGGTGTTTTTGGATGAGATTCACGTGGAAATTGGTGGACTCTGAGCAGAGCAGATTGCCCTCCATCACGTGGGTGGGCATAAATCCAACAAAAGACTGACTTCCCGAGCAAGAAGGCATTCAGGCGGCAGACAGCCTTCAGACTTGCCCAGCTGCCTGGGTTCTTCTGGGTCACCGGCCCGCTGCCCGCTCTGGAGATTCTGGACTTACCAGCCTCCATAAGCTTGTGACCAATTCTTCCAAATAAATCTCTGTCTCTCGAGAAACACGTCCGATCGGTTCTCTTTCTCTGGAGAACTCTAACGAATGTAGTAGTGGAATCTACTTGTTTTACTTCTCACTTTTTCTGGTGAGGTTATTGGTTACTTTGATGCCCTCTTCTGTGAAGGACCCGTTGGACGTTTGCCCATCTTTCTGTTAGACTGTGTGTTTCCTACTCATTTTTCTTATTCGCATCCCTGTGTATGGAGAGCCCAGCTAGGCTACCCCGGGGGGATTGCGGTCTCAGCATCCACGTTCTTGGGCCGAGGCCCGCAGGGACGGGAAGGGGACACCAGGCCCTCGTGCAGGTGTGTGCCCTACACAGCAGCCCGCAGGGTCACAGCAAATGTACGTTCCTGCCATGACGTCCCCGAAGCGCTCGTGATCAAGTCTCCCCTGCCTCCCAGGGCCATGACATTGCGCTCTCCTTAGATTAGAGCCCTGTGGAGCTCACCCAGACCCCTCTTCTGGTTGGAACCGGCCAGTCCAGCCCTAGCCCTGGAACCCCCCCCCTCCCCCCAGAGCACTGCACTCACGGGCCCTAATAAAGGCAGGTCGGGTTGCTCTGTCTGCCTCGACCTCCCGACGCGGCGCTCTGAAGCGTGGGCGCCCTTCCTCCACCACCTGTGAGTAATGAACTTCTCTGTCGTAACTTCTCTTGCGGTCCGCGGTTGAAGCTTGCCCGGACTCGCCAACCGGCACTGAGCGCTCCCCCTAACAGAGGCTGATTGGACGAGGTCAAGACGGCGCGCGGGCTTCTGCGTCCTGGACCGCGTCTTCTATCAGGCAGGTGCACCCGGAGGAGCCGCGGCGGCGGGAGAGCGCTTCCCGGTCCCCGCCGCTCACGGTCGCCAACCGGGTCGAGCTCCGCGGCTCTCCGGGCGGCCAGGGATTCCAAAACAGGCGGGTGTGGACGCAAAAGGATGCTCCGTGCTCCCCGTCGGGGAATCGAACCCCGGTCTCCCGCGTGACAGGCGGGGATACTCACCACTATACTAACGAGGAGGACGCGGTGGCACCATCCTGCGGATCCCATAAAGCCAAGCCCCGCCGCCCGCGGGCTCTGGGCCCCGAGGGCGGCGCGCGGCTCGCTCCCGCGACCCCTGCCGGCGACCCCGCCCGCCCTGCCGGCCCGACGGCGCCCGCTCCCCGGCCGCGCTGCTCCGCCGCGCTGGGGGACGCAGGCGGCCGAAGCGGCGACCCCGGGCCGCTCCAGAGCTGCCCCGAAACCGGGGGCGCCCGCGGCGCGTCCCCGAGACCCCCGCACCTGCTGCGCCCTCGGCACAGCCGCGCCCCCTCCGCGGGGCTCCCGGGCTTTGATAAAAAAAAAAAAGGCGGGGGGTGTCCCGCTCGCCCGCCCGCGGGAAAAGGAGCCGCCGTAGTCGGCAGGATTCGAACCTGCGCGGGGAGACCCCAATGGATTTCTAGTCCATCGCCTTAACCACTCGGCCACGACTACACGACGCTCGGCCGCTTTTTTCAAGTCGTAGACAGCGCGGCGCCCAAGCCCGGCTCGCGGGCCCGGTGCACCGCTCGGCTGGCCCGGTGAGCGGAACGCGAACCCGCGGGGAGAATGGGGGGCTGGCCTGTAAAACGGTACAGATTAAGAGGGCCCGACCTCTCGTGCCGCCCGGGCGGTCGGGAGCGCGGGGAGGAGAGTCCTCACCGCGGGAGCGTCAGTGTTCCCAGCAGACCAGTGAGTCCGGCACGAGGCGGCGGTCTGAGCCTGGGCCCGCGCGGGGTCGCACCCGGGGTCTGCTTTCTCCGCGCTGGAACGGCCCCCACTGACCCCGCGGCCTTTGAACCCCTGCCCTTCCGGGGTCCCGGGAGTGGGAGACGCCGTGGCTTCCGTGAACCCTCCACTCGGACCGAGGAAACGGGGCAGAAACAGCCGCTTTGCGTGGTCACCAAGGCCGCCGCAATGTTGTCGTTGCAGAACCATGGAAGCGGCACATTGGCCAGGAAGGCAGGACGGTGACGCCGGCCCGATCTCAGGGCACCAGGTAGCCCGTAAAGAATTAGATCCTCGTCGTTCTACTTGGAAAATGCGTGTGAACCTTAGTACCCATAACAGCACGTACACATAGTGCCCATGTATAGAAAGTGAAACCCCAAATTAAGCAAGTACATTAAAAAAAAAAAAATCTCACGGGACACTCGCCAATCTAACAAGAGAGCAAAGATGTGCGGTGAAGTGAGGGTAGCTGTCTATTTCGATCACTTTTGTTTTCCTTAAATTTTTCATAGGAAGCATTGCTCTCTGTGTTATTTATATTACCGGAAAATGTGAAAATGGAAAGCCAGGTTTAAATCAATATGCCACTGCATACCCTTACGTTAAAAACCCTGTGTGTGTCCGAACACACACACAGCAGAAACAGCAACAACTACAACTAGACATGTGTCAACAAAACACCGAATGCTAACTTCCCTGTGTGTGTTGGAATCGTAGCTAGCCTCATTTTCTGCTTTCAGCTTTTCTCTCGCTTTCAAATTTTCAGGCCAAGTATATGCATTTCTTTGTACTTGGATGTAAAGGGTCCCCACACGTCCTCTCAAACTATAGGATGATTCTATATCACTTGTCATGTGTTTGAAGGAACAGGGAGAGGTGTGGCATGGAAATTGATCTGGTGGAAATAAGGCAAGGATCTACGGGCTATGTATTTCATCTTCTAGAAAATGACTTCCGATTGGTAACTCCATTGAACCCTCAGGACAGTCCCACGAAGTGCCAACACCCACGCGTACAAATAGAAAAATGTGCAGGTAAGAGACGTTCATGAATCCACAGGGCTACTGAATGTTGGAATGAAAGCATCCAGTCTTCGTGTTTCCTTGGGGAGAAACACGAGAAATGACCCCCTTGAGAACTGAAAAGCAATAATCACTTTTCGGGTCTCGTGGCTAAACCCCATTTGGTCGTGGCATATCATGCTTTTTAAAAACTACTTGATTTGGGTGCCTGGGTGGCTCAGTCGGTTGAGCATCTGACCCAGAGACATGGGATTGAGTCCCATGTGGACCCTGCTGGAGAGTCTCTCCCCTTCTGTCCCTTTCCCACACCCACGCTCTCTCTTTCAAAAAAAGTAAAAATATTACTTAATTGAATTTGCTAAAATGTGTTAAGGATATCTGCAACTCTTTTCATGGGGAATATTGGTCTGTGATATTTTTTCTCAACTGTCATTTGGTTTTGATATCAGGGTAACGTTGACCTCATAAAACGAATAGAAAAAGTGCTCCCTCCTCTTCTAACTTTTGGAAAAGTTTATGTGCACATGGTGTTCTTCCTTCTTTAAAGGTTTGGTACAGTGCACCAATAAAGCTCCTTATTGGCCTGGATTTTCCTTTGTGAGGTTTTTAATGACAAATTCTATGTTAAATAGATTGATGGCAACTTAGATTAGTTGTTCTTGAGTGAGCTGTAGTTTGATCCATTTGACCTAATTTATCACATTAATTGACATAATATTATTCATAACATTATTTTATTGTCTGCAGAATCTGGTTCCCTCTTTCTTTCCTGGTATTGGTAATATGTGACTTCTTTCCAGATCAGTCTGGTAGAGATTTGTCAATATTATTCAACTTGTCAAATAACCAGATTTTGGGGTTCACTGATTTTCTCTGTTCTTCTGTTTTGTTTAATTGAATTTTGCTTTTCTCTTTAATATTTCTTTCTGCTTATTTTGCATCTAATTTGCTCTTCTTTTTTTCTAGTTTTTTTTTTTAAATTAAGTTTTAAATTTTAATTCCAGTATCGCTAATCCACAGTGTTATATTAGTTTCAGGTTCACTTTTTCTAGTTTCTTGGGGTGGACTATAATTCACTGATTTAAGAACTTTTATAATATAGCATCTCTTGCTATAAATTGCTCTCTATACAAAGCTTCAGCTGTAGATGTTTTATGTTTTGTTTTTACTTTCTTTAAAAAAATTTTTTTTAATCTTTGTTTTTGAGAGACAGAGTGTGAGCAGGGGAGGAGCAGAGAGAGAGGGAGACACAGAACCTGAAGCAGGCCCCAGGCCCTGAGCCCGATGCGGGGCTCGAACCCATGAATCATGAGGTCATGCCCTGAGCTGAAGTCGGACGCTTACCCGACTGAACTACCCAGGTGCCCCTTGTTTTTATTTTCTTAATAAAAAACTTAAATTTCCCTTGTGATATATTATTTGACCTGTGGGTTATTTAGATGTATTGTCTTTAATTTCCGTTACTGATTTCTGGTTTAATTCTGTCATGATCAGAGAACATATTTTCCATGATTTCACATCCTCTTAAACTTACCAAGATTTGTCTTATAGCCCATAATACAATTTGCCTTGGTGAGTAGTCAATGTTTCTTGAATATCGTATATTCTGTTGTTGGATAGAAGGTTCGATAAATGTTAATTAGGTCAAGTTCATTGATAATGTTGTTCAAATCTGGCATATTCTGACCGACTTTCCTGACCGTTGTGTTCTACCAATTACTGAAAGAAAGTGTTAAAATCTTTAACTGTATTTGAGGAATTTTTCTCTTTCTCTTTGCAGTTTCTCGGATTTTGCTACATGTATTTTGAAACTGTTATTAATTGTATACAGATGTAGGGGTGTTGTGTCCTGATGTATTTACCCCTTTACCATCATGAAATGTCCCTCTTGATCTGTTTTCCAGCAGTAAGCTGGGTGCTTTTTTTCTCATCTGTTTTTCTTCTCCCAGGTATCCGCGTTAGTCACCGTCTGAAGTCGCTTGCTGTCTGAAGAACACTGGGTTGTATACCGTATTCCGTTTGCCAGTTTAACGTGGACGAGTATGTCTGGTCTCAGGTGTTCCACAATGCTGCAGATCACAAGTCCCTCTGGCGCTGGCTGCTTCCAGCCCACCGATCTGACTTTAAATCTTGGCGGGGTATTCGCCCATTCCTTTGTGTGGTTGCTTAATCATCTTTTTCTTCCGTGACCCTCTTCTTGAATGCAGACATTTCGACAACTAAATGTATTCCTGGTCAACACGTGAGGGTTAACGCTTAGTGCGAGTCCATGAAAAAATAAGGGCGGTCAGTGTTCAATGGCAGAAGCGGACCCCCCCCCCCCCGGGATAGTTATGTAAATTTCATATACAGGTATCCATACGTAGAGATAGACAGATACATGTGTACACATGTAGATTTGTAGAAGCCGGTTGAATAGTCCACATAAATGTTGAAGTGCTGAAGCTCAGACCCCCCAGGGCAGTTTGACCCAGACGGGAAGACAGATAAAAAGTGGGTAAGATTAGAACAAGCTGGAACCCACAAGCATGAACTGGATCCCACCGGACGGACTGAAATCTGTGTCAGCTTTGGTTGCCTCAGAACTTGGTGGTGCAGGTGTCCCGCAGAAGCCAGGGCCCTTCATTTAGGGCTAAACGCACACATGTGATCCGAGAAAGGGGGAGGCTGAAGGAGGGTGCAGGGGAAGGGAGGGTGGGGGGCAGTGGCAGACCCAGCTCCGGGTCCCGGGGGTAACCTCAGGGGGTAACCTCCTGAGGAGGTAAGTCAGCAGATGAGTTAGAATGAGCAACAAGATGGCTGCTACTTGACCTCTTCCTCCAAATCTCCCCCAAGAATGTCTCCTGGGGACCATCCAATCAGAAACACATAGAAAAGGGAATTCTGGGGAATGTAGTTCAACCTGGCCAAGTTGACACAGATAATGAAGATAATGGGGGCGCTGGACGGCTCAATAAGTTGAGTGGCTGACTCTTCATTTTGGTTCAGGTCATGATCCTGGGGTCATCTGATGGAGCCCCTCATGGGGCTCCGAGCTGAGTGTGGAGCCTGCTTGGGATTCTTTCCTGCTCTCCCTCTGCCCCTCTCCCCTACTCTCACTCTTTCTCTAAAATAACTATAAGAAGACAATGTTTTAGTATTTACATATATAATAACCAAGAGCACACTGTCTTAATTAGTATGGATTTATAAGTAATTACATATGTCTTGAATATATATATATATATATATATATATATGGTATCAGTCTTCCAACTTTGCTATCTTCTTCAATAGCTTCTTGTTTTTTTAAGCTGTTCTGCATTTCCAAATGTGTTTTTAAAGCAGTGAGTTAATTTCCATACAATACATAGAGATTGATTGGATTTTATTGAACCTATTGATCAATTTGGAAATAGTTGTCATCTTGATAAAATTGAGTCTTTCCGGGGCACCTGGGTGGCTCCCGTGGCTGAGCATCCGGCTTGATTTCAGCCTGATCTCACGGTTCATGGGTTCGAGCTCCACGTTGGGATTCTCTCTCTCCCTCTCTCTTTGGCCCCTACCCTGCTTGCACACATGCTCTCTCTCAAAGTGAATAAACAAACATTTTTTTTTAAATTGAGTGTTTCGAAACATAGTATTTCCCTAATGTTATGTCTAATGCTAAAATTGTGCTTGGGTTTTTATTTAAAGGAGCATATTGTTAAATTAATTGTTCTATTGCTTTCTTTTTCTTCGTTCAACTTTTTATTTTGATCTAATTTCTAATTTATGGAGAAGTTGCAAGATAGTACAAAGAATTTTCATAAATCCTTCACCTATATTCGCTGTTAATTTATGATATGTGTTTTTTAATAGCTAGATATATAGAAATAAGTTTACACATATATAATTTTTTTCTAGTGTGTTTCAGACAAGATGTCCCTTTACCACTAAATACTTCAGTGTGTATTTCCTAAAACCAGGGACGTTCTCTTTCCTAAGCACAGAACAGTTATGAAATCTGGATTAACACTCTTATTTGATCTAGAGACCTTGTTACTGTTTTGCCAAGTGTGCGAATCCTTTATTTCAAGAAAAACAGATGACATTCATTTGTCCTGCCTCCTTAGTCCTTTCGTCTGGAAGAGCGCCCCCATCTTTGTGTTTCATCTCATTGACCTTCAAAGCCTAACTTGGGCAGGTATTTTGTAGAACGCCCCCTCACCCTGAGTTTGATGCTTTCCCGAAAGTTAAATTCAGATTGTGCGCTTTTAGCCGAGCACCACGCAGATGAGGTCGAGTCCACCGAAGTAGGTCTCTGGGCGGCACAGGATGCTGCCTGTCCCCATCGTCCCCGCTGTCGGGTTACCGTTCTTCTTCTGTACTACTCGTCGTGACGCATGCAGCTCGCTTGTTTTGCATTCGATCCGGTTGCCTAGAAAACAGTGAGGCGCAGGAAGACGGACGAGAACTGAGTGGAGCAAGCAGGTGGTCGGGGGCCCGGGACCGGCGGGAAGGCCCCGCCGCCAGGGGGCGCCCGCGGCCCGGAGACCGCCAGCCCGGGCGGGGGCGCACGGGGGGCGCGCGTGGCGTCCTCCGGCGGGAGCGCCGCAAACCGCGCAGGGCCCGGGGTCCCTCCGCGCTGGGTCTGCGGGGCACCCGGGCCTTGTGCCCCCGCCACCGGGCGCGCCACCCGCAGGAGGAAACCCAGGCGGCGTCGCCGCAGAGAAAAGCTTGCTCGGTGGGTTTTGCGGGGGGGTTTTGCCTGTGAAGACCATGTTTTAAAAAAGCCGCCGCACGGCGGGAGTCCGGAGGCAGCGAGAGGGACGGAGCAGGGCCCTGGTCACCAGGGCCACCCCGCAGTGCCCGCGGGGGCGCAGAAAAACACGCCGTAGTCGGCAGGACTCGAACCTGCGCGGGGACACCCCAACGGATTTCTAGCCCGTCGCCTTAACCGCTCGGCCACGACTACCCGCGGGCGGGAGCGCACGGCCCCGCTTCCGTGGGCCGCGGCGGCGACGCGCACGATCCCTCGGGAGCTCCGCGGACACGCTGCGGCCGACCCCCGGGACCCGGAGCGGCGGTGCCACCAGCGGTCGCGGGTGAGTCCGGGCTTCCAGGACTTCCGGGCTTCCACGCGGGCTCCAGATGGGTTCAGGTGGGTTCCCGGTGAGTTCTAGGCGGGCACCAGGTGGGCACCAGGCGGGCACCAGGCGGGGGGCTGCTTCCTTGGCTTTGTGCCCCGGGCGGAGGGCGCTCAGAGTTCTGCATCCCCTCGCCGGCAGGTTGCTAAGCCTCTTGTTTCCCACTCGGCTCTGACGTTGGGCCGAGGCCCGGGCTGTTTGTCTCCAGGTTTAACTAACGCCTCGCAGCGTCTGTATTTCCTCTTAGGTTTACATGTTAGTTTCTCTGGCCGCGTTTTCCCAACTCTTGAAGCGGATTTGGTCTATCCTGCTTAGAAGGGCTTAATCTAATTTTTAAACAGGGAGGACAAGGAGGGGAAGGAAGAGGGCATGGGTGGGGAGGAGGAGGGGGTTCGAGCCCAAGACAGAAGGGGCTTCGGCGCCACTAAACCGCCCGCAGGACTGAAGTATGCGTGGAGGCGGCTAAAGCCATATGTGGCCATAGACTGTGGCCATTACCGTGGTGACCGAAGAAGACAAGGGGACTCTTGGAGACACCCAGACCTTCTGCAACACCTCCATTGAGGAGATGCCCCTCGGTGTTCCCGACCTTATGTGAGAGGGGCTGTCCTGCTCCCGGCAGCAGCCAGGGGTCTGTGCCTGGCGGGAAGGGGGGTTGAGGAGGAGCAGGGGAGGGAGACAGGGATGAGTATCTTGCTATTCTGTGCCTTTTTTTCTTTGAATAAATGTCCCTTTTTTGAGGCAAAACTAGACAAGAGGAGGAGGGGGGAGATAGGTGACGGGAAGAGGGAAGGGGGTGGGAGGGAGATGAAGGAGGTTCCTCTCCTAACATAAAATCAGTTCTAGGAAACCCCCGGTTTAATGGAGGGGAGTCTGCTCTGAGGGGAGTATTAAGGCGGGTTTGGGGTAAAGGAGCCTGACGCCGTATTTAACTGAGCAGTCTATTGGCTGAACTGCCTTTCCCATCAAACTGAGTATCAGTCGCGTAGTCATTGTTTACAAATCGGGTCAACTTATAACGTGACTAAGTGCAAATTTAAAGCAAAATGGAAGTTGTGATATAGATGTTGCCGTAATGTGTCACATTATGACGCTTTTATTTGGTCCACACGTTTTTAACAAACCTGTGACGTTTTCAGTAAATTCCTGTGGAACTGTAATTCGAGGGAAGTCAAATACCTGCGAAAAACCAGACACGTTTCATGCTTTCAAAACAGACAAAACAAATGTGCAGTATTAGGAATCAGACAGGTGATGGTCGAAGGTACCTGTGGCTGCGAAAGTCCACGAGGAGGACCTGCCCGGGATGCCGAGAATGGGGTTTCTCATTCTGGGGTCCCGGGTACACAGGTGCGTTCCCTTTGTGAAACTTCCTTGAGCTGTGTCGTTACAGTTCACGTCTTTTTCCTCATCACTACTACATTGGGTTGTATGTCCCTAAAGATTTCCTTCAAAAACAAAACCTCTGAAGCTATTGTAAGCGAAAGGGATTAATGAAGAATACAGACCCCTAGGAAAGTTTGGGATGGGGGGGGGGTGGAGGGAGGTGCCAGCTCTAATCCAACCCCGCGGAGATGGGCTCCCAGAGAGCCTGCGTTGTCTCTGCAGTCGAGAAACCAGAAAATCCAGACGCTGCCCCTGGAATGGTTGGTTTCAGACGTCTGTTGCCTGAACCGCGGGGCAGAAATCTGGAGGCTTCTGCAACACCAGTGTACTTTCCAGGGCAGTGGTTGTCAAAATTTGGCACGAGAGCCTTTTGTCATGGCAGAAAGCAAGTCAGCCAGTGACTTGTGCCCTGGTCTCAGAGAGGAGAGGTCGGTGCCATTGCAAGAAAACTTAAATGCTACTCGGGTCCCCTAGAAGCAGTTTGGGAGGTGGTTCAGAGTATTGGGCTTTGGATGGCAGGAGATGTAAAAAAACAAACTCGGGGGTTAACTTGGCCCTGTGATCAGTGGGTATCAGATAGACAGAAACAGAATCTGAGAAAACACAACAGTCAGAAAGTAGTTTACATTTCTTTTTTTAAAAAAATGTTTACTTAATTTTGAGAGAGACAAAGAGAGTGCGAGGGGCAGAGGGGCAGAGAGAGGGGGAGACACAGAATCCGAAGCAGGCTCCAGGCTCTGAGCTGGCAGCACAGGGCCCGAGATGGGGCTTGAACCCACGAGCCATGAGATCATGACCTGAGCTGAAGTCAAGAGTCGGGCCCTTAGCCGACGGAACCCCCCACGCGCCCAGGATTTGTACTTTTAACCTTCTAGCCTCTGTCGTAAGGGAAGGTTCAGAAAGTGGAACTAGATGTTTATGCCAACCTGCTGTACCCTGTATAGACGTTAAAGCTGAAATGTTCTGCCTTCCCAGAGAATTAAAAATAATGCACCTGTATCACCCTGAGGGGAAGCCTACTGACACCTCGAAAGACGCCCTCACTGTTAGTGACCAGTTTTTCAGCCGTTGCCCCAGGAGATTACCCAGATTCCCCCCATCTGAGTTACTGCCTATAGCCTTTTTTCTTACTGATTTTAAGGAGTTCTTTACACATTCTAGACATAAATGTTTTGCCAAATGTGTGTGTGACAAATATCTCCTCCCGCCCTGTGCCTTTTCACACTATTAATGTTGTCTTTGGATGTGCTGAAGTTCTTGAGTTGAAAGAAGTCCAATTTATCTTTTTTTAATGGGTATTGCTTTTTGTGCTTTTTAAACAGAAATCTTCGTTAATTCAAAGTTCGTGAAGACAGTCTCCTGTTTTCCTCGATAACATTTATTGTTTTAGCTCACATAGTTAGGTCTTGAATACATCTTGAATTAGTTTAGGGGATAGTTTACAGAGGAGGTCAATGCCCACATTGTTCTCCTTTGTACGTTGAGCTGACTCAGAACTGCTTTTTGAAAAATCTATCACTTGCCCCATTGAATTGCAGTGACACTTTGTTACATGTGTGTGGTTTTGTGTAGGCATATCTATTTTGTTGTATTGATCTTTGTATCTGTCCTTATGCCAGTAACACTTTTTTTTAAATATTTTTTTAACGTTTATTTATTTTTGAGACAGGGCATGAACGGGGGAGGGTCAGAGAGAGAGGGAGGGTCAGAGAGAGAGGGAGACACAGAATCCGAAACAGGCTCCAGGCTCTGAGCTCTCAGCACAGAGCCTGACGCGGGGCTCGAACTCACGGAGCGCAAGATCATGACCTGAGCCGAAGTCGGACGCCCGACCCACTGAGCCACCCACTGAGCCACCCAGGCGCCCCAGTAGCACACTTTCTTAATCAGTATAGCTTTAGAATAAGTCTTGTTATGTGGTAGTAAAAATCCTCCAGATTTGTTCTTATGCGAGACTTCCTTGACTATGCTAAGTCCTTTCCACTGGCAGTTACACTTTGATTTTTAAAAAATTTTTAATGTTTATTTTTGAGAGAGAGAGACACAAAATCCAAAATCCAAAGCAGGCTTCAGGCTCTGAGCCGTCAGCACAGAGCCCGATGCGGGACTTGAACTCACGAACCATGAGATCACGACCTGAGCCGAAGTTGGACACTTAACCGACTGATCCACCCAGGAGCCCCTGAAATTGCATTTTAGAGATGGTCAATTCTACCAAAAGTCCTGTTTGAATATTTTATTTCAAATACATTGAGTCTGTGTCTTTCAATCTATGAATATGGTATATCCTTTCATTTAGACAATTTTTAAAATTCTCTGCACAGTGATTCGGAGCTATTAATGTAGCACTGTTGTACTTTTTAATGACATTTATTACGGTATTTGTTATTAGGTTATTCATAGTTTTCTTGCTATTGTAAGTGACATTTTAAAAAGTTGTCTTGGGGCGCCTGGGTGGCGCAGTCGGTTAAGCGTTCGACTTCAGCCAGGTCGCGATCTTGCGGTCCGTGAGTTTGAGCCCTGCGTCAGGCTCTGGGCTGATGGCTCAGAGCCTGGAGCCTGTCTGGGCTGATGGCTCGGAGCCTGGAGCCTGTTTCCGATCCTGTGTCTCCCTCTCTCTCCTCTCTGCCCCTCCCCCGTTCATGCTTTGTCTCTCTCTGTCCCAAAAATAAATAAACGTTGAAAAAATAAATAAATAAAAAGTTGTCTTTTTTTTTTTTTGCCAGTGTGTATGAAGATGACATATATTTATTTGGATGTTGGGTTTTGTATGCAGCAAATTTGCTATTTTTACTTATTAATTCTAATAATTTGTAGATTTGGGGAGTTTTCCAAGCACCTAATTGTGCCATCTGCAAATGATGACAGTCATATTTCTTCATTTCCAATCTCAATGTCTTTAATTCTTTGTTATGCCTTAACTTATTTTATGAGCTAAGATCCCAGTACAACTTTGAAAGCAGTGTTGGGAGTGACCATACTTGTCTTGGTCCCAGTATCTGGGAGAAAGTGTTAAATACTTACCATAATCAGGATGTTAGATGTCGGATTTTGTATATATGCATCATGGGATTAAGAAATCTCCTTTCCATTCCTAGACTGGTGAAAGTTTTTAATGAGGGGTGTTGAATTTTGTCAAATGCTATGATCATTTGATTTTTTTCTCTTACTCTTTGTGATACATTTCAAGTGATTGATGTTTATACTAAACAAATTTCATATTACTAAGACAAACATTACCTCTTTACTTTCAACTCATTGGATCACTGGTATTACTGGATCTGATTGCTATTATTTGATTTAGGAGTTTTACATCTAGAATGTTCAACACATAGATTGACCTGGGATTTCCTCTCTAGTAATATCCTTGTCAGGTGTTAGTATGAAGATTATTCAGGCCTCATCAAGAGAGTTACGAATGTTTTTACTTTTTCTGTTTGCTGAGAGAGTTTATGTATGGTATTATTCCTTCCTTAATGGTTTAAGTTTTCAACAGTGAAGCCATTTTTGCATACTGTTTGCGTTGTCAAAAGGTGTTATAAGCTGAATTGTGTTCCCTCCCAGATGCATTTTTTTAAACTTTTTAAATTTATTTCTGAGAGACAGAGAGGGAGAGATATAGCATGAATGGGGGAGGGACACACACGCAGAGAGAGAGACACAGAACTTGAAGCAGGCTCCAGGTTCTGAGCTGTCAGCATGGAGCCCGACATGGGGCTTGAACCCGTGAACTGTGAGATCATGACCTGAGCCGAAGTCAGACAGATGCTCAACCGACTGAGCCACCCAGGCACCCTTTCCCTCCCAGAATCAGATGCTGAAGACCTAACCACCACCCTCACCCCAGTGCCCCACCTCAGAATGTGGCTGCGCTTGGAGATAGAGACTTTAAAAAGGAAATTAAGTTAAAATGAGGCTGTTAGGATGGGCGCTAATTCAATCTGACCGGTACGCTTATAGGAAGAAATTTGCACACCAAGAGACCCCAGAGATGAGCACTCACAGAAGAAAGGCCATATAAGGACACAGCTATCTTCACATTAGAGAAAATGGCTCTCTGCAAGCCAGAGAGACAGGTCTCTGGATAAACCAAGACTGCACCTTGATCTTGGACTTCTAGCCTCAAGAAATGTGAGAAAATAAATTTCTCTTGTTTAAGCCTCTGATTCTATGGTATTTTGTAATGGCGGCCATAGCAAGCTAACACAGAGGGTAATTATGACTTTAATTTCTCTCGTAGACTTCAGACTGTTTGAACTTTTAATTTCTTTTTGTGTCTGCTTTGGTAAGTCACGTTTATAAAGAAACCTGTGATTTGTCCTCTATTGTCAGATTCCTTCCCCACGAACTGTTCATTTTATCTTTTCACTCTGATCTTGATATCAGTAAGATCTTTAATGTCGTCCCCCTTTTATACTTTTTCCTCCTTAAAAATAGTCTGGATTTGGGGCGCCTGGGTGGCTCAGTCGGTTGGGCATCCGACTTTGGCTCAGGTCATGATCTCACGATTCGTGGGTTTGAGCCCCGCGTCGGGCTCTGTGCTGACAGCTCAGAGCCTTGGAGCCCACTTTGGATTCTGTGTCTCCCTCTCTCTTTCTGCCCCTCCCCTGCCCACACCCTGTCTCTCTCCCTCTCAAAAATAAATAAACATTAAAAAATTTTTAAAAAAATAGTCTTGATTTGAGGTAACAATTTCACTACGTGAAAAGCAAATTTTTGTTCTATTAATTTCCTCTATTCTTTTTCAGTGGGTATCACACTTACTATTGTCTTTTCCTTGAGACTTTTAAAGATTTAATTTACTGGCTTGTTAAAACTCCATTCTTGAGATGAAAGCTTAGATCATTACCTTTCCACTTTTCTTCTCTGTTAATGTGTAGATTTGGAGCTAACGATTAGACCTCAAGTGCTGTTGTAGCTTCTTGTCACAAGACGTTATAGATCCGGTTTTCATTATCATGCAGTTAAAAATCGTTTACAGTTTTTTAAACTTATTTGACCCACAGGGTTATTTTGTAAGTTCAATTCCGTTACTCGATTTTGTAACATTTGAGGATTTTCCACTTGTTGATGTTCTTGACATTGGTTTTGATTTCATTTTACAGTGCTGGACCTGTTCCGCTTGATCTCTGTCTCCTGAAATTCGTTGAGACTTGCGTGATGCTTTGCCTGTAGTGATTTTGTTCAGTGTCTCCTGTGTCCCCCCAAAGCTCAGGTGTTCTGCAGTTGGGTATCGTATTAATCCAGTTGCCTAAAATTTCCTCACTAAATTTTACTTAATTTTCCATACTAAAATTTTCTCTAAGTCCCGTTTGTTATTTCTACAGAGGTGTTGAAATATCAACTATGATTATGGATTTTTGTGTGTCTTCATTTAGCTCTGTCCATCTTTTGCGTTCTACACTTTGAAGCTGTTATTATGCCCATACAAATATAGTGTTGTAATATTTTCTTACTAAATTGACCCTGGAGGTTATGAAACAGCCTCATTATTTTTAGTAATACTTCAATTCTTTTTTAAAAAGCCATATGTTTAAATTGTGTGCCTTATAAAAAGCATATCGTTTTGGGTAAATTTTTTCCCCATTATGATGATCTGTCTTATAATTGAAATATTTAGTCTACCAGCATTAAAGATAAGTAGCTATTTAGTTTTGCTTCCAGTTCTGTCAACTTTGCCAGTTTGTTCTTTGTCCTCCCATTCCTGCTCCCTTGCCCCTTTTTAAATCGATAAGTGTTTATATTATTCACCTTCTTCTGGATGAATAAAGGATTTTAGTATAGATATCTTGCTCATCTTTTATTAGATTTACTGCTAGGCAGGTGACATTTTTGATGCTTATTGAAATTGGAACTTTTTTTTTTTTTTTTTTTGAGAGAGCATGAGCAGGGCAGGGACAAGACAGTATGACAAGACAGGGAGAAGAGACAGGGACAGGGACAGTATGACAAGACAGGGACAAGAGAGAGAATCCCAGCCAGGCTTCATGCTCAGTGTGGAGCCCTACATGGGGCTTGATCTCACGACCATGAAATCATGACCTGGGCCGAAGTCAAGAGTTGGGTGCTTAACCGACTGAGTCACCCAGCACCTCACCTTTTATCAGGTCTTGTCATGCATATCTGCTAATGAGGCACTCTCCCTGCTTTCCTTTGAGTGAAACCATCCTTATTTTGCCTTAATTTTTTCATTTTCTCAATTTAGGTATAACTTACGTACTGTAAAGACCACAAATCTTAAAATTATATAGTTTGATCAGCTTTCGCATGTACATATATACCTGTATGACAATCACCACGATCAAGATACAGAATATTTTCAGCAGTATAGAAGGCTCTCATTAGTCTCATCCCTGTCCGCGTGTACCCTCCCTCCAAGGACAAGCACTCTATCGTCATATATCAATTTTGCTGTTTTCGTACTTCTTATAAGTGGAGATGGACACTCTTCTAGGTGTTTTTTTGAGTGACATTGTATCTGTGAGGCTTGGCCATGTTGCTGTGTTTATCAGTAGTTATTCCTTATAATGGCTGTATACTATTCCACATTTCCATTCTGCCACTGACAGTACATTTAGGTGGTTTAGACTTTGACTATCACAAATGACGTTGCTACAAACATGCGCGTACATGCTATTTGTGTTGGTTATATGGTCAAGTAGGATAATATCTGGGTCACAAGAATATTATGTGTAACTTTTGTAGGCATGGTGAAACATTTTTTCCAAGTGGTTACGCGAATTTATACTCCTACTAGCAACGTGAAAATGCTCTTACCACTAGTTTTTATGCTTAGAATTTTAAATTTTAGACATTCTCATGGGTGTATAGTGCTATCTAATTTTGGTTTCGATTTGCATTCCTCTGGTGAGTCATGATGTTGAGTGCCTTTTTATATGCTTATTGACCATTTTGAATATTTAAAAAAATTTTTTTAACATTTATTTATTTTTGGGAGTAGAAAGAGCATGAGCAGGGGAGGAGAGAGAAAGAGGGAGACACAGAATCTGAAACAGACTCCAGGCTCTGAGCTGTCAGCACAGAGCCTGACGCGGGGCTCAAACTCACGGACCGTGAGATCATGACCTGAGCCGAAGTCAGACGCTTAACCGACTGAACCACCCAGGCGCCCCCATTTTGAATATTTTTAACAAAATGTCTGCCAAACCTGTTGCCCATTTTCTTTTTCTTTTTGTAATGTTTACTCATTTTTGAGAGACAGAGAGAGACAGAGCACAAGGGGAGGGGCAGAGAGAGAGGGAGGCATGGAATCCAAAGCAGGCTCCAGGCTCTGAGCTGTCAGCACAGAGGCCCAACAAGGGGCTCAAACTCACAAACTGCAGGATCATGACCTGAGCTGAAGTTGGACGCTTAACCAACTGAGCCACCCAGGCGCCCCTGTTGCCCACTTTCAAGTTGAGTTGTCTACTCTTATTTATTCGTAGAGGTTCTTCATATATATATATATATATATATGGATATTAGTCATTTGATGGATGGATGGATAATATACATACAGATCCCAGATACCTCCTCCCATTTCAAGGCTTTGTTTTTGCCTTTTTCATGGGTGTCTTCTGCAACCAATACATCCTTAATTTGAAGTGTCCAACTCTTCAACTTCTTATTTTATGACTCAGTTGGTCCCATTTGAGAAATCTTTCTCTAGCCCAAGTCCATGAAGATATTCTGCTCTGTTTTCTTCTAGAAACTGGGTTGTTTTTTCTTTCACATGAAGGTTTATCATGAAATAGTTTTGTTTGTAATGCATTTATAATGCGAAGTAGGAAGTCAAGATTCATTTAATTCTCTCAAGATGTTGTATCATTATGGAAAAGACCACCCTTGCTTGACTAAATTTGCCTAGGACCTATTTTGTGAGTTGGCAGCATAATTGTTCTAGCTTAGTTTATCTTCTTCAATATTGACTTGACTTTGCAAGTTCCTTTGCACCAGAGCCCGTTTCTACAAAAATACTTTCTGAGATTTGGATTTGGATTTCATTGAATCTGCTGAGTAATTTAAGATGATTTGACATCCTAACACTCTTGAGTCATCCCATATGCAAAAGAGATCACTTGTTTAGGTCTTCTTTAATGTAGCCCAGTAATGTCTTGTAGTTTCTGATGGAGTCTTCTTGCACAGTTTTGTCAGACTTATTCCTAGGTAATGTTTGTAATGCTATTGAAATGGAATTTAGAAAATTCTATATTTCACTTGTTTATTGCTAGAATATATTCACACGTTTGACATTTTGCACATTGACCACAAAGGCAATAACCTCCTGAATAGTAACGAATAGTAAGTAACTAAATTCATTTAACTAATTCCAGTAATTTTGAGATTCTTCTCAGTTTCGTACATTCATAATAATGAAAGGTTTCATTTCCCAGTATTAATATCAATTATTCTTGTCTTGTTTTTTTAAAAAAAAAATTTTAATGTTTATTTATTTTTGAGAAAGAGACAGAAGGCAAGTTGGTTGGAGCAGAGAGAGAGGAAGGCAGACTCCAAGATCCAAGCTGTCAGCACAGAGCCTAACATGGGGCTTGAACTCACAAGCTGTGAGATCATGACCTGAGCTGAAGTCGGACACTCAACCAACTGAACCACCCAGGGACTCCTATTCTCTTCTTGTTTTATTGCACTAGATTTTACTTCCAGAACCATGTTGAGTAAAAGAAATAATATAGACATCTTGGTCATGTTCCCAGACTGGGTTCAGTGTAGGTATTATTTTATTGTTTTAGGTAGACTAAAGAAATTCCCCTCTATTCAGCATTTTTCGGGTTTTTATCATGAATTGATGTTGAATTTTATCAAATGTTTTTTCTGTGTTTAATAAGATGATCATTGGTTCTTACATTTATTTTATCGATGCGGTAAATTACATTTTAAAAATGTTAAGCCAATCTTGAATTTCTAGAATAAAGTCTATTTGATCATGATGTTTCAGCTTTTTCAAAAAATATACTTGATTTGATTTGCTTTTATCTTAGTTAACAGTTTTGAGCTTCGCTTCTGTTTATAAGAGATACTGGCCTGTAATATGCTGTTCTCATAATGTCTTTCAGGTTCTGGATCACAGTTATGTTGGTCTCATAATGAGTTGAAAGATGTTTTTTTTTTTCTGTAAGATTTCAGTAGGATTGATTTCATCTCTCTTTGCACAGAAAAATTACAAATGAATCTATCTACTCCTGGAAGTTTATATGAGTGGCTTTCTAAATTGTAGATTCAATCTCTTTATTTAAAAAAATTTTTTTTTTGTTCATGTTTATTTACTTTTGAGAGAGAGAGACAGAGCATGAGCAGGGGAGGGGCAGAGAGAGAGAGGGAGACACAGAATCCGAAGCAGGCTCCAGGCTCTGAGCTGTCAGTACAGAGCCCCACTCGGGGCTCAAACTCACAGACCATGAGATCGTGACCTGAGCCGAAGTCAGACACTCAACTGACTGAGCCACCCAGGCACCCCAGACACGGTGAGTAAATTATGGATTCAATCTCTTTAATAGGAATAGGACAATTCAGTTTCCTGTTGCTTTTTGTGTCAGTTGTGGTAAATTGTGTTTTTCCAGGAATGTATCCATTTCATTGAACACGTCTCATGTATTGACATAAAGATGTTTATAATGCCTCTTTCTTGTTTTCAAAATATATTTAGGATATATATGAATATCATCTATTTCATTCCTACTGCTGGTATTTTGTGTGTTTATCTTATCGTCTTTTTGATTAGTCTTGTTCAGGGTGTATCTATTTTGTCATTCTTTTCAAAGAGCCAGCTTTTTCACTTTGTTGATTTTCTCTGATGTATGTCTATTTTCCATTGATTGATTTTTGCACTTATTTTTATAGAGCCTTCCACTTTGTGCATTTAAATTCCCAAGTTTTTATGGCTTGCTGAGCCATAAAATTAAAAAGTTAAATCACTTATTTTCAACCTTTGTCTTGTTCTAATACCTGCAGTCAAAAATAAAAATTTGGGGGGGGGGAGGGCCTGGGTGGCTCTGTCATTTAAGTGTTGGACTTCGGCTCCGGTCATGGTCTTGCAGTTCGTGAGTTCGAGCCCCGCGTCGGGCTCTGCGCTGACAGCGCGGAGCCTGAAGCCTGCTTCAGATTCTGTGTCTCCCCCTCTCTCTGCTCCTCCCCTGTTCGTGCTGTGTGTGTGTGTGTGTCTCAAAAATAATAGACATTAAAAAATATGTAAAAATAAAAAATAAAAAAATAAAAATTTCCCTCTAAAAATGGCTCTAGCTACATCAGACAATAAGAATATAATGCATTTCATTATTATTCAGCTCAAAAAAATTTTAGATTTCCATTTTGTTATCTTCTTTGACCCATGGACTACATAGATGTGTATTGCTTTCTGTTCAAACATTCAGAGTTTTCTGGTAGTCCTTCTGAAGTACATAACGTTGAACCTTTGTTACAGTTGGTCTATGTTAGTGTTTCTTTAAGCTAAAGACATAGCCATTACTCCTTTTGTGTGGTTCTTATGACTAGGGTTTGTCACTTACTGCTAAGGGCAAATGCTTGTGAAGTCTCAAATAACAGTACTGTTAACCAAGTTCCCTCCAACTGGGAGAGGCGTGAACTTTAACCTCTGTGTCCCCCAGAAGTATACGCCCGCTGAATCTCTAGAGAACATTATTGGCCTTCCAGCTGCTCTTTCCCACAGAGTTTTGGAACATCTTCCTGTGTGTGTGTGCAGTTGAGGGATTTGTCAATGACATAAGAAGAATACATAGAAATTCGAGCTCCTTCTCCGTGGTTCCTTCACCACCAGAACTTTGTCCCTCGGGTTCTAGGTCTCCCCGGCCCAGCGCATCTACATCTTTGCACTTGACATCTATTCCAAAATGCTGGAAAATAGCACGTGTCCTCACGGGGATGCCCTTGTGCACCTCGGGTCCTGTTTCCCTTCTCCCACGGTTCGGAGCCCTTCAAGCCCGGCCCGCGTTGATTGCTCTCAGTGCCTTCGTAATTCTTATCATGACGAATCATATTTCCTGCATAAAAAAGGAATATTTTGTCTCTGAAGAAGAGAGACAAATGAGATTCAATGGTAGGTGAAAAGCAGGGGGCAGCCTCCTGCGCCCTAGAGTCGCTTCAGAAATAAGCTAGTGGCCGACAGAGCTGCACGGTAATACTATCTTTTAAACTTGACTATCAAAACTTCATGACAGAATGTTAACAATTAACTTTAAAGTAATATTTCAGATTTAGGCTTTTATCTTGGAAGGGTGGCCCTTCTTCTAAAAAACGATGCTGTTGGGGGTGGGGGGGATGCCTGGGTGCCTCAGTCCTTTAAGCCTCCGCCTCTTGCTCTGGGCTCAGGTCGTGATCTCTTGGTCGTGGGATCAAGCTCCACACCGGGCTCTGCACCAACCGCAGAGAGCCTGCTTGGGATTCTCTCTTTCCCCCTCTCTCTCTGCCCCTTCCCCATTCTCTTGCTCTCAAAATAAGTAACCTTAAAAAAAAAAAAAAACAAACCATTTTGAACCCATTCCTTCACCAATCCTAAATTCTTATGGAGTAATTTACTCATTGCCCCTTTCATATGAATGGTTCAAACTGTGTATTTGTGCTTTTCTTTTTCAATATAATTTATTGTCAAATTAGCTAACATAGTGTGTACAGTGTGCTCTTGCTTTTGGAAGAAGACAATAAATTTCAATGAGTATATTCTTTATTTATGGTTTTATTCTGTTTTCTTCTTTCACCCTTTTATTTTGAAATAATTTAATTTTCAAATAATTTCCGACAGACAGAACATTTACGAGAATATAAAGAATTCCTGGCTACCCTTCACTCCATTCTCCAAAGTTTGGCGTGTTTGACATATTATTGTACTTTCCTTTTCTCTTAATGTCATACTTTTTTGAAACTGAGACGGAGTTTGAAAACGCAGTCTTTTCTTTCTTCTCCCAGTATTTTCTTAGCGCCATTCTTTTATATAACCAAAGAACAATGAATACAATCAGGAATTACCACCGATAAAATAAAATTATTTAATCCCTGTGGTTCATTCGGATTTCACCGATTGTTCCAATAATGTCCTGCACAGCAAAAGAAAACCCCAGATCATGTGTTGCATTAAATTCTTTTAAGATCTGAAACATTATTCTTCCTCTGTGTCATACTGGTGCGATTTGCGAGGAGGAGAACACCGCAGTTACTTTGTGGAACGACCCTCCTTCTGAAACCGTCCGAGGTTTCCCCTGATCAGATTCACACCACGCATTTTTGAGGGATACCTAGAGTGACCTTATGCCCTGCTGACGCGTCACATCCGGGGGAATTCTGATTGGCCGCCAGCCGTCCACCACGTGGTCCCGGAGCTGGCGCCGCCCCCGGCGCGGAAGCCATTTTCCTCCTGGTCGGACTGCAGCTCCGCCCCCGCCCCCGCCCCCGCCCCCGCCCCCGCCCCCGCCCCGCTCCGGGACTAGCGCCCTGGCGCCGCAGGTGGACGCCCCCGGCCCAGCGCGGTCCTTCGCCGGACCTCGGAGCGCGGAGCGCGGCTGCAGTTCCGGGGCGGGACGACGGAAAGAACTGACGGGACGCGCCCGGGGAGCGTCCCCTGTGGTGGCCCAGGTGCCTGGTGCGCGTCTACACTGGCTAGCCCCGGCCGGCCTCCGCTAAAGCTTCGGGCGGGTTTTCCGAGGAAAAGAGGGAGCCCTGCTCTCCGGGGCGTTAAAGTAACAGGGCCCGCTACTCCCGGCGGGCCGAGGCCGAACTCGCACCGGAGAAAAACACGCCGTAGTCGGCAGGATTCGAACCTGCGCGGGGAGACCCCAATGGATTTCTAGTCCATCGCCTTAACCACTCGGCCACGACTACATGGGGCTCGAGCGGCCAGCGCAGGCCTTACCTAGAAAGAGCAGCGGCCGAAGGCGGGGAAAGGGTGGAGGCCGCGGGTGCCGGGAGCCGAGTCGCTGCCAAGTGTGTGCGACCTGCCGGGGGTTCCGGGGCCGCGGGCCCGCTGGAGGGGAGCCCTGGGCCCGTGACCGGCCGGAGCGGCTTTCGGGAGGGACTCGGCGCCGCCGGCCGCTGTCGCGGGCGCAGGGCGGGGGGAGGCCTGCGGGGGGCGCCTTCCCAGAGCAGGACCCTGTGTTGATTCGTGTGCAAAGCAGGCGCTCTCTCTCTCTCCAAAGTTAGCGAGCGCCGGTGTGTTTTCTCTTCCCCGACTTGGTCTCCGCCTTCGAGTCCGAGGTCGTGGGGTGCCCCGGTGCCGGGAGTTGGTTGTGGTCTACTCGGGGTGCCCTGCTCACTTAAGAGGCAAACGATCGCAGGTGGAGAAATCACGTCGCCTGTAGACAGCGAGGAAGAGACGAGAAAGGGAGAGACGTTAGTTAATCCTGTGGTTTGATGGGACAGCCTGCTCCGAAGGGGTAGACGTGAAGCAGTTATTATCCATAACTTGTGCGGATCCCCTCCTCTTTTTTACTTGGCGTACACGTTTTTTATCAAGCACGTTGTGGCTCTTTTGTTTTTGCTTAAGTCATCTGGAACGCTAGTTTTGATTGAGGTTTGATACCGAGGAAATATCCAAGATCTGTGCTTTGGAAAACACTGCAAAACAGCAATTAGTGATGTGCCCTTTGAATTACAATTAATCAACTGCTTGTTTGCTTTAGGGTGCCAGTGAGGAAGGAGTGGACACAGGTGCAACTTTGTTTTACTGGACTGAAAATGTTTTTAATGGCATGGGTCTAGGTAAAGGAAGACAATGCACGTTGAGCTGCAGGAAACAAAAGCTAGTCCAGTTATTATTTTAGTCCTGCTTTGGAAATAAACCAAACGTCCATCTGCGGTAGAAAAGACAAATCGTGAGCTGCTGCTGTTGTTTGTTTGTTTGTTGTTTTCTTATAAAATGGAATTTCACCCCACAGGGAGTGGAAGGAACTACAAGAACAATCACACGAATGAAACCTCCCACGCGAAGAATGAGCGAGGGGAGCCAGGCACAAAAGAATACATTTATAGTGCATTCCATTGTTTGAAAGTTCAAAAACAGGTGGAACTAATCTATGGTGTTAGAAATCAGAATACTACTACCCTTGGGAGGAGTTTCTAGCATTCTGGTAATGTTTCGGTTTTCAAATTGGGTGCTGAGTCCATGGTTGTGCTGGCTTTGTGTAGACATACTGAGTTGTTCACCCTCGGATGCTTTGTTGTGTAGCTGTTAAAGTTAATCAAATATTTTCCTTTCAAAAGATCCTTCATCACTAGGATGTCATACTTTTTTGCTGCTGCTACAATGTATGTCACACCCAAATATTTATTGGTAACATACTTACTATTTGGAGTAAAAACATTCTGTGTTACCAAACTTCCAGCCATTGTGCAAAAAGACGCATTACTGAGGCAGAGTTATATCTTAAATTGTTCATCTGTGCATTTTTCATGAATTTCTATCCTTTCCTGTTCTCTAGAACCCTCAGTTAATATGTTAACTTAAATAAACTGTTCAGAGCGTTGCATCCAGTAAAAACTCAGTAAACTTTGTCTTTTATTCACCAAATTATACCTTCTATGTAGGTAGTGTTTTTTGTTTTATTTTTTTAATTGGTTGGTGTGTGGCACATGATAGCTGCTCAATTAATATTTTACCCATGTAGCCCCGGAGCATCTATGTGCAACTTCCTGTACTAGCTTCCATTTTATGTGCAGACCCAGTCACTAAAACTAATATATATGTGTACACACGCGTTCTTGCTGTCCTCAGTATTGAAAGTCTCTTTCGTGTAAGGGATGGCTGAAAATTTTCCAAGTCGTCAAAATCTGGTTCCCTTTTGCTTAACAGTTCTTTCCTCGATTTCTTTTTAAATTTTTGTAAAAAAAAAATTTTTTTTTAACTATAGACATCAGGGAGAAGTCAAGCTGCACCTTCCACACTGTGCTTGGCAATTTCCTCACTTTATAACAACAGTCACTCTTCCAGTTTCTCATTACGTGTCCTTCATTTCCTTCTGAAACCTTAACAGAGCAACTTTGATGGTCATGTGTTTTTTAATTATACACTTTAAAAAAAGTTTTAGGTTTACAGAAAAATTGAGCAGAAGGTATAGAGTTTCCATATACTCTCACCCCCCTTCCCCCAACCAGTTTTCCCTATCATTAACATCTTGGGTTAGTGTGGTACCTTTGTTTCAGTTGATGAGCCAGTATTGATATTATTTATGCTGCTAGTTAATATTAGGGATTCACTGTGTCTTGTGCGTTCTATGGGTTTTGACAAAAATGTAATGACATACATTCATTACGCTATCATACAGAATGGTTTCGCTGCCCTAAAAATCCCCTTCGCTCTATTTATCCATGACTCCTTCCCTCTCCCCAGCACCTTGCAACCATTGTCCTTTGCAGTCTCCACAGGTTTGTCTTTTCCAGAATGTTATGTGGTTGGAGTCATAAAGTATGTAGCCTTTTCAAATTCTTTCACTCAGCAGTATGCATTTAATGTTCTTCTGGGTGTTTTGGTAGCTTGATAGGTTATTTCTTTTCCTTGCAGAATAATATTCCATTGTCTGGATGTGCCATTGTTTATCCATCACCTATTGAAGGACATTTTGGTGGCTTTCAAGTTTTGGAAATTAGACTTTTATATGAGCATGAGTTTTCAGTTCATTCGGGCAAATATCCGGGAACGAGATTGCTGGATCGTATTGTAAGAGTATGTTTTGTTTTGTGAGAAATTGCAAACTGTCTTCCAAAGTGGTTGTACCATTTTGCCCTCCCACCAGCCATGAATGAGAGATATATTCTTAAACTCGGGAAACTGTTCATGTCTTTACTTGGGGGGGTCTAGTGTTACAGAGATTAAAAGTGAGAGTTTGGGACCAAATTCCTAAACTCAAGTCCCAGCTTCCCCATTTGCTGGCTGTGTGATTTAGGCAAGTTATTCAACGTATCTGTGCCTCAGCTTCCTTCAGTTGTAGAGTAGGAATAATAATACCGAATAACTTCATTAGCTTGTTTTAGGAATTAAAAAAGTTAATAGATGCAAAGCACTTATTAGGACCCTGCCTGGCATAAAGTCATATGAAAATCATAGCTCATTGCATATCGTCACTTTTTCCTGATGGCCAGTTATCCCTATGTTGGCTTTCCATCGTCTGTCCTTTATATCACTTTTTCTTCTGCCTCATTCATCTTTTTCTTCTGATTCATAGAAGAGCTTTTTAAAAGAATATCCTATAGGTAACCGACTCACTTTTCACAGCATCCATCCAGTTCTCCAATATGACTTTAATTATGCTGCTGATGTTAAATATGCTCGCTATATATTTTTATCCTTTTTCACCTAGAATGTCTTCTTAGTGTTTTGTTTTTTTCACATCTTGTTCTCACATCTTTCTATCCTGTTTTCATTGGGTCGATGTCTTCTTGGAATCTACTGAGAATATCAACTTGTTCCCTGAAATTTTCTAGTGCCTCCCTTAGATCTTTTTTGAAATCTGGTCTTAGATGTCGTTTCTCCTTTCCTTTCCTTTGTGAATTTGTCTTTCATGTATTCATTGGTAGGATTTCCAAGTTTAATGTTTTGTCATCCAGCACTGACTTGACCTTAGGCCCTCTATCCAAAAGCCTGGGAAGCAGCACAGTCAGTTGCGTGGGCCACACATCGAACACTATAAAAACCTACGGACTTCTATTGGGTTCTTTTCTGCCAGGGACACACCGACAGACCGGCGTTGGACTCCATTCGCAGCTGACGTAGGCATACACCGTGCACTGCTCTAGGGCAGAACACGGTAACACCACTTCCCGCTTTCCTTTAGCATTTAAAAAGATGTGGGTCGCGACCCATTTGAAAGTCCTGAAGGCAATATAATGGGCCACGACAAGAAGTTTTAAAATGAAGAAATAGAGCCCTAAATAGAATGCAGAACAAGTAGTAAAGGCAAATAATGAATTGTGCAGTGTTTCCCTGCGTTGTAAAATTATACACGTGTGTAAATGTGTAGCTCCTACACTACGTTCGGTCACACAAACTTGAGGGTCCCCAGGGTCCGGTTACTCCCACCAGAGACGTTCAGAAGCCAGAGACTGGCGCGGAGAACTCCCGGCCCCGCCCAACGGGAGCTCTGGGAAATGGAGTTCGGCGTCGTGGAGCATTCTGGGAACCGTAGTTCCGCGCGTCCGCCGGGCACGACGAGCGGGGGGAGGGGCTCTCTCCGCGCGACCGGAAGTGGCCGTTGAAGCCGGCAGAGGTTGGCGCTGGGGAAGTGCACCCTCTTCGGCTCCCTTCGCTAGGTCTGGTGCCGGTCCCGGCGCTTCCGGACGCGCGAGCTGAGAGTGTGGAGCGCCCTAGAGGGAGGGAAGCCCAGGTATCACCATGGCAACCGCCAGCCTTGCGGCTGCGTGACGTCATCCTCCTCGCCCCGCTGGAAGCGGCCTCTGCGAGAGGGAGCTGGGGAGTCCTCGGAGGGGGCGCCCCTCGCCTCCCTCCGTGCGGGGCGGTTCCGCCCTGATCCCTTGGAGGGCTTTGTTCTTTTGTTCCGGTCTGGGAGGAAGGACTGGGAGCGGGCCCCGCCCCGCCGCTCCACCTTCCAGCGTTTCCACCCCGCAACAGGTGTGTCTTCCGTTCGCGAGCCGGGGTGTGAGCCCGCAAGTGGGCACGGAGGTAACGGGCCGGGTCTGGGGGCGCCTCTGGCCAGACTGCAGGGTGGGCACCAAGGGGTTTTTGAATCCGGGGCTGAACCTGCGTGCTCGAGCTCCACTCTCTTTTTGTTCAGCGGGAGTGCCTGTTTGGTGGCTCTCGGCGGGCACTTCTCTTTTCCAAGGGTCTCTTAGCCACTGTGCAAAACTCAGAGGTGCGATTGTGACGCAGGCTGCTGACCCCGGGCTGTGTCTTTTAGGGCTGCCCCGCTCCGCCCGTGTAAGGGCTCAGCCGGCGCCGACTCCTGGCCGGACACCTGAGCCCCCCAGACCGAGGCCCCCGCTGGAAGGACGCTGCTTGAGAAATCCTGGTGTCCAGGCTCCGGAGGAACGGAATGAGCTCCTGAGATGGAAGGTAGTGGGGACTGGAGGGGGGACAGAGGGCTGATGGAGGCAAAAGAACAGTGAGGACCGGAAGATCGACTACTTGACAGAACTCATTGGTAGAGGTGGAAGTTGGGGGGGTGGGGTGGGGAGCTTATCTTAGGGATAGAGAAACACTGCATTCCATCAAGGGGAGAGATTCTTACATTCATATGGAGAGACTTGCAGGAAGAGTTAAGTCTCCCCGGCTTCGGGATTGGGGAATGAGAAGGAGAGATGATTCAGAATGTCTGTGATCCTCACGTGACTTCTGTTTCTTAAATATTAGGATGGTAAACTTGCAGTCAGAAAAAATCTTGGTAATCATCCCTTCAGTGCAAGAATTAAAGTGTCCCTTGCTGATGGCCGTCTGTCAAGCCTATGCGAAGTGTGGCATCAAACTCCATTTTGGGTGCAGACTGTTCCCTTGTTGGCTCTTTTTTTTTAGTTCCTTCTATTAGGCAGAAGTGCCTAGCCCTGTAACTTCTGTGTTGGATCTTAGTTCTTGGTCTCCGAAAGCAAGAGACTGTTCTCTCTTCCACATTACTGCCCTCCAGAATGCGAATTCAGCTGTTACAACTCCTACTCGCACATTCTTTTCTTTTCTAAGCAAAACCGTCTCAGCTCCGTTGATGGATCTTATAGGACACATCTGGACCTCTTCGACTCTCCTGCAGGCGAGCATGCTTCTTAAAATGCATTGCCTGAAATTAAACATAGTTCTTTACAAATGCTTTGAAAAACACCTAAAAGGACGAATTTGTTTGAATTATATTTCTGCTGTGCAGCATCAGGTTACGTTTGTTTTGAAAAAAATCAGCGATATTGTGCTGTAAGCCCTAGATCTTTTTTACATAACCGTAGGGAAGTAGATTTATGCCATCCTGTGTAAGAGAATTGTTTTTTATCCTTAAATATGAGGACTTCACATATGATTGTTTAGGGGTTTTTCCAGCTTGTCAGAATAATTACGAATCTTCATCTATTCAGTGTTTTTTTTGTTTTTGTTTTTACATATATTTGTTGTAAGTAGGCTCCACACATTGAACTCATGACCTTGAGATCGAGAGGCACAGGGTCTACCGACCGAACCATCCAGGTGTCCCATTTATTTAGTGTTTTAACTGTCCTTTCCAACTTTATCTCACTGCCATATTTAATGAATATTCCTTTTATTTCTTTCTTCATGTCCTTGAACAGGTTCAGAGTAAGGACAGAGCCCTGTGACCTGTCATTATAGACTTTCCTCTGCATTGTCACTGTCTTTACATTGTCCAGATATGGCCATCAAGTCAGGTTTGGTTTAACCTATTATCATACAGTTCTTTTTTTGAATTTATTTAACATCATTAGAAGTCTTAATATTTCTTGTATTATTTATGCAGGTCGAGATATATCTTATTGATTGTCAATTCTTTTTTTTTAGGAGTGCAAAGAATCTCTTCTGTTTCTTACAAGTGCATATCTATCTAAAATTATCTCAAAACAAAACAAAAAGTTTGATTTTAAACATCAGCTGTTTTTTTTTTTATATCATCGAAGAACAATTATAGATTATAATAAAAATAACAATTCCATAAAAATAACAATAGCATCAAAAATATGAAATGGGAGAGGCGCCTGGGTGGCTCAGTTGGTTAAGCATCCAACTCTTGATTTCGAGTCAGGTCATGATCTCATGGTTTGTGAGACTGAGCCCTGCGTCTGGCTCTGCACTGAACAGCATGGAGCCTGCCTGGGATTCTCTCTCCCTCGCTCTCTGCCCCTCCCCCGCTCATGTTCTCTCTCCTCAAAATAAATAAATGAGCATTAAAAAAAACAAAACATTAAAACATATGAAACAGGAATACATCTAATATGTGTAAGCTCTGTACACTTAAAACTACAAAATGTTTCTGAGAAAAAGTTTTTTCTAGCTATATTTAGATATACTTGCCTCATAACATTGTGTAAGTTTAAGTTGTCCATAGTGATGATTTGATATATATTGGGAAGTGATTACCTCAGTAGGGTTAGTTATCACATCCACTGTTGATAGAAATGTAAATGGATATAATCACTATGGAAAGCAATACAGGTTCCTCAAGAAATTAAAAATAGAACTTCCAAATGATCCAGCAGTCCCGGAAATGAAATCACTATCTTGGAGAAGTATCTGCACCCCCATATTTATTATAGTGTTAATCACAATAGCCAGGACATGGAAACAACCTAAGTGTCCATCAACACATGAATGGATAAAGAAAATGTGATATATGTATTTCCATAGTGGCTATACCAACTTACATTCCCATTAATAGTACACAAAAGTTCCTTTTCTACACATCCAGCAACACTTATTATCTTTTGTCTTTTTGATAATATTCTAACAGGTGTGAGGTGGTAACTCCCTTGGTTTGGATTTGCATTTCCCTGATACTTAATGATGTTGAGCATCTTTTTTTTTTTTTTTTTTTTTAATTTTTTTTTAACGTTTATTTATTTTTGAGACAGAGACAGAGCATGAACGGGGGAGGGTCAGAGAGAGAGAGGGACACACAGAATCCGAAACAGGCCCCAGGCTCTGAGCTGTCAGCACAGAGCCCGATGCGGGGCTCGAACTCAGGGACCGTGAGATCATGACCTGAGCCGAAGTCGGATGCTTAACCCACCAAGCCACCCAGGCGCCCCGATGTTGAGCATCTTTTAATGTACCTCTTTGGTACATTTGTGTATCTTCTTTGGAAAAATGTTTATTCAGGTCCTCTGCCTATTTTTAAATTGGATTACTTGTTTTTATGCTGTTGAGCTGTATGAGTTCCTTACATATATTTTGGATATTAACCCCTATCAAATACGTGGTGTGCAAATATTTTCTCTCATTCCATAGGTTGCCTTTTCATTTTATTGATGGTTTCCTTTGCTTTTCTTTGCAGAAATTTTTTAGTTCGCTATAGTTCATGTTTGCTTATGTTGCTTGTACTTTTGATGTCATGTTGAAAAGATCATTGCCAAGACTAGTGTCAAGGAGCTTTCCTCCTAAGTTTTCTTCTAGGACTTTTAGGTTTTAGGTTTTGTTTAAATCTGTAATCTATTTCAGGTTAATTTTCATGATTGGTATATGACAGGGTTCATTTTCATTCTTCTACATGTGATTATATCTAATTTTCTTACCACCATTTTTTTTTTTTTTTTAAACGTTTATTTTTGAGACAGAGAGAGACAGAGCATGAGCAGGGGAGGGGCAGAGAGAGAGGGAGACACAGAATCTGAAACAGGCTCCAGGGTCCAGGCTCTGAGCTGTCAGCACAGAGCCCGAAGCGGGGCTTGAACTCACGGACCGTGAGATCATGACCTGAGCGCAAGTCAGATGCTTAACCGACTGAGCCACCCAGGCACCCCATCTTACCACCATTTTTTGAAGAGACTATTCTTCCACCATTCTTTCCCCATTGGGTATTCTTGGGTCCCTTGTCAAATATGAATTGGCTAAACATAAGAAGGTTTACTTCTGGGCTCTCAATTCTGTTCCATTAGTTTGTGTCTCTTTTTATGCTAGCACCATATTGTTTTCATTGCTATGGGTTTGTAATATAGTTTGACATCAGAAAGTGTGGTGCATCCTATTTTGTTCTTCTTTCTCAGGATTGCTTTGTCTTTTGGGGGTCTTTTGTAGTACCGTATGGATTTTAGGATTCTTCTTCCTATTATTCTGAAAAATGCCATTGGAATTTTGATAGGGATTACATTGAATCTGTAGACAGCTTTGGGTATTATGGACATTTTAACAATAGAAATTCTTCTGATCCATGAACATGGGATACCTTTCTATTTATTTGTGTCTTCTGTGATTTTTTTTTTCATCAGTGTTTTGTAGTTTTCAGAGTAGAGATCTTTCACCTACTTAGTTAAATTTATTCCTAAGTATTTTATTTTATTGTTTTTGATGCTATTCTAAATGGGATTGTTTTCTTTTCTTTTTTTTAGATGCTTCATTTTTAGTGTTTAGAAACACCACTGATTTTTGTATGTTGATTTTGTATCCTGCAACTTTGCTGAATTTGTTGATTAGTTCTAACAGTGTTTTTGGAAGGCAGCTATGCTCACCACTATACCACTAATGCCTAACAGTGGTTTTGGTAGACTTTTAGGCTTTTCTCTATATAATATCATGTCATCTGCAAACATAATTTTACTTCTTCCTTTCTAATGTGGATACCTTTTATTTCTTTTTGTTGTCTAATTACTCTGGTTAGGACTTCTAGTATAATGTTAAATAGAAAAGGTGAGAGTGGGCCCCTCCTCTTGTCCCTTATCATAAAGGGAAGTCTTTGAATGTTTTCCAGTGAGTATGATGAGTAGGTTTGTTATATATGGTGCTGAGTTTGAAAAGTATTGGTGTTAAAAATTGTTGGAAGTATTAGGTAGAGTTCACCAGTGAAACAGTGGGCTTGTCTGTTTGGGGGGAAGGTTGAATACTGATTCAATCTCCTTACTCCTTATTGGTCTGTTCAGATATTCTGTTTCTTCACGATTCAGTTTTATTGGGTTGTATGTTTCCAAGAATTTATTTTTTATAGGTTATCCATTTTTAAAAATTTATTTATTTAGAGAAAGAGTTGAGTGTGTGCAGGGATGGGGCAGAGAGGGAGAGAGAGAATCCCAAGCAGGATCTGTACTGTCAACTCAGAGCCCAACATGGAGCTCAGTCTCACAAACTGAGATCATGACCTGAGCTGAATTCGAGTCAGATGCTCAACCAACTGAGCCAGCCGGATGCCCTGATATAGGTTATCCATTTTGATGGCACAGTAGTTTCTTGTGATCCTTTCTGTGGATCAGATTTCTGTGGTATCAATTTCTGTGGTAATGCTTCCTTTCATTTAAGCTTTTTCTCTTTTTTTCTTAGTTTAGCTAAAGGTTTTTCAATTTTGTGTGCCTTTTCAAAAAACCAACTCTTAGTTTCATTGATCTTTTCTATTATTTTTCTGGTGTTTATTTCATTTACTTCTGCTCTGATCTTTGTTATTTCCTTTCTTCTGCTAACTTGGGACTCAGTTTGTTCTTTTTCCAGTTCCTTGAGTGCAGAGCTAGGTTGTTTATTTGAGAACTTTCTTTTTTCTTAATGTAGACATTTAGCGTTAATTCTCTCTTAGAACTAATTTTGCTATATCTGATAAGTTTTGATATTTTGTTTCCATTTTTATTTGTTTCGAGATGTCTTTTGACTTCCCTTTTGATTTCTTCTTTTACTCTTTTGGTTGCTCAGGAATATGTTGTTTTGTGTCCACATATTTAATTTAAATTAATTAATTAATTTATTTTTACATTTATTTTTGAGAGACAAGAGCATGAGCGGGGGAGGGGGCACAGAGAGAGAAGGAGACACAGAATCTGAAGCAGGCTCCAAGCTCTGAGCAAGCGGTCAGCACAGCCTAACGCTGGGCTCGAACCCATGAACCGTGAGATCATGACCTGAGCCGAAGTCAGACACGTAACTGACTGAGCCACCCAGGCAGCCCTGTGTTCACATATATATATTTTTAAGTTTGTTTATTATTTCTTTTCAGAGAGAGAGAGAACGTGCATGCACGCACATAGGGGAGGGACAGAGAGATGGGGAAACAGAATTTAAAGCAGGCTCCACACCATCAGCGCAGAGCCCAATGTGGGCTCGAACTCACAAAACCATGAGATCATGACCTGAGTTGAAACCAAGAGTCAGATGCTTAACTGACTGAGCCACCCAGGCACCCCTGTGTCCACGTATTTTTGAATGACCTCCACTTTTCATATCATTGTTTGAGTAGATAGTGGGTATGATTTCAGTCTTCTTAAATTTACCAAGACTTGATTTGTGATTTTTCATATGATCTATCCTGGAGAATGCCCCTTGTGTCCTCAAGAAGAATGTGTATTTGGTGGTGTTGGATAGAATGTTGTATATATGTCTTTTAGGTCCATTTGGTCTAAAGTAGGTTCAAGTCCAGTGTTTCTTTGTTAATTTTCTGTCTGGATGCGCTACTCATTGCTGAAAGTGGGGTACTATTATGCATTGTTGTCTATTTCCCCCTGAAACCTGTTAGTATTTGCTTAATAAGTTTAGGAGTTTTGATGTTAGTATGTATTTGTAATTATTATATCCTCTTCATGAATTGACCCTTTTATCATTATATAATGGCTCTTTTGGTCTCTTTTCACAATTTGTGACTTTAAGTCTATTTTGTCTGATACATGTATAGCTACCTCTGCTCTCTTTTGCTTTCCTTTTGGATGGAGTATCTTTTTCCATCCCTTTACTTTGAGCCTAGTGTGCCTGTAAAATTGAAGTGAGTCTTTTATAAGGCAGTATATCAGTTGGGTCTTATTTTCCTTTATCCATTCAGCCACTGTGTTCCTTTTGACTGGAGAATTTAGTCCATTTAAGTGAAGACCTACTATTGCCTTATTAGGTTTTTTTGGGGTTTTTTCCGGCTGTTTTGTACTTCCCTGGCTCCTTTCTTCCTCTTTTGCTGTCTTCCTTTGTGAACTGATCATTTTCCATAGTGGTATGCTTTGATTTCTTTAACTTTTGTGTATTTACTGTAAGTTTTGCTTTGTGGTTATCCTGGGGCCTACAGAAAACATCTTAGAGATAAAACAGTCTGTTTCAAGCTGATAACCAACTAAACTGTGATTCCATACAAAAACTCTATCTTATTACTGCCCTTCCTATTATCTGTCTTTGACATCACAGTTTACATCTTTTTATATTCTGTGTCTATTAATAAATTATTGTAGTTAACGTTTTTGTCCTTTAACCTTTATATAAGAATTAAATGTTGAACACACAACCATATTACAGTATTAGTGTTCTGAATTTGACTATATACTTATCTTTACCAGGGTGTTGGGTTTTTTTGTTTTTAATTTTTCCTTATTTATATTAGAGAGAGAGACAGAGTGTGAGTGGGGGAGGAACAGAGAGAGAGGGAGACACAGAATCTGAAGCAATCTCCAGGCCCTGAGATATCAACACAGAGCCTGACGCGAGGCTTGAATTCACAGACCATGAAATCATGATCTGAGCCTAAGTTGGATGCTTAACCGACTGAACCACCCAGGTGCCCCATTTACCAGTGTGTTTTGTAATTTCATGTTTCATGTTATTAATTAGTATACTTTTACTTCACCTTGAATGATGCCTTTCAGCATTTCTTGTAAAACAACTCTAGAGGTGATGAACTCCTTCAACTTGTGTTGTATAGAAAAGTCTTTATCTCTCCCTCATTTCTGAAGCATAGCTTTGCTGGGTAAAGTATTCTTGGTTTGAAGTTTTTTTCTTTTAGCACATTGCATATATTATCTCACTCTGTGCTGGCTGCACTTTTTTTTTGCTGAGAAATCTGCCAGTAGCCTTCCCAGGACTTCCCTTAAATGTGAACAAAATTTTTTTTCCCTGTTCCTACTTTTATAATTTTCTCTTTGTCTTTGATCGTAGACAGTTTTATCATTATGTGTTTTAGAGAAGATGTTTTTCAGTTGAAATTATTTGGAGACCTGTGAGCTTCATGAACTTGGAGGTGTTAGTCTCTCCCAAGATTTGGGAAATTCTTAGTTATTATTTCTTTAGATAAGCTTTCTGTTCCTTATTTCCTTTATTCTTCTGGGACTCCACTAATGTGTAGATTGTTTTTCATAGGCATTCTTTTTTTCCTTTATCTTCCTCTGAATGGATAATTTCGATGTTTACTTATTTTTGAGAGAGAAAGAGATGGGAGTGAGTGGAGGAGGGGCCGAGAGAGGGAGATACAGAATCTGAAGCAGATTCTTATCAGCACAGAGCCTGACATGAGGCTCTAACTCCCCATGAGATCATGACCTGAGCCAAAGTCGGACGCTTAACTGATGGAGCCACCCGGATGCCTCTGAATGGATAATTTCAAATGACATGTGTTCTACCTCACAGGTTCTTTCCTCTCCATGGTCCAGTGTGCAATAGGTGTCTTCCATTGCATTTTTCGTATCATTCATTATGTTCTTTGGCTCTAAAATTTGTTTTGTTTTGCTTTGCCTTTTGTTAATGATGTCTATCTGCTAAACTGCTAATTTTATGTATTGTTTTCCTAATTTAATTTAAATATTTTTCTGTGTTTTCTTCTAGCTCACTGAACATCTTTAAAACAATTATTTTGAATTATTATTTTCTTTTGTCATGTAAGTCATAAATCTCCATTTGTTTGGGGTTAGTTAAAGGAAAATTGTGTTCCTTCAGTGGTGTCCTGTTTTCTTGGTTTTTTGTGTTTCTTGAAATCTGGTGTTCCATCTTTGCATTTGAAGAAGTAGTCACCTTCTCCTGTCTTTACTTACTGGTTTCAGGAAAAAAAATACCTTCTGTCAGGGATTCTGAGGCTTTCTCTGACCTTCTATGGCTATGTCTGCCTCACATTTCTTATTCCCTCTTGGCTGGGAATTCTTAAAATTGTGTGCCTTCTCTCAGTCCTGAAAAGCCAGGCTGAGTGCTGACAGACTCCCATTTGCTCTCCTTGGTGGTGCTGAATGCTGAGGGCTTAGTGCTTTCTCTCAGCCCTGCAGGGTCAGGTCGGCCCTCTGCATGCGCTCACTAGTTGTCTACAAAGTCTCGCTCTCCCCTCCATCAGGAGTGTCCATAGGGAGCCAGCCATAGGGCCAGGGGTGTTGTGGGGAGGTATGTAGGGCACTGGAGGTGCCCATGGGCTAGTTGGGGGTATCTGCAGCTGGAGCATCCCCAGTGGGTTGGCTTCCTGAGGGCCCATGAAGTGGCTTGTAGGATCTGTGGTCCTTCATTTCCCTCTGAGAGCACCGACTCCTGTTCTCTCAGCTGCTCCCTGTCCCCCAGTCACACGGTCTCTGGCTGGGTGGGAAGGAAGTGGTTCTCGTTGGCGGGAAGCTGAATATTCTCACAGTCTCACTTTCCCCTGTGGGAGAAATAAAGGGCCTTGAAGGTCTCTCGGCCCTGAGCTTTACCACCTTGGGGGTGGGGGGTGATGCAGATAAAGTGAAACTGCCTCTTGCATCTTCGGAGCATCTGGTCCTGGGTGTGCTGAAGCTTCTCTGTTGGGCTCCTGGACTTCCACACAGACCACTGTGAACCATCCCTGGGTGATTGTCTGAATCGTGTTCTTTGAGGGAAGATGATAGAAAACTCTTACTCTGCCACGTTGATGACATCCTTCTCCTCAGTTCTCTGCCTATCATATCTTTTATGAACGTTCTTTTTAATTCTGAGTTCCTCAGAATTATTGCCAGAGTAATTTCATTGTAAGTCGTTGCCTTTTGTTTTCTTTTTGGGACTTTTCAGTTGTTTAGTTAGGATTACTTTTCATGAACCTCCGTCCCTTATAGTCCTGATACCTGTAACATGTAGTGAGCATCTGCTGTTGCCAGGCACATACTTGCTTTCTACAGGTGTCACTGGTGTTGGTTCTGTGGGTTTCTGTTACTTGAAATCAAAAGCATCTTACCCATGTTTCTCATTTCTGTTTTCCTAAAGTTTTGGGTACATAGCTGTACATGGTCATTTCCTTCTGTCCATGGATGGATGCATGGATAAAGATGTGGTACATGTATACATAGATATATGCACACAATGGAGTATTACTCGGCAGTCAAAAAGAATGAAATCTTGCCATTTGCAACTACGTGGATGGAACTGGAGGGTATTTTGCTAAACAAAATTAGAGAAAGACAAAAATCAGATGACTTCACTCATATGAGGACTTTAAGAGACAAAACAGATGAACGTAAGGGAAGGGAAACAAAAATAATATAAAAACAGGGAGGGAGACAAAACATAAGAGACTCTTAAATGTGGAGGACAAATTGAGGGTTAATGGAGGGGTTGTGGGAGGGGGGAGAGGGGAGGGGCTAAATGGGGAAGGGGCACTAAGGAATCTACTCCAGAAATCATTGTTGCACTATATGCTAACTAATTTGGATGTGAATTTAAAAAAACAAGAATTGTTAGCAACACTAAATAAAAGACAAAAACTTAAAAAAAAAAAACAAAAAAAACCAAAACTCTTGGGGCGCCTGGGTTGCTCACTCAGTTAAGCATCCAGCTTCAGCTCAGGTGAGGATCTCAGGATTTGTGGGTTGAAGCCCCAGATCAGGCTCTGTGCTGACAGCTCAGAGCCCAGAGCCTGCTTCAGACTGTGTGTCTCCCTCTCTTACTCCCCCTTCCCCACCCCCATCTCAAAAAGTAAACATAAAAAAGTTTAAATAAAAACTATAAAATCACATCTTCATTTTTTTTCCTCAAAATTTCTATTACAGATCAGTTTTCCCTTACTGATCAAATTTAAGTCTAGAAAAATAAACAGTTCCTTTTGTTGCTTCCTCTGTTTTCTGAGAACCGGGCTTCCCTGGTAACCATTACTCTGAATAGACCTCCCCAAGAGCAATGTTTGTTTTTGTTTGTTGACATATCAATTATATACATAACGTGCACAAATCTAGAGTATAGTGCTTGATTAATTTTTTATGTATCATAAATCAGTGTAATCACCACCACATTAAGATATAGGATGTTTCCGATGCCCCAGAAGTTTCTCTTGTGCTCCTGCCCAGTTGTTATCCCTCCAGAGGTAATCACTGTTCTATTACCATAGACCAGTTTGGTCTGTTTTTTTTTTTTTTTTTTTATTTAAGTGAAATTATATAGTATGCGTCTTGTTATGTTTTTTGTTTTGCTCAACATTATGAGTTACATCCATGTTATTTGGTATATCGACAGCTCGTTCTTTATATTGTTGAATAATATTCTGTTGTATGAAAATGTCATGGTTTATTCATGTTGAAAGATGTTTGGGTTATTTCCGGTTTGGGGCTATCATCAGTAAACCTGCTATGAGCAGTCCTGTACAAGTGTTTAGGTGGTTGTAAGCCCTCACTTTCATGATTGTAGGCACACGAGTGGAATTGCTGAATTCACAATGAACATGTTTAAAGTCAGTATATACCTGCCAAACACTTTTTCTATGTGATTGATAAATTTACAAGCAACTGCACAAAAGTTCCAGTTTCTCTATGTCCTTGCGGCAGTTAGTACTGATCAGGTCTGTTTAATTTTTAGACAATCTAGCGGGTAGGTAGTATGACTAATATATGCTATTGTGATATTTAATTTTCATGAATAGCAGAGTTTCAAAGGGCCTGGGAAGTAATCGTATCTTTTTTTCATTTAAAAAAAAATGTTCATATATTTTTGAGCGAGAGAGGGAGGAAGAGAATCCCAAGCAGGCTCTGCGCTGTCCGGGCGGAGCCCCATGCAGGGCTCGAACTCAAGAACCACGAGATCGTGACCTGAGCCGAAATCAAAAGTCAGATGCTCAACCGACTGAGCCACCCATGTGCCCCTGGAAATAATCATTTTTTATTCAGATGTTGGATATAGCAGAGAAGGCAGCAGAAATACTTTGCCTCACTTAACAGGAAACATAGATTGAGTTGAATGATGCTGTTAAGTCTAGAGACAGAACTGTGAGAGTAATGCTTTACCTCCCGAGCCTACCGATGAGGGTGCCACGTGCTAGTCAGCATTTATCTTGTTTCTTTTTTTGGATTCTGAGAAGTAAAGGAAATGGCATAATAGTTCCTGCTATTCTCACGTAGAAAGATAATCTGGGTTTAAGATTGCAGGGACCAGCTAATGTTGACACGACTCACTGTGGTTTTTTCTTCTCCAGATCCGACCTCTTCGGAGTCCACCCTTCTCCCAGGGGGACATACTCTCCTCCCACCAGCCAGTTTTCACGTAAGTCGGAATTATCCCAAATGCCATTTTAGTCCTTCGAGTGGATTGTGTATTTTTTGCTGTGGGGTATGTTCATTTAAAAGCCAATGTTGGGAATTCATTCTGGGCCCCCACCTGCCCAGTGACCTTGTTCGGACCTCTGCTTCTTCAGCTTGACTGACACGTTTGTGACTTAACCTCTTGCTTCGTGTCTTGTCATGCTCCAACAGTGAGAGAGCAAAAGAAGATCAAGTCTTGACTTGATCCTTAACTTGAATAGGCCAAATGACCGCTAAAAACCAGAACAGGTAAATATAAAACAGGTTAAATGAGTACCATGAAAATAGAGAATGCAAAAAGTGTGTGGTCTGGTGGGGTCAGGAGACTTTCACGGGGATAAGGGATTTGTGTTACTAGTAAAAGGATGGGTGACATTTGGATATATTTTTTTAAATGTTTATTTATTTATTTTGAGAGAGAGTCAGTGAGTGGAGGAGGGGTAGAGAGAGAGAATCCCAAGCAGGCTCTGTGCTGTCAGCGGGGCTGGAACTCATGCACCGTGAGATGGTTACCCGAGCTGAAATCAGGAGTTGGACGCTTAACTGACTGAGCCACCCAGGCACCCCTCGGTATGGAGAAGATTTTGAGCAAAGGTTCACAAGTAAGAAAGGTGTCACATAGGGTTCATGAAGATTGTGGGAGCTGGTTTCTTTGGGCAGATGGTAAACAAATGGTTGAAGAAGTTGGAACAGGACAAGCCTCTGATGTCTAGACGAGGTGTTGAAGGCTTTATTCTGTAGGCCATTCATGAACCATTAGTGCTTTCTGAGGAGGGATTGGACAGAACAATGTTTTAAGAAAAAACAGTAACTGAGAATTTAGGAAAACAAGGTAACCATTATTCCACCAGGTATAATTAACCTCAAGCCCCCCTTTAATCAAGGCTCCTTTTTCTTAGATTTTTTTCCCCTACTTCTTGTCCCACAATGTAATCGTCAAAGAAATGACCCCAGTTCTTCCTACTTTGAGCTCAGACTCAAAAACTCTGGTAGGTCTTTATTTTTTATTGGTGAATGATATATAATAAACTGTGTATATTTAAAGTGTATAACTTGATAAGTTTTGACGTACACGTGCACTTATGAAACCATCACCACAGTCAAGACAGTGAAGATACCCAACCAGAGAACATTCTCTGTATGACTGAATCTTTTTGAATCTGAGACTTTTGTTCTCATTATAGTCTATCTTGATAAATGAGCAGTGAGCACTTGAGAAGAATGTGTATTTTTTCAGGTTGTTGGGTAGAGGATTCTAAGAATGTATTTGTTTCCTTTTACAAGGTTAATGGCTTGAACCCACACATTTACTGGCTTAGTTGCAGGGCTCAGTAGGCTGGGCTGCATCCTCTGAAGGCTCTAGGGCAGAATCTGTTCCCTTCTTCCAGCTTCTCGAGGCTGCCTGCATTCTTTGGCTTGTGTCCCCTTCCTCCATCTGCAGACCTCTCTGCGACTCTGACTTGTTTCCCTCTTCACATCTGCCCTGTGACCTTCTTGCCTCCCTCTTGTAAGGACTCTTGATTACCTTGGGCCACTCATGCATTCTGGGATATTTCCCCACCGGGATCGTTTCTGCAGCGTCTCTTGTATTAGATAATAATTTCATAGGTTTTAAGGATTAGGATGTGGACATCTTTGGGAGGGCCACTATTCCATATACCACACGTGTCATTCAGGTCAAGTTGTTGTTCAAGTGGGTTTTTTTTTTAATATATATATTTTTTATTTTTGAGAGAGAAAGAGAGCGAGCAGGGAAGGGGCAGAGAGAGAGGGAGACACAGAATCCGAAGCAGGCTCCAGGCTCTGAACCGAAAGCACAGAGCCTGACCTGGGGCTTGAACTCATGGACGGCAAGATCATGACCTGAGCCGAAGTCAGACGCTTAACAGACTGAGCCACCCGGACGCCCCTCAAGTGTTTTATGTCCTTACGGATTTTCTACTTGTTTTATCAAATGTTGTGATAGGGATAGTGAAACGTGGGGCTGTCATTGTATAGATTTGTCTATTTCTCCTTGCAATTCCATCGGCTTTTCCTTCATGTATTGTGAAGCTGCTTCTAGGTGTGTAAACATTTAGCATTGTTATGTCCTCTCAATCACCTGACCTTATTTATCATTGAGAAATGAACTTTTTATTTTTTATGCCTGGTAATATTGTTTGTCTCGAAACTTACTTTGATATTTGCTTGGTGTCAGCGTAGTGTATCTTTTTTCATCCTTTGCTTTTACTTTGTGTCTTTATATTCAAAGTGAGTTACTTATAGACAACATGTAGTTCATTGGGTTTTGCTTTTTCTGTCCAGTCAGGCAATCTGCCTTTTCGCTGGGGTGTTTAGACTATTTATTTAATGTGATTTTATATCTAATGTGATACATTTACATTTAATGTGATTGTTGAAGTGATTAGTGTAAGTCTGTCATCTAGCCTTTTTTTCTTATTTGTATTGCCTTCAGTCCCTTTTTCCTCTATCCGTACCTTCTTCTGGAAACTTAATATTGCTTAGGATTCCAGTGTGTTTTCTTCACTAGCTTGCTAGCCATAACCCTTGGTTATTTTATCTGTTGCTTAAGGTATACACGTTTACTGCCATTAACTTTCAGGCAAGGCTGCCCTTCAGGAATAATGTGAGAACCTCCCAGTAGTGTGCTTCCAGTCCACTCCTCCCAGTTTTTAATGCACTTATTGCCATATGTTTGTTTTTCAAGAAACTTTATTTTTTTCTTAATATTTTTTTAATGTTTATTTTTGAGAGTGAGAGAGCATGAGCTGGGGACGGGCAGAGAGAGAGAGGGAGAGAGAATCCTAAGCAGGCTCCGCGCTGTCAGCGCAGAACCCGACTGGGGGCTCGAACTCACGAACCATGAGACTATGACCTGAGCCAAAACTAAGAGTCAGACACTTAATCGACTGAGCCGCCCAGGTGCGCCCCCAGACACGTTTTACTTGTACACCTGTTATAAATCCCACAATACTTATTTTTGTTTAAGCAATTACCTTTTATAATTTTTTAACGTTTATTTATTTTTGGGACAGAGAGAGACAGAGCATGAACGGGGGAGGGGCAGAGAGAGAGGGAGACACAGAATCGGAAATAGGCTCCAGGCTCTGAGCCATCAGCCCAGAGCCCGACGCGGGGCTCGAACTCACGGACCGCAAGATCGTGACCTGGCTGAAGTCGGACGCCTAACCGACTGCACCACCCAGGCACCCCAAGCAATTACCTTTTAAAGAGCTGGAAAAAATAGTAAGAAAAATGTATATATATTTATCCACCCAACTACTACTTCTGGTGTTTTTCATCCTCTATGATGTACATCAGTGATTCACAATTATGGTGATTTTGACCCCTGGGACATTCGGAAATGTCAGGAGACATTTTGGTTGTCCTGACTCAGTGGGAAGCGCTGTTGGCATCCGGTGGGTTGATGCAGTGATGCCCCTTCCCCCCCAGATTATTTAAAAGAATGATCTGGTCCAAAATAGCAGTAACGACAAGGTTGAGAATCTTTGGTGTGGGCCCTTATTTTCATCTGGTATCATTTCTTCTTCTGCATGAAGGTCTTAAGATTTCTCAGAGCACCTTTGTAGCCACGGAATTCCTTCAAGTTTTTATATCTGAAGAAGTCTTTATTGTGCCTTTGTTTTTCAGTTCTACATTGAGCGTTCTCCTCTCTACACTGTCTGTTCTGTTCTACGCTGTTGTTGCTTCATTTTCTCCTCTGTGCACTGCTTGCATCGAAAAAGCTGCTGTCATTTCTCTGTTCCTTTATATTTATTCATGTGCCCTGTTTTTCAAGATTTTCTCCATCACTGGGTTTGAGCTATTTAATTAAGATGTGTCTCAATGTAGATTTGTGTCTCTTATACTTGGAGTTCATGGAGTTTCTTTGATCTGTGGGTTTACAATTTTCATCAAGTTAAGAAAAAATTTATTTCTTCAAATTTATTTCTTCAAATGTTTTCTCTGCTCCTCTCCTCTTCTTTTTTCAGGGACTCCAGCTACACACGTAATGGGCCACTTGAAGTTGCCCAGAGCTCCCTGAAGCTACATCTTTTTACATGTTTTTTTTCCTGTTTCACTTTTGATAGTTTTTATCTCATTGTCTTTGAATTTATTAATCTTTTCTTCTTCATCCCTAATCTGCCATGAACGCTATTCAGTGTGTTCTTCATCTCCAGACATTCTCATTTTTAGCTCTAGACGTTCCACTTAGGTCTATTTAAAAAATGTCTCGCGTGCCTCTATTAGCTTTTTGAACATACGGAATGCGGCCAGAATAATTTTTAATGTTCTCATCTGTTAATTCTAGCATGTGTGTTAGTTCCGGGTTGGCTTTAACTGGTTATTTTCCTCATTATAGGCTGTATTTACCTGCTGCTCTGTATACCTCATAATCTCTGATTTAAATCTCTGATTCAACTTTGTTGGGTTCTGCATAGTTTTGTGTTCCTGTCAAATATCCTTGAGCCTTATTCTGGGATGCAGTTATGGTGCCCGAACCAGTGTTTCTTTCAAATCTTGCTTTAAGGTCTGTTAGGTGAACCAGGACAGTGTATAGTCTAAGGCCACTTATTGCCACTCTTGAGACACGACCTTCCTGCGTATTCTACCCAATGTCTAATGAACCATGAAATTTTTCACTTTGACTGATGATGAGAATGGAGACTGTTTCCAGCCCATTTTGAACGCCAGTACCGGGCGACTCTCTCCCTGCCTCCGGTGGCCTCTTCGCAGCCACGCACGGCTGGGTACTTGCTGGAAGCTCAAGCGGGACCCTCGGCGGTTCCTCTGGCTTCTCTGCTCGCTGTCTCCTCCGCGGCCCTCTGTCCCGTGGGCTCTCGAGGCAGAAGTGGGAGCAGCTGTACCGCCCACCTCACTGCTTTACTGATTCTTAGGGATGGCTGTCCTTTGTTGTAGGAGATTCGTTGTCTTGGAAACTGTTGTTTCATACGTTTTGTCTGGGAGTTTTTGGTTAATTCATGCAGGAGTGTAAATCCAGTCTTGTTACTCTCATCTGGACCACAGCTTGATCTTCTTGAAGTTTTGTGGGGTTTTTTGATGTTTGTTTCAGATAGAGAGACAGCACGAGCAGGGGAAGGGCAGAGACAGGGAGACACAGAATGCAAAGCAGGCTCCAGGCTCCGAGCTGTCAGCACAGAGCCCAACCCAGGGCTCAAACCCATAAACTGTGAGATCATAACCTGAGTTGATGTCGGACGCTTAACCGACTGAGCCCCCGAGGCGCCCCTTGCGGTTTGTTTTTGATCCCTAAGCTTTCTTAAGGCTGGTCTAGCCTAGCCTTACTCTGGGTCCATTTTTCGGGCTGCCCACGACCACCCTTGAATTCAGTGATTTGCCAGAATGACTCGCCCAACTCGGTGGCAAGACTTAGGGCTAAAGATTATTACAACAAAGGACACAAAACAGCGTGAGAAGGGAAAAGATCACAAGCGGAATCCAGAGACCTCAGGTACACGCTTCCGAGTCCTCCCTCTGTGACGGTCACGCAGAGGCACTTCCTTTCCAGCTGGGACGCACGGACAGGGAAGGAGACGGGAAGCCTGCTGGAGTCCTGAGCGGCTCTGAGCGGCTGTGGCGCAGACCCTAAAGTGGGCGCCGTGTGCGCGTGTCTTCACGAGCGGACAGGTCTGGGACGTGGCGCGTAGGCACACGGTAACACCGCCGTCGGCGACTCCCAGGCATTCGTTTCCAGGGCTTGTTCACGTGTCCCTGCAGCTTAGCAAGCGCCGAACAGCCCAGACCTGCCGCTGTTCCTCTGGCCTCGCTCCTGGAGTGTGCCGGAAAGGTATGGGAGTGGAGCGTGCGCGTCCCCTCCGCTCTGGCTCTGTCACCGCGGCAGCTGCCAGTGTGACAGAGCTTACGCCGTAACGTGCACGTTCCTCCGCGCACAGTCCTGAGCCTCCGGCGTGGTCTCGGGGAGACGCCCGTCGGGGATGGGCCCTGCCTCCTGCTGTGGGTCCCTAGCGCCTCCGGGCCGGAAACGAGGGGGTGCGGGGCTCAGGTGACCGGTTCCCCTCTCTCCGTCTGCCTGCTGTTCAAGTGCCAGCGTGTTTGTTTCGGGGCGTGTGCTCGCTTGCACCCGGAGAGCCCGTCCGGTCGCTCTGCTGTGGTTAGAGGCAGAAATCTCAACAGTTATCAATTTCAAACCAAATTAACTCACCCGATTTCAAACGCAGAATAAAGACAAAAGTAGGACGTCCCCCGTCCTGCCTCCGAGTCCCACCACACAGCGCCACTGATATTTGGTTGTGTCGTCTTGTAGGTTTTTTTCTGTCATTTACGTAGAACTTGCCTGTTCATAAGAACAGAACCAGGATCAGGCCATGTCTACTGATCTTCGTATCACACGTCATTTCCTAATTAGCGCACATCGAGCTACTTCATTTAAAAGTCCGCGTCAGGTGCGTAGCACGGATACACCACAAAGTCTGTAAGCACTGTCCTCTTAATGGGCATTTAATTTGCTTGTTTTCCCTCCACGGTGTTGCGAGGGGACTGGTGCGTAGGTCTTTGCATCCGAGGTGTTTCTGGAGAATAAACTCCTACAGGCAATAACGCTGGATTCACGGATACGGGCATTTAAAGTTCTATGGATCCCGTCAGATTGCCCGGGAGACAGACCGCGTGTCCCTGCCAAGCTGCACATGCGCGCTGCCCGCGGCGCTGGCCGGCCTGAGCTCCTCCCACCGTAGTGGCGGTGGAGTGGGGCATTTTTTCATGGCTTATTTAACACTGTCGGGTGAATTGCCTGTTTGGGTTGTTGGCTTTTTTTTTTTATTGATGTGGGTTCATCGGGCTTCTTTTGCTATTTGTGGGATCTCAGAATATGGCCTTTTATGGCTTGAGAAGTTTTACACATTTGTGTGGCGGTATGGGTCAGTCTGTCTTAGGATGCTTCCTTTCTACACTGCAAGATTATAAACCCTACCTCTTATTCTATTTTTGCTTTTTCTTAAAATTGAATTTCGACTCAACAGAAATATTTGTGTGCCATGAAGGAACCCACCTTCATTTTTTTCTCTGGACAGTCACTGTTGTGACACCGTTTGGTGACTAATTCAGCTTTTTCAAACTGATTTGATGGTTGCTTAATCCATATATTCAGTTCTCATAACCATGGGTCCGTTTTTGGACTGTTTTGCTACATTGCGTTTTATTCCTTACTCGGCCACTGTTTTAATTTATCTTAATCTTTTGGTATACATCTTGGTATACTTTGAGATGTGATCGGGAATTCTCCCCAGATTCTTTCAGAAACATTTTTGATTGTTACTGAACATTGTAGGTAGTAGAACATTTCATTTTTGTTAGTAGGTGTATTATTAATACTTGATAGACCTTAGAACGCAGAGGTGACGATGACTGACCACAACAAAGGCCTCCGTTGACTTACCACTAATTGTATGCCAGACCCTAAATGTGTCACGTTGACTTCTTATATAGATCTCACAGGGAGCCTACGAACGAGGTACCGTTTTTATAGTCACTGCACAAAGAGGAACCATCAGAGTCCTTTTCCAGATGGCCCCGCAACTGTCTCGCCTTGCTTCTGTCAGTGTTGCCGACTTGGCCCTTTCCCCGGGTTAATGCGTTATGGCTGAGGAGAAATATGTTTGCTATTTCAGGAATCCGTGACCTTCAAGGATGTGATAGTGGATTTTACCCAGGAGGAATGGAAACAGCTGGACCCTGTACAGAGGGACTTGTTCAGGGATGTGACGCTGGAGAATTATACACACCTTGTCTCTATAGGTAAGGGTCCCTCGGCGTTAAGTGTCTGTGGGCGTGGAGGAGGAGGGCTCTCTGCTTCGGTAAGTTTTTGCCTCCGATGAAGTTAAGGAAGCAAAGGTTGCTAAGTTTGGAAAAGGTTTCTACTCTCCTAGCAGGTAGAAGTACAACCTAGTGATGTTTCTGAACCACGTCAGTTTCCAGATTAAACCATGTCTGGGCATTTGGACCGCTGAGGCTTTATGTGCTGTTCAGAGCCGTCGGATTTGTCCCACGGGGCTTTTACTGCAGCCAGACACCTTTTTTCCCCCTGTGAGCAGGACTCCAAGTCTCCAAACCTGACGTGATTTCCCAGTTAGAACAAGGGACGGAGCCGTGGGTGGTGGAGTCCGGTGTTCCAGGAGCTACTGGCGGGGGTAAGTACTGGGGACCTGGGGGAAGAGCATCGTCACTTCTAGGCCTCAGCCTGGCAAGAGGTTTTTATGGCTGAAATCTAGATAGATCTGTTTTTCTTGAAAGCAGCTCCCGTGGCGAAACGAGAATCCATCCGGACTCTTGGGCTTTGTGAGAACACTGGGGCTTTCGACATCTGTTCTAGTTTTATATTCCTCTCCCAGGAGGCATCCTTCCTGCCTTGTTCTGAAGGCAACCTCTTAACCTGGACTCCGGTGGGTTCCATCTTTCCCCACCTCCTTTGGGACTCTGATCTAACTATCTCTTAACTATCACCTCGCTTTACAGCCCTACAGGGTTGTTTTTCCCCCTTTTTTTAGATCTACAGGCTCTATTACTAGGCCTTTCAAACGGAAACAGTAACCTAAATTTCTGAATACTTTTACTCAACACTGGTCATCCTTTCGGCCACCATCCAGGCTGCCTCCTTGCCTTCCCAGCCAAACTCTGCATGAGCAAGTCTGTGTCTGCAGTCTTCCGTTTTCTTCCTTACGCCTCCGATCCTACGACTCAGACCGTCCTTGAGACTGTGAATAACTTTCTTGTAAACCATGAATTCCCAACTGCACAGAGAGACCTCTTCAGAGATCTGACCCTGAAAACATATACAGACTTAGTCATACAAGGTAAGGGATAGATCTCCAGAGTCAGTGAGCTGGGGTGGGGGTTCTTTTCTATGGAGAAAAGAAAGTACTCTGTGTTCAGATTTGGGAAGTGTTGGATCATCTAAAATTTTAGCAGGTTTCTTGCCAGAAGAACTCAGATTTTCAAATACGTAGTTGGGCATTAGGAATTTCCAACAGGGTTGCATAGAATGTCACATTCTTCCTCAAACCCTCACCCTCCCAACAGTGAATCCTTTCCAAACTGCACAATTAAAATCTTTCCCTTAGAGGCCCCCTGGGTGGCTTAGTCCATTGAGCGTCCGACTCTTGGTATGATCTCACGTTCTGGGAGTTCGAGCCCCACATCGGGCTCTGTGCTGACATTGTGAAGCTTGCTTGGGATTCTCTCTCCCTCTCTGCCCGTCCCCTGTGTGCACTCCCTCTCAAAATAAATAAATTTTTTTTTTAAGTTTTTGACAGAGACAGAGTGCAAGCATGAGCTGGGGAGGGGCAGACAGAGAGAGACCGGGGGAGACGCAGAATCCAAAGCAGGCTCCAGGCTCCGAGCTGTCAGCACAGAGCCTGACGAGGGCCTCAAACTCAGGAACTGTGAGATCATGTCCTGGGCCGAAGTCGGATGCTTAACCGACTGAGCCACCCAGGCGCCCCCAAAATAAATACATTTTTTAAAAGAAGATGGTTTCATGGAACACAATTTAGAAAAGTGACTTAAAAAAAAAAAGCTTTTATTAAGTCATGCTTACACGTTAACTTTTGGGGAAAAAAATAGTCAAGTTTTATTACAAATTAAAAACGAAGTTTTTAAAAATTCCAACTTGAGCAGATGAAAAAGCAATTTAAAAATATTTAAATATGTATCGAAAAATCCTAGATTTTTCACAAAGTGCTTTAGTCATTACCAAAAAGACTTATTTAGGTAAAAATACTAGACCCCTCATGTTGGTGTCTCATGTACATGAGCTACATACGTAGCTCATGTAGGTGGTGGTTCCAGTGACCCGGTCCGTAGGTAGAAGACAGTCCCTTGAGATATTTGGCTCCATTCTTTGGTTTACTTTTGTTCCTGGGACGTGACCAAACGAGGGCCATCTTGTAAGCTGCCCGTTGGTCCCGCCCGCTTCAGCCCTCAGAGCAGACTTCCTCTTAGCTGCGGACCTGGCACCTCTTCCCTCCGTAAAAGCAGTTCACAGATTTACAGAAATGTACAGGTAATCGGAAGCGGTAACAATACCTGCACCGAAGTGGCTCCTGGTCCTTGTGTGGTCTTCCTTGCCCTCTTTCTGCCGTCTCCTCTGGGCTGTCTTGGTGACCTGGTCTCTGCAGAATCTTGATGCGTAGCCGCGATCCCTACGGTCTCCCCGGTGTGTGGCAGTCCGCCCGTCCGCGTGTGTGAGTACTTTCCACGCGCAGGGGTGTTGCGGTCCTGCGCTCGGTGCCCACAGCTTCACACTAGTAAAGTGCAAATGCCTTTCTGCAGTAGGAATGGTGCGGTTCAGTCTGGCCTTCTGGAACTTTCTCTGTCGTAGACCCTGGGTCTGGAGTTCTCTCGTCTAGCAAGAAAGCCAGATGCAGGATTAAAAATGTGAGAGAGGCTAATGTCGGGAGGAGACAAGAGCCCCGAGCAAGGGTCTTGCTTCGTTTTTATTAGGATCAGGAGGCGTACAAGCCTGGGGACGGGCATGTACAAAGAGAGACCGTGAAATCCATGAAATCGTGAAGGTTAACTCATGGGCGTGGGGGGAGGGGGTTTTGAAGGTAGGCGGTGTTGGGGGTTTGGGTCAGTACAAAATAAACTCCTGGCGGAAGGTTGGAAGGTTGGGTCTCGGGGACTAGAAAGAGCCTGCATCTCAGGGTCTACAAGCACCTTTCTTTTGCTAATTAGCTCCGCTCTGGGTGACATCATCCCATGGTGGTCTATAGCCCTCTGTACCTGTTTGCCTAATTGGGTCCTTCCTTCCTGTGAAATCAGCTTCCTGCTACTGTACTAAGTCGGGGGGGGGGGGGGGGACGGGGTGCTTTCCGCCCTGAAGCCTTAGCTCCTCTTGGATGCTGTCATCCTGAGATTCCCTATTCTTAAACCTCTGCCCCGTTTACCTAATCTCACCCACCTCCCTCGTCTACCCAAGTAGGGCCTTGGGCGGGTTCATCCTATGGCTCGGTGCGCCCTGCGCCTTGGAAACCCAGCAGTGCAGGCTCGGGAGTTCCCGAGCTCACGCCCCACGGTCCTCCAAGCCTTCCTTCTCTGCCCGCCACTGCCATTCTGGTCATTCTGTTGGTTACCGCGCAGACGTGACAACGTGGAGAGCACGTCCCGGCTTCCCCTGGGACTCCGGGGCTGGAGACGAGCCGCCGAACGGCCTCACAGGCCGCGGTCTCCACCTGCTCACCGGGAAGCGCTTCTGGGAGCCGTTCCTCACGGGCACGTGCTGTACACGTGGCTTGCCAGGTGCCGTTCTCTTAAGGAAACGTACCCGTTTCTTACGCGGAAGCTTGGCCATTCCCCAAGACCCGTGTCGCGTGGACCTTCCCGTCCCTGCCGGGGACACGCCGCTGTCAGGAGTCCGCCTGCGCCATTCCCCAGGGCGCCAGGGACGGAGAGGGGACAGGAGAGCTCTGGGCGCGTGCTGGCGGGGACCATGACGAGGCCGGCAGCATGGGACACTCGGGGTTCCCGGGGGTCTGCCGCAGCCTCCTGTTGTCAAAGGGACCACAGAAACACGTTTTAAATGCGGCTTTTGATCTTTCCCGACTCTACCGGCGTTGACGGGCCTAGTTTTAGTTGTCGCCTGTGTCTGGGGCAGCGCTCCGCCTCCTGCCTGTGCCGAAGCGCCGGTCTGGCGCCGCTTCTGTTGTTTGTTTGCTGATAAACTGCCTTGTGTGTAGATTATTACGTATTCGACTCTGCTTATGTTTTATTGAGCCCCTCCCCCGAAACGTTCCTGTCACTTCCGCAGCTCTCGCTTCCCCTGAAGCTGATCTTTCCTGTTACTTGAGCGTCTGGGTCCTTCTACTTTGGGCATCTTCCATGCCCACAAACACCACCCCAGTCTGCTCCGTCACTGCCTTTTCTCATTCTCAAAATGCCGAAAATTGACCTTGTCATCTGCCTGCCTTGAAGTATTTCCTCTGTTGACAACTTCGCGTCTCTGGCAGAGACAGACTAGGTCGTGTTCCAGGCTAAACACCGTGGTCTTAGCCAAGTCTTCCCGTTCTGTCCCTACTGGGAATCTTGATTCCTTGATTTTTGTTTTGCTGTTCACTGGCAAGGAATCCCAGTTCAGACCACCTCCGTTAGCCTATCTGTGTCTCCTCTTGGCCAGCTCTGTGGTCTGTCCTTAATCTACTGTGACCTCAAGTGGCGTTTCCTTACTGGCTCTTAGAGATTATCTGTGATGTGGAATTAGACATTGTCTCGCCGCTTTCGGATTTTATTTATGGCTATCCTTGGCTCTTTCCAATGTTCTCCTCAAATAATAGGGCTGCGCTCGGAAGTCCTCAGGACTTCCCAAAAGCTTTATTTTTAGCTTCATTAGATCATTCCCACAAGGGCAGTTATTTTTCCGCCTTCTGAATAGAGAATATAGGCGTTTTCTTTTTCTTGCAGACCATGACATCGGACCAGAAGACAGCCAAGCAGCCCCAGAGCCGGACATTTCTGAAGAGCAGCCGTGTCACGGGGCAGTGGTGGAAAACCACAAAAGGGAAGACCCTCACGGTTCTGACTTTTCAGAAAGTTGGGGGTACGAAGGCAGTCTGGAGAAGCGTCAGGCACACCAGCAGGCGCTGCCAAGAGAAATAAAAATAACCGAAAAGACAATACCCACTTGGGAGAGAGGCCCTATAAATAAGGACTTTGAAAAAAGCATCAGTGTAAGCTCAAACCTCGTGACACAAGAAACATCTGCAGAAGAGACCGCTACTAAGACGAGCGTCAAGCAGAATACAAACCCGGTCAGAAAAGAGAAATCTTGTAAGTGCAACGAATGCGGGAAAGCGTTCAGTTACTGTTCTGCTCTCATTCGCCATCAGAGGACGCACACCGGGGAGAAGCCTTACAAATGTAATGAATGTGAAAAAGCCTTCAGCCGGAGTGAAAACCTTATCAACCATCAAAGAATTCACACTGGAGATAAACCCTACAAATGTGATCAGTGTGGGAAGGGCTTCATTGAGGGTCCGTCTCTTACTCAACATCAAAGAATCCACACTGGAGAAAAACCCTATAAATGTGACGAATGTGGGAAAGCCTTCAGTCAGAGGACCCATCTTGTGCAGCACCAGAGGATTCATACTGGGGAGAAACCGTACACCTGCAATGAGTGTGGAAAAGCCTTCAGCCAGAGAGGCCACTTTATGGAACATCAGAAAATTCACACAGGAGAAAAACCTTTCAAATGTGATGAATGTGACAAAACCTTCACCAGGAGCACGCACCTTACTCAGCATCAAAAAATTCACACTGGGGAGAAGACCTATAAATGCAACGAATGCGGGAAGGCCTTCAATGGGCCCTCGACATTTATTCGTCACCATATGATCCATACTGGTGAAAAACCCTACGAATGCAACGAATGTGGGAAAGCCTTCAGTCAGCACTCCAACCTCACCCAACATCAGAAAACACACACCGGGGAGAAGCCGTACGACTGCGCCGAATGCGGAAAGTCCTTCAGCTACTGGTCCTCCCTCGCTCAACATCTGAAAATTCACACCGGAGAGAAACCTTACAAGTGCAACGAATGCGGGAAGGCCTTCAGTTACTGCTCGTCCCTGACGCAGCATCGGAGAATTCACACCAGGGAAAAGCCCTTTGAATGCAATGAGTGCGGAAAGGCTTTCAGTTATCTCTCCAACCTGAATCAACATCAGAAGACTCACACCCAGGAGAAAGCTTATGAATGTAAGGAGTGTGGGAAAGCCTTTATTCGGAGTTCATCTCTTGCCAAACACGAAAGAATTCACACCGGTGAGAAGCCCTATCAGTGTCACGAATGTGGGAAAACCTTCAGTTACGGCTCCTCCCTGATTCAGCACAGGAAGATACACACCGGAGAAAGACCTTACAAGTGTAACGAGTGCGGGAGAGCCTTCAACCAGAACATACACCTCACGCAACACAAGCGGATTCACACGGGAGCAAAGCCTTATGAGTGCGCGGAGTGTGGCAAAGCCTTCCGGCACTGTTCCTCTCTTGCTCAACATCAAAAGACTCACACGGAAGAAAAACCCTACCAGTGTAATAAATGCGAAAAGGCTTTCAGCCAGAGCTCTCACCTGACTCAGCACCAGCGAATTCACACGGGAGAGAAGCCCTACAAGTGCAACGAGTGTGACAAAGCCTTCAGCCGCAGCACGCACCTGACCGAACACCAGAACACGCACACGGGGGAGAAACCTTATAACTGTAACGAGTGCAGGAAGACTTTCAGCCAGAGCACGTACCTCATCCAGCACCAGAGGATTCATTCGGGAGAGAAGCCTTTTGGATGTAGCGACTGCGGGAAAGCCTTCCGATACCGCTCTGCTCTCAACAAGCACCAGAGACTGCACCCGGGCATATGACCCTTGCGGGAACATCACAGACGTGGCGGACACATTTGCTCCGGCCTGTCCTTTGGTTAAGTGCTGAAGATTCAGAATGAAGTGAGAAACTGCCTAAAAGATGTTAACTTTTCACGGCCGCACTATAGAAGGGAAAGTACATTGGGATGAAGTAATCCAGTGGTTTTCGAGCAACTTTGTGACATTGGAAAATTCGACTGTTTTAAGCTTCACTTTGCTCCGTGAATGAGGGGATTTGGAGTGGACTCTTTCAAAGGTTGTTTGGAATTTTATATTCCACTTTTTTGTGTTCACAGTGTACTCTTGAACGGGGTCACTGCACGTCAGCATTTTGCTGTGTCGCATCTAGAGTGTGTATATTTATGCATGTTTTGCCAATAGAAAGCGTCTGTGCTTCAGTAACTAGGCTGGGGATCTATTATGCTTCTGTTCTAATGCATTTAAGTTGATTAACTGGTTCCTAATAAAAAGAACTGTAAAGCATTCTTAAATTAATAACTCATTATATAGTGGCTTACGTCAGTGTAATGTTAAACCTTCCTGTTATTTTCTCTTCTGGTTTTAACATTCTAGCTCATCACAACCTACAAAGATCCTCTTCTGTACCTGAAACCAGTGTTATTTAACCCTCATTGCATCGTGGAATCACTTCAGGAACTTTGTAAAATTCTGTTGCCAAGGCCCTGTGCTCAGAGACTGGCCTGGGGGGTTAGACCAGGCACACTCCTGCCGCGCACCCTGGAAAGAACAAGGGGGCAGATTTCATTCCCCCTCCTTGAATTGCAGCTTCTTCCTGCGGCTCCTCTTACAAGCCTCACAGATTGGCTGCTGTACACAGTATAGTTTTTGTAATATTTTTTAAGTTGGGTTCGCACAGGCTCTGGGGTGTAGGGTCAACTTATTTCCTCACCACACTGCAGAAATTAAACAGCTGTGTAAAGGTCATTTTACCTGCTTTTCCTTGGCCCCCAGATTTCTGAAGCAGACGACTGTGCCCACGATGCCCCTGGCAGGCAGGGCGACGCGTCAGCCAGAAATCAGCATCAGGTTTCCTCCGGATGGAGTCTGATGATCAGGTAGCTCTTTTAAGGGGCACCTGACAACTTCCCAGCCTGGCCTTGAGAATGGAGAGCTCTGACAACAGGGTAGCACAGAAAAGGAGTTCTAGACTCTTCTTCAGGTGAGGTTTGGGGGGAGGGGGCGCTGCAGATTTTCACAAGTGAAAAAAAAAAAATCCATGCAGTCTTTTTGGCTTATTTATATAAATGCCAGTGACCTACACTGGGATTTGGGCCCCTCCTTGACTGAAGATGCCAGACGGTGAAAAACAGAATTCAGGAAATAATGTAGCCATTTAAATCTCAGGACCTTTTTCTGTCGTAACTTGACGCATCTATAAAGGAACGTCACCTTGGTATTCCTCAATTTCTCGAGACTTCTGTCACGTAGGACTTAGGTCGTCCCATTGGGGAGAGATAAGACTGGCCAGGAGGACTGGACCCCGGTCACAGGGTAAGCTCTGGCTGGAATCTGAGCCGCTCAGATTCCAAGGAAATGAAGCCTCTGCATCTGTGGGAAGGGTCCTCATTTCAGAGGAGATCCCCAAATGGGAAACCCCGCGTCTGTCCGCAAGGAGAGGACTCCTGTCCCTGTACCACCGATTCCTAAATGAACAGGATTTATGTGGAAATGTGTCCTGAACCCTGAAAGATCCCACTTTGTTCCCTTAACTTGATCCCTTCAGAGATGCTGTCAGGTCAGATGCGGAGCCCCGGGACTATGCGGTCACTGCCTAACTTCATCCTCTTCCATGCCTCCCCCTGTGCCGGCCCACCAGCTCTCCAGACTGTGTGCTAACCACTCCCGGTATGCCAGGCCCCGACCAGGGACGAGCAGGGAGACTCCAAAAGTTAACGTGACCTTAGTTTCTGTATCGTTTTGAGTAGCCCACAAAACCGTATCTCCTAGTTGTCCCGGAACACCTCCCAGGTCCCCAGGCGGGCAGACTACCAGCTGCTGCTCAGACGCGTCCGTCTCATCGCCCACTGTGGTGCCTGGTGTCCTTCGCCTGACGTGTCCCCTAGCCACGGGCTCTCCTTTTTTCCCTCCTCACTCCTATTTGAAGAACCGAGAAAGGAAGTTACTTTAAGCGGTATGTCTTGTTTCCCCTAATTTTGTTATTTATACGCCACAGACACCTACCATAACGTAGCTACAGATTTATGTAACGTGCCGGATCCCAGTGTGTCGGACTAGACGGCGGGGTACAACTAAAATCTAAAGGGGAGATTTGGAAGTTAGAAGTTACAGCTTTTTCCTTGAAATTATGATCAGCCCAGAAAAATAGAGCGGTTCAGTTTACGTCAGAGGTGTAGCCACGACCATTGACAAGGATCTCAGCAGTAACCCAGAAAACAACACTTTGGGAGGCAAGGAATTCTCTATGATTTCTAAAAAATTCTATGACCTTCATATGTAGTTCTAAGGGTGTTTCAGCATCCAAGACTGTCCAGTCCCCACATAGAGACCAAGCATTTTTCCCAAGGTCCTAGATCGGCAATTTCCTAGTCTGTCGCCAGATTATAAAGGGCCACCTCACTGGGTTTTTGTCCAATACCTTGGTGAGGGAAGCAGGAAAGGGGGAAATATCACATAACCTAGTCGGTCTTCATTAAAAGTAATTCATCCACAGCCAGTGCCTGAGAGTTACCTGGCCTTACAGTAGTGGGGCTTCAGACGTGGACCAAACCAAATCTGCTTTCACAGAACTCACATTTATTCTAAATAAATGTGTAAAATGCCAGGGCGCCTGGGTGACTCGGTCGATTGAACGTCCAACTTCTGCTCAGGTCACGATCTCACGGCTTGTGAGTTCAAGCCCCGCATTGGGCTCTGTGCTGACAGCTCAGCCTGGAGCCTGGAGCCTGCTTTGGATTCTGTCTCCCTCTCTCTCTACCCCTCCTCTGCTGGTTCTTTCTCAAATATAAATAAATATTAAAAAATTTTTTAGATGTGTAAAATGCTGAGCGATGGTATTTTAAATAGCACTAAAATAGCACAGATGGCTTGTGGGAAACCCCCCTAAGGGCTGCCCTGCCGATGCAAATCAGATGGCCGGAAACTCCTTTCTCAGGAGAGGGTCCGTTTCCAAACAGAGACTGAAGGAACGAACCAAGTAGATACCTGGGAGGAGAACTTTCCAGGCAGAGGGTGTGGCCTGGAAGCACTTGGCTGTTCTAGGAACACCCGCTGGAGCTCGGTGAGTGGTAGGAGAGGTCAGATGGCTGGAAAACATTCACGCAGGGCCTGCCTGGCCCTGGGACAAGAGACTTGGCATTTTACTCAGAATGAGACGGTAAGTCACTGGAGCCTACTGAGCAGGGGAGGGATGTGATTTTGGTTATGTTTTAAAATGGTCACTGGGGCACCTGGGTGGCTCAGCCGGTTAAAAGTCCGACTTCAGCTCAGGTCATGATCTCACGGTTCGTGGGTTCAAACCCCATGTCGGGCTCTGTGCTGACAGCTCACAGCCTGGAACCTGCCTGGATTCTGCGTCTCCCTCTCTCTCCGCCCCTCCCCTGCTCATGTTCTCTCAAAATAAATAAACATTAAAACAATTAAAAATGAGTAAAATAAAAGGGTCACTTGCTGTGATGTAGGGAAGAGACTGCAGGGTCGAAAGTACCAGAAGACTCGAGCGGGACACTACTCCAAGAAGTCCAACTAAGGGCTGATGGCAACTTGGACAAAACCGTAGCAGTGAGTGGTAGGAAGCGGTTGAGGCCATATTTTGAAAACACAACAGACCGGTTTGCTGACGGTGTGGACGTGGAAGCGTGAGAGAAAGAAACCAGAATGGCTCTCAGGGCTTTGGCTCGTGTAACCCGCAGAAAGAAGCTGCGGTGTTCCGAGCCGGAGGTCACCAGAGAGGGCGCGGGTTCACACGAGGGGTGACGAATCAGAATTCAGTTTTGGAACTTGTTTAAACATGGTAAAAAAAACAAAAAACCACACACACTAAATACAAGCGTACAAAGAACACATCTGTACAACCAGCATCCCAGCAGCCCCTCTCAAGCCCCTTCCAGTCACAACCTCGCTCTTCCCCAAAGGTAACCGCCGTCCTGCATTCTAATACCATAGATAAGTTTCACCGGTTTTGCTCTTTGCTCCTACAAACTCGCAAAGCTGGAGGCTTCTGTGACTAGCTTTTTAAACTCAGACCGTGCGTGTGAGGCTCACAGCTGCAAGGAGCTGTGCATGTAGCACCGTCTCTCCGTCCTACCAACAGATGCATCGTTCCGACCGTTTCCAGTGCGAGGCAATTCCGAATAATGCCACCAGTGACATTCGTACGTGTCTTCTGTGCACATGTACCCATCTGTTTGAACACCTAGGAGTGAAATTATGGCGTCATGGGGGGGGGGAGGGACACGCGTTCAACTTCAGTAGACACCGCCAAACCACTCGCCAAAGCGGAACAATTTCCCCTCCGCCACGCAGTAAGTTTCTGTTGCTCTGCATCTTTGCCAACATTTGCATTTGTGTGTTTAATAGCGATCGGGGCCAAGTGCTGCTTCGGATCCTTTAGACATCCAGGTGTAGGCCGCCAGTAGGCCGCCAAGGAGGCAAGTCAGGAGCACGAAGGACAGAAGTGCACTCTCTCCACCGCCTACGGTGTATATTTAAGATCGTGGGACTGGACGGGCTGGCTTAGGAGGAGAGCAGAGAGAAGAGCTCCGAGGACGGGGCCCTTAGGAATCAGAAAGGTGAGACCCATGCAGAAGGCAGGCAGCAGGTGAGGCGGGATAGTGAAGGAGCGCAGTACACGGAAGCCACACGCCGACTGTGTCTCAGAAGGCGAAGACGGCCGACTGGGTCTCCCTCGAGGCTGACATAAGATGAAGGCCGAGCACGTCAGGTTTGGCAGTAACGAGATCAGCGTTGCTCTTAAGAGCAGCTCTGGCAGACTAAAACCTGATTGGAGGGGGGTGTGCAGACTAGGAAGGAAACAGTTGGAGAAAGCCAAGTCTGGGCACTTGAGTTTTGCTACAATGCGAAGAGAAAATCGGGGTAGTTGCCGGAAGAGGGTACCGAATGGACGAGATCTCCCGGTATGCTGGAACGCTACCGAGGCTGAACCAGTGACGATCCGGGGAGGAGTCGCCATACGGCGGCGAAGCCCTGAAGGGAGGGGGAGCGGGCTGACCTCAAAGCAGGAGGGAACACCAAGGCTGGTGGAGGCCCGATGTGGAAGCACTCCCCCGACGGCTCCCGCCGCTTCGTCGAATTGGGTCCTCAGCTGAGCCCGAGCAGCGGGTGAAGTAAGGAGAGGCCTGAGGAACGGAGGGCAGGACAAGGGGGACTGACCTGACTGAGGAAAGGCGGGGCTGGAGGGCAACGGACAGTCCCTTTGAGGAATCTGGCCGTGAACGTCAAATGAGACCAGTCACCATCCCGGGGTTTCCTTTAGCGACGGTCTGCTGTTCTGTTCTGCTGCAGGGGGGCAGGGACGGAATAAGCCGGAAACCGGATTTAACCGGGAGTTTTCTAGGAGAGTCGGACCCAACAGAAGGTTAAGAAAACAAGGGAGGTTGTGAGAGACAGCTTATAATAATGGCTCGTGGAAGTTAAGCGGGGAATGGAGAGGGGGAAGCAAAGATAAATCCACAGGTCTCACTGTTTGAGGTTTTGTTGGGGTTGAAAAAACTGAAGTGACAGTACTAGAGGGAGGAAGCTGAAAGGGTAGGAAGGAGATGGCAGTCAGGCCGCGGCTGCTCGAAATGGGGTTTCTGAGGAGTGTACTTACTGGTAAGGACACAAGGTCCAGAGTGTGACCGTGGGTGCGGATGTCTGAGGAGGAAGGGAAAACGGACTGTGGGAGGAGAGGAGGGCCGGGCGTTAGATGGGTTGCCTGCACGTGCATTAAAATCCCCAAGGAGAACAGTCCCGGGAAGAGTGAGGCAGGTGCCGTATCCTCCGGCGGATGAGGGAGTGACCTGGGGTCGGCGGAGGACCTCAAGGAGAGGCTGTGGGTGGCCGACTCTGTGCTTTGATGGCAGGTGTCCTGGTGGAGCTGGGGGTTCCAGGGAAGAGGCAGAAATGACGGCCTGTAACAGGCGACGAGGAGCAAGCAGGACACCTACCCCACCTCCGGGCCAGTAAGTCTACGTGCGTGAGAGCTGCATGGGAAGGAGAGCAAGAAGGAGAAGGAAAAAGCGCCAGAATTATCTGAAGAGTTGTTTTCAGAGTCTGATGCATTTTCTTGTCAAGTCTCTCACTGTGACAAATGCAAATGAGAAATCATTTGGAAACATGTTTTTTAATGATTGTTTTGAGAGCGAGCGAGCTGGGGAGGGGCAGGGAGAGAGAATCCAAGCAGGTTCTGCGCTGTCGGGGCAGAGCGTGATGTGGGGCTCGATCTCATGGTTGGTGAGCCAAAATCAAGAGTCTAATGCTTAACTGACTGAGCCACCCAGGCACCCTGACAATTTGGGAACATTTTGAATCAAGACCGACTAGTGACCACAGAGCCTCACAGTGCACAAGTCCCTGGGCACAGCACCTCAGATGGTAGGCACTCAGTACGTATAACCGAGTGACTGGCTGAAAGTGAAGCGGGGGAGGAGAGGGGTCAGTACTCATCTTCACGATCCTATGTTTACGTTTCGGGGGAAAAATAACCACGGCCCAAGCCCCCAGGTCAATTACAGCGTCCAGGCAGAGAGAAGAGGAGGGGGAACGGAAGAAAACGGGCACAGGGCCCATGACAGAATGGGCTGGGAGCTGGAGGGACTTGGAGAGGCAGAGTGACAACGTGGGGCGATCTGCAGGTCCCACAACCTTCTGAATCACACAACCAATGCCCTCCGCACAAATTTCACATTTCATCCATACCTTCGTTTTCTGATAGCAATGCTTTCCTCTACAGATCTGACCGCCAAGAGAGAACGCAATGTTTGTGCTCATTACAGAGTCCAGTCCTCACCACAGCTGCACTTTTGTTAATATGTTAGCGTCCTGTTTTATACGAGTCTCAAATGAGCGATCTGACTTGCGATGGTCAATGTGAATATGTTCTGGCGCACCTGGGCTCAGACGCTTGGAACCAGGCCCTGGACAATGACGGCGGCGATAATAACTACCATTTATTAAAAAGCATCATTCCAGGCCACTTAACATACATTATCCCATTTTTTAAAACTACAGGCCTAGAAGGTCTGCGTTGCTACACCTGCTTTTACAGATGATAAAACAAATTTAAACAGTAAAGTAACTTTTCTGTCAATTATATAGAAAGTGGTGGAATGAGCATTCAAATTCTATTCTGGCTTGGTTCCAAGTCCGTATTTTTCCACCTCATTGCGAAGCCTAAGAGTAAGTCACCAAAAGTAATGCTACCCTCTGGGTGTTGAGTTGACCAGCTCCCCTCCAGTGGCAAGAGTACACAGTGGCGCCCCTCTTGCCATCTCTGTCACAGCTTTATGCACTCAGAGTTCCAGCGCTGGCATTTTCCTCGTCAGGGCGCGCCTGGGGAGGCTCGGTCAGTTAAACGTCTGCCTCCTGATTTTGGCTCAGGTCATCGTCTCACGGTTCGTGAGTTCGAGCCCCATATCGGGTTCTGTGCTGACGGTGCAGAGCCTGCCTGGGATTCTCTCTCTCCTTCCCTCTCTCTCAAAATAAACTTTAAAAAAAAGGTCCCCCCCCAAAACACAAGCTAAATCTCTTTAAAAAAATGACAATAACAACTTTTGATGAAGCTCCTTGTCAAAAGCTTTTGAAAACATAAACCACAGGGACGCTGGGGGGCTCAGTCGATTAAGCGTCTGACTCTTGATTTCGGGTCAGGTCATGATCTCCTGGTTTTGTAGCTCGAACCCCGTGTCAGGTTCTGTGTAGATCCTGCTTGGGATTTTTTCTCTCCCTCTCTCTCCTTCTGCCTCTCCCATGCTCACGCTCTCTCTAAATAATTAAAAAAAAAAAAAAGAGGAAATGTAAATCACGTCATCATCATCAAGGCAAACTTCTTCACTGGATCAGTGTTCCAGAGGACTGCCAATGTACCTTCAATTAAAAATTAACAAACAAATGATCAGTACTGTCTTTTTCTTTTTTTTATGTTTTACTTATTCTTGAGAGAGAGCATGAGCAAGGGAGGGGCAGAGAGAGAGAGCGGAACACAGAATCCGAAGCAGGCTGCAGGCTCTGAGCTGCCAGCACAGAGCCCAATGTGGGGCTCAAACCCACAAGCGGTGAGATCACGACCTGAGCCAAAGTCAGACACTCAACAGACTGAGCCACCCAGGTGCCCCACGATCAGTACTGTTTAAATGAACATGATGATCATGAAGCAATGGACAGAAGGTAGCATTACTATTTAAACCTGAAATTAAACATCCTGACCATCAATGGAACTTCAGGTTGCTAACCTCTCTGTACATCACAGAGCTACAGGATTGTTAAATGGATGCTGTTGCACTTCCTAAAACCGATTGTTAGGTACCTCAGCCACTTGTCACCACCTTTCAACAGAGCGTCCCTTCAGTGGAATCAGACCGATTCATTCAAAATCGATGTGCCATATGTGCATTAGACAGAAACCAATGCGTAACCGATTTGCTGAAAAAAATCAATTCATCCATTTTACCAAAAACGTATCTCACTATAAAGTTACAATTGCGTAACGTGGGAAAAGAAATAGGTAATGACAAAAGTGAAGGCACTGATACATGAATTCTAATATTTTAAGATTTTTGTAACATTTCAGCTGGGCAATTTTCACTTTTCTAGCATAAAAAATGTTCATGTTGAAAAAAATCAATTTGGCGAAATAAAGATCATAAGGTAGTTTCATTTCCTACCCTGTTATACAAAAAAGACTGGACTCGGTGACCCCAAAACTTGGGTACAGGATTCCTACTCTACGTGTGAGAGACACGGGTCGTCTCTTTGCTGAGAGACAATGCGGGAGGAGGAGGGGTACTTCTCCAGCTTTACATCGTGCAGCTGATTCTGAAGGTCTGGAGAAGGTCTCAAGGCTGCTAGCAATCTGCTGGTGGCCAGGGTACAATCTAGGAGAGTCACTAGAGTGCCGTCTTCAATATGAAATAAAGTACTGGCTGTGAGTGGCCAGAAAAGCAAAGTAAGAGCTACCACCTCATTTTCCACATTGACGGAATAATGACAAAACTTTCCAGAGACCGGCAAAATGGAAAATGACACTGGAAAATGTGAAAGAACTCAAAAGGCGCCCCCGATCTCATCACACGTAGGCTGTTCAAGTGTGTAAACTCAGTTGCCAGAAGCACGCCTGTGAGGAGCGGAGACTGCACAAGGACGGAGGGGAGAGGGGTCCGGTGGCCTCTGCTCCGTGGCCCAGATCTCCCCACGGCTGTCGCTCCTTATCCCTCATGACGGCAGCAAACACGTGTCCAAAAACACGGCCACAGCGATGTCGCTGTCAACCCCCCCCCCCCAAAGCCTGCTCGCCCCCCCCACCCCCCCCCAGCTGGGTGCCCCGGTGACCGCCCTGGGCAGGACTCGGCAGAGGGTCACAGACGTGGCTCCGTGCTCTAGGGACCCCCTCCTGGCTGCCGCCACCCTGGGAACCGCAGTCCGCCCCGCCCCCCCCCTCCTCTGTGACCCGCGCTGCGAGCGGGGCCTGCGCCTTCCTGGCAGACTGCGACACCCTACTCCGTCTCATCCCCGTGCGGTCCCTGCGGCCGGGCAGCCGGGCAGGACAGCGGAAACGGCACTCAGCGTCACCCTGTCATCGGCCGCGGTCCTCTGTCCTGCACGCCGCTGCACATCCACTCTCCCCTCCCTCCACGTGAAAGGTCTCCCGGAAAGTTCTCGGCCCTCCACGCAGAGGCCGCCTGTGACGGGGCCTTCCCGGTTTGGATGACCGGGCTGTGACGGCAGGTGGAATGTGTGCAAAGCGCACAACCCCCGCGGGACCGCGGCTCAGTGTGGGGCCACCTCGGCCGCCGCCCCCCCCCCCCCCCCCGGGCCGCCCCGACCCCACATAGCAGCCCCTCCCGTGCTGTTTCGGACCCCGGGCGCCTGGGTGCTCTCCCCAGGGCGCCTCGTTCTCTGGAGCGAAACCCTTTCCTCCTGCCCCGGTGCACCTGCGGGGTCCCCTGCCCCTGGGGCGACCACACTACCCGCGTCCCGGCAGAACACAGCCGGCTCTCAGCCAGCACTCGTCACGCCTGCGCGGCCCGCCTGCAGGAGTTCTGGCTGCGCGACAAGAACATTCTGGAGAACGGAGCTCCCGCCCACGAACTGGGAGGGAACAGGCCGCGCCGGAACCACGCACGCTCACCTGCCCCCTGCTCCTTCATGTCCTAGTGTGTCCGGGCTGCGGGGCGTCGCCCGTCGTTAAAGGCTTCAGAAATCCGGCAGGACAAACTAGTGTTGAACAAACACCGACCCATTACCTTTCCCCTCTAAGCTGCACTTACTACATTTTCGTGGTGCTCCGACCTCCTTCCCGCGACGGCAGAGGGGTTCCCAGGGAAGATCGTTTGCTGCGACAAGGGAAAGGTCAGAGAACTTTCTCCCTCTGGATCTGTCCCTGTAAACAGGTGTGGAGAGGAGGGAGAGGGGGACCAGCGGGAGTGACCTCACAACGGGATGGGACCTGTGTTCCGGACACCGGCCTGGTCACACCCTCCACCTCAGACGGGCTTCCAGGTGCCTGAGGCACGGCTGGGCCCACCCCTGAACCGAGGGGACTCATCCCGGTGGGGACCAGCAGGAAAGCGTCCGTGACTCTGCCGCACGTGGCCAGACGCGGAGACAAGGCCGGACAGGCGGCGTTGGCTCTTGGGCGCACCGCTCGCAGAAGAGGACGGTGACCACGCGTCTGCGGGGAGAGCACTCGGCCGGCAAACGACAAGAGCGGGAAACGGAGGCTCGGAGGCGGAGCCAGTTGAGGGGCCTTTGCCAAGGCTGCAGCTGCGAGCTCACAGGTGAACGAGGCCAGTGAGAGCCGCAGGAGAGGAAGCAGCAGGGCTGGGCGATCAGCTAAGTGCAGGAAGAAGGGGCAGGGGACAGCCGGAGCCGACACCGACCGACACCGTAGGCACCGAGATGGCAGGACAGACGGTGACGGAAGGGGAGGGCGTCACCTGGCATTTGGGTGGGACAGTTCCTGCTGTGCCTGACCACCCCGCGCACTTGAGGGTGCTTATCATCACAGACTCCTGCCACTAAATCCAAGGAACGCTCCCCAGTCACCGTGACCGCCAAAATGCCCTCTTAAGGGCTGGGGACACCACTTGACAGAGTAGCCAGTGTAAAAACCTGGGTTGAAGATGACGAGTTCCTTTTCAGAGATTAGTCTGTGGCACAACAGAATCCTGGTCTGGAAACACGTGGGAAAATAGGTGGAAATGCAGGTCTTGACCATGAGCAAGGCTCTGAGGGGAGACGCAGACCGGAAGCAGACCGAATGGCTTCAGCTGCACGGAAAGAGAAAAGGGGCCAGAGGAGATGCCAGAGACGACACTTTGGAGAATGTCCACGGTCAAGAACAGAAGAGTCAAAGAAAGAAATAAAGCGAATCAGAGGACTAGGAGGGTCAAAGCTCGGAGAGGCTGGATGAGGACACTCCCGGGCAAGATCGCGTGCGGTGGAGAAGGCCGCCTCCTGAACGAGTGGGATCAGGAGCTAGTGAAACCCACAGAAAATTGAAGTTTGGGGATAGGTAAAAATAGTCACATGGCTCAGAAATCACAGAAATATAAAAAAATAGATTTAAAAATGTGTCGCTCCCACCTCTGTCCTCCACCTGTCCAGAAGTCCCTATCAAGTAACCGCTTTAAATTTTTTTTAATATTTATTTTTGAGAGAGAGAGACAGATAGACAACACAAGTGGGGGAGGGAGAGAGGGAGGGAGACACAGAATCCAAAGCAGGCTCTGGGCTCCAAGCTGTCAGCCCAGAACCCAATGCAGGGCTTGAACTCACAAACTGAGATCATGACTTGAGCTGAAGTCGGATGCTCAGCTGACTGAGCCGCCCAGGCGCCCGTCACGTAACTACTTTAATTAATTTGAGCACCCTTCCAGAGTTCTGGTGCAGATAAAAGCAAATATAAATTCATATTCTTGTTTCAATTCTTTTTTACCACAGAATGTTATCCACCTGGCTTTTTTTCATTCAAATATATATTCTGCAGATCTTTCCACATAGAGAGTATCTTCACTTTTTTTTTATAGTATTGCATCATTCTCTTCAGAGAAACAGAACCTATAGATATAGATGATATATAGATTTAGATGCAGAGAAATCGAGATTTTTTTTTTTAACTGGCTCATGCAATTGTGGGAGCTGACAAGTTGAAAATCCGTAAGGCAGGCCAGCAGTTTGGGATCCAGATAAGAGCTGATGTTTCTGTCTTGAGTCCAAAAATCCCAAGAGCGAGCCTGCAGGCTGGAAACTCAAGCGAGATTTCGGTGTTACAGTCGTGAGGCAGAATTCCTTCTGCTCCGGGAAATGTCAGGTTTTGTCCTAAGGCCTACAACTGATTGAGTGAGGCCCACCCACATTCTGGAGGGTTATCAACTTCATTAAATATCACATCTACAAAATGCCTTCACAGAAACATCTAGTGTTTGACCGAACGACTCAACACCATAGCCTGGCCAAGTTCACACACCAAATGAACCATCACCAGCCGCAGCATTTCACCACATGGACAGCCGGAATTTATCTGACCAATTCTGTGGACATTTAGGTCCTTTTCAGTTTTTTGCTATTACAAACTACTCGGTGAATTACCTCGTATGTGTGTCATTTAAAACACGTGCAGATGCGTGCAATTGTCAGATGTGGCCCAACTCCCCTCGGCCGCGCTGCCTACCGGCAACATGCGACTCTTTCCCCACCGCCTTGACAAGGACTCTGCTGTCAGACCCGGGGATCTCTGCCAGTCTGACCGATGAAAATGGCCCCTCCATGTAGTTTTCATTCTCCTCGTCTGTGAGCAGAGAGAGTTGAGTTTCAAGGGGATGGGTCAGATTTTAGGGGCCAGGGAGCCAGTGGGTGATGGTAAGTGTACGACTGAAGAAACAGCAGTCTAAGGGGACAGAAGTGTGGCAACCTTAGGACAGAACTGGCTTGCTGGCTGGAGTAGCATGTGGGTTTGGTGAAGATGTTTTTAAATAGAAGAGCCCCACTAGACTTGTTGAAAGTGATAACGAGATGAGTCACCGGAGAGACCGACAGAAAACTGAGGCGAGCGGGAGAGCGGAGTCACGAGGAGACACAGAGAATGACAGCTGGGACGCGTGGCGGCCGGGGCCCAGCGGTGGGTGTGGAAAGCGTGGCGGACAGCAGGCTGTGGGCGGGGAGCAGCCGGCAGGCCCCTTCTGAAGGCACAGTGGGGGGAGAACTTTCGGAACAAGAATTAAAAAGGGAAGGCTCGGAGTCACCGGTGGGCGAGGAGAAGCACACGCGGCAGATGCCCACCGCCCACAGGCCCGGGGACTCCTGCCCGCCGACACCCCCGGCTCCAGACAGAAGGCCAAGGTTTGCCCGATGATTCATCCATGTGGACACTGAGATTCAACAAATATTTACTGAGCATTTACCCGGCGAGGCACCCTGATGTCACTCGGAATGAAATGAGACCAGGAAATGGAGCAGAAGGCTATACGCCAGACGCCGAAGTCAGGTGTGTCTGAGAGGCCAGGAGGGGACGGGGGAACGTGAAGGTGAAAGGCATGTTCTGGGAAGAGCGGAGATTTACTTTGGTCTCACAAGTACTGTGGAAAACCTGTGAGAAGATAGGTCCCAGGAAAAGAAATCACTGAGCATCACAGAGAGGACTGGAGGTGACAACTGTTCGTTTGTGCAGCGGTCACGGGGTGACTTAAACACGAGGCAGGAGAATGAGTGGACCTCATTGTCCCCAAAAGAATCCTTGTACGCATAAAAATTATTACAGAAAATTTCAAATAGACACGGAACAGTACAGCGAACTCCAGTGTATCCCTCACTCAGCTTCCATGATGCCAACCTTGTTTAGCCATCACCTCCTCCTTCCCCACTTTTATTTATTCCTGGGGTATTTTTTTGAATATTTATTTTTGGGAGAGTGCAAGTGGGGGAGGGGCAGAGGTGGGGGCCAGAACCGACTCTGAGCTGACAGCCGGACTCACCAACTGTGAAATCCTGACCTGAGCCAAAGTCTATGCTCAGCCAACTGAGCCATCCAGGCGCCCCTCCCGGAGTATTTTTAAGACCCAGATAGACTCTATGACTTGTACCTCTTAACCCACAAAGGGCTTTTTCTTCCTTTGAAACATAACCATGATACCATTACCACAACTAATAAAATAATTTTATAAAGTTGTTTTGAGAATACCTGACTGAAGCATTTGCTAGGGGTTCCAAATAAAAACACTGGTGCTTAGAAACCCTGAAAAGAAATGCTGATACAGGGCAGGTCTTTGATAGTACTATGAAAAATTCCAATGTAAACTATTAACGCTGGTGGACGTTCAAGATGAATATGTAAACAATTTGTTACATAGAAACCAAAACTTTTTTGTTATGTGTCGCGATGTATATTTATATACACATCTCCATACCTAGCATGTGCAGATATAAACACATTGATACGGGGGGCGGGGCTGAAATAACAATTACTAATATCTGAGTGACGGGACAAGTGTTTATTTTCTGCTTTTCATCCCTTACGCTTCTCGGCCAGTGTGGAGGGGGTCGAGGAAGGGCGGCGGGGCCGGTGCTGGGGGAAGGATCGTGGCCCCTTTGGGCAGGATTAAGTGAAGGACTCTGCTTCAGCCTCCCAGTCCACAAATCAGAAATGCAGATGAACAGATAGGAGGCACAGAAAGTACATGTTAAACGAATAAAGAGAAGGGGGAAAGGGAAAGCTTCACTCTGACTTATCTTGTGAGAAGCAGCAGCCACAGATTCAGGGTGCCTCCCCAAAGAGGCCCAGCAGCACCTCCCCCGCACCTGGCGAGCTGCCGCCCAGCCGACACCCGCAGACTCCTCCGCGGGAAGCCAGTGACGTCCCGCAGGGCCCAAGACTTCCGGGAAATGGAGTCTGGGAGCTGGGACGATGCGGGGGCTTCTGGGAACTGTAGTTCGCAGCTGTGGGTTCAGGGCAGGCCGGGAGGGGCTCCGGCCGCTGGGACCCAGCTCGGCCTTGCGCGGAGGCCACCTCCACTTCGGAGAAGGGACGCGAGGCTCCCCGCGTTCTCACCTGTCATTACCGTTGGTGAAGGCTGCGTGTCCCCTGGCTGCACACGAAAGCAAGCTCTGGTCTACCGAAGTTCCTGGGAGATCAGCTTTGCCGCCCTTGTCTGACAACAGACCCGTGCCTCCCAGTGCGTCTGCGCAGCAGCAGCGACAGGGTAGGACCAAGAGGCTGAGACCACCGCGTGCCTGCTACTCTGGGCAACAGGAATCTTTACCAGGAAGAACAAACCTGACCTACAACTTTTCAGCCTGAGATTGTGGGGAAGAAGGGTCACCTGAAGGAACACATCCTAAAGCAGAGGTGGAAGCCAGTTCTCATTGCTTTCCCAGGGAAATTTAGGATTAAGGTAGATAAAACCACAAAGTCCTCTGGGAGTATCAAAGAGGTGGTGAGTGGTGGAGTTTTTTGTTTCAGAGTCTGATAGGAAGATATGGCTAACAGAAAGATGAGATTCAAGAGAAGGCGAAATCCGTCTCCAAAGGGTGAAAGGCGAAGAGCAGACATCTCGGAAGAGAACTCTGAAGAAGGCTGGGGAAAACGAACGTCTCTCTTGCTTCAGCACCAGGTGCCAGCGGAATGCATGGGACCTCTGTGACGTCACCCTCACATCAGGCCATGCAGACCACTTCTCTCCCTTTAGGCTCTGCCATATGCCATTACAGTCTAGGAAACTCATAAAAAAAAAAAAAAAAAAAAAAAAAAAGTGCTGAGTTGCCCCTGATGGTTCCGGGGAAGGAACAACAAAATTACCAAATCTTACTTTGCAAAGATGCATTTCCTTGCAGGGAGGCGTGGTAGAAGAGGAGTGCTTGCTCCCCAGCCCCAGACTACCTAGGTTCAAGCCCCGGCTCTAGTTTACTTGCTGTGTGACCTTGATTAAATTACTAGCCCCTACTTCAGTTTCCTCATGTTTAAAAGGTGGATAATGTCAGGGATGGGTTTATTTATTTATTTTTGAGACAGACGGAGAACAAGCAGGGGAGGGCAGAGAGAGGGAGAGAATCTCAAGTAGGCTCCACTCTGTCAGCACACAGCCTGACACAGGGCTTGAAGTCACAGACGTGAGATCATGACCTGACCCAAAATCAAGAGTCAGGTGCTTAACTGACTAAGCTACCCACATGCCCCATGGACATCCTTCTTGGGGTTCAATAGATTCAATAAATTCATGTAAAGTTTTAGAACAGCGGCTTATAGATAAATAATGTCAGCCATCTCTTTATTGTTACAAGTTATTAAATAAGATCTGAGTATTTTTTAAGTGCCTCCACGTTTTAAATTTCTTATCAGAGCAGTCTGGTGGAATAAGTGGAAATGAAGAACAGACTCATGCTAAGTAGCTGACTTTTTGTTCAGGGAGTAAGTAGCATTGCTGGGGCTGGAAGCCTCATCTCCTGGAGAATTCTTTTGACCACCACCACATGCTGTCCCTGTTCACGGCCTTCTAGCTTGTATCTATGAAGCCACAGTGATTCTGGACACACCTCAGAGTCAAGTAAGGGGTTGGGCATTCAGGCAGTCCTCAATTTATAAAAAGAAACTGACCCCTGCAAGGGCTAGAGAGAAATTTCTGAGTCTTAAGATGATCTCTGCCTGTTTCAAAACATCTAAGGAGAATGTTAAGTTCATTATTTATTTTGGTGTATACAGTATGGGATTATTAACAGACACCTCTATGGAAAAGTAAACTGGTAGCACACCGAATTACTTGGTTATCATCTCCCTTCACACCAGAGGAAGCCTCATTCCAAAACCTTGCTGACCTGAGAATGGCAGCTACAGACGCTGACTGCTCTAAGAAAGTGTTGGGTTCTCACGTCCACAACTCAGAAAACACCTTTCCCACATTGTTATGATGGTTTGTGAGTCAAACACATCAGGGATGTTATTCACTGCATAAGCTTTAAGATTAAAAAAAATTTTTTTTAAGTTTATTTTTTGAGAGAGACAGAGCGTGAGGGGATGAGGGGCAGAGAGAGAGAGAGAGAGAGAGAGGGAGAGACAGAATCTCACCAGCAGTGAGATCATGACCTGAGCCGAAGTCGGACTCAATCAACTGAGCCACCCAGGTGCCCAGCATTTAAGATTTGACCTAGCACCCTAACTGCCAAGATTTCCTAGGAAAAATAGTTTCTAAGTTGCTGGCCTCTAGGATTTAATTTGTGGATAAAAGGGAAATTCATTTTGGTGTGGCAGTGACTGAGGCCCTCGTTTATCTATTCGACAGGTATTTCTGGAACGACTACTGTGTGCCAAGCACTGTTTTGTAGCTGTGGGCACAAAGGTGAACGGGAGAGACAAATTACCTGCCCTCATGTCTGATTCGGTCAGGAGGACAGGCTTTCATCAAATAATCACGTAAGCTAGAAATTGTGAAGGAGCAAAATGACGTAGTCTGGGAAGTCACTGGAAGCTCCCAGAGGAGGGGACAGCTGAGCTGAAAGCTCACTGATAAGGAGCACATAGAAGGTTGTATTAATCATACTTCCTTATTTTCCAGATTCTCCCCCCACCTGCTGTTTTCTCCATGCTGTGGCATTTGGAACCTCAGAGCCTGGAGAGGGACTGTCCCTTCCCAGGATTAGCCACTTCCTAGTGACAGCAAACACCTTTCCCCAGACAGCTTATCTTTCCTACATAAACCGAGCAACCTAGAGCCCACTGTGGCCTCCCACCTACCCCGTGGCTCACTCTCAGGTACGAGGTACCTGCTCACTCGCAGGTACAAGACAACTCAGGACGGCCCCTCCGCTCCCCCACTGGAAATAATTCAAATTAGCCAATTCTAAACCTGGCTTCCCTTCTCTGCCTGTTCTGTTCCACAGGAAACACGAACAAAGCTGTGCCCACATTTTCCTCCAACCTCTTCAGCCTCCAGACCAACCATGGGCCTCCCCCCTGTGGCCAGGCCTGCCACTTGGGGCCTGCTCCTGGAGGCATCTGTGAATAACAAACTCTTTTCAAAGGCAATCACCTGATCTCCTGGTGTCACTGTACCTGAATAACAAGACCTACCTTTTAAAACAACAGGCAAAGAAAACAAGGAAGGGTTTTGAGGCAGAGGGGCTAAGACAGGTGAGCACCTCTGAAAACCCAGGAGAAGCCCAGAGCTTCAGGAGCACAGTGGCCTGAGAGGGTAGGAAGAAGCTGGAGAGGTTAACAAGGGTCTCTACAGACGGTGGGGGCCATGTTTAGAATGCTGATCTTTGGGGGCGCCTGGGTAGCTCAGTCGGTTAAGCGTCTGACTTCAGCTCAGGTCATGATCTCACAGTTCATGAGTTCGAGCCCTGCATCACAGCACAGAGCCTGGAGCCTCCTTCAGATTCCATGCCTCCCCCTCTCTCTCCCCCTCCCCTGCTTACACCTGTCTCTCTCTCAAAAATAAACAGTAAAAAAATGTTTTTAATTCAAGAATGTTATCTTTATTCAGATTGAAAACGGATTTCTGTTGGTGGAAAAGCAAACTGGTGCATCCACTCTATGGAGTATGGAGGTTCCTCAAGAAGTTACAAATAAACTACCCAACGATCCAACGATTGCACTACTAGGTATTTATCCAAAGAATACAAAAATAAAGATTCGAAGGGGCACATGCATCCCAATGTTTATAGCAGCATTACCGACAACAAAGTATGGAAAGAGCCCAAATGTCCATCGACTGATGAATGGATAAAGATGTGGCATATTACTCAGCCATCAAAAAGAATGAAATCTTTGCAATCACGTGGATTCAGCTAGAATTACGCTAAGAGAAATAAGCCAGTCAAGGAAAGGCATATACCATATGACTTCACTCATATGTGGAATTTAGGGAACAAAAACCAATGAACATATGGGAAATGAGGGAAAGAGAGAGGGAAACAAACCATAAGCAACTCTTAACAATAGAGAACCAACTGAGGGTTGATGGAGGGAGGTGGGTAGGGAATGGGCTAGATGGGTGATGGGTATCAGGAGGGCACCTGTTGTGATGAGCACAGGGTATTGTATGTAAGTGATGGCATCACTGAATTCTACTCCTGAAACCAATGCTACACTGTATGTTAATGAACTAGAATTTAAATAAAAATTTGAAAAAAAAAACAATACAAAACTGTGAAGTTTTGTGAAGCTTGTGAAGCATGGAAGTTTTTTTGTGTGTCTCGCGTCCACGAAATACAGCCAGATCAACATTAAACCATCCTGCACACCTAGAAAACTGACTTGAGGATTAACACAACAACCTGCACAACCGGAACCACAGAACTCAGCAGGTATGCCATGCAGTGTTTAACTGGGGGAGAGAGAGGCCACAGAGGGCAGGGAGCTGTTTTTGCTTGTGGAGAAAGGACAGAGACAGGGGGCAGGAAAAGCACCTCCCAATGAAAGCAGCTGGAGAGAAAGTGGAAGAGTGGAAACAGCCCCACAGATGGAACCAAAAAGGGAGAAATGAGAAAGGAGAGGGCTTAAATTCCATGGAGACTCTATAAAGGGGGAGCGCAGAGTCTGAAACTCTGCAGTTTGATACGTGGAGGTGCTCTGGTGAGAAGGGCGAATCCCAGGAGCAGAGTGAAGTCCGGGGGTCTTTGGGCCACACAGGGAGAGGTGGTGTCCCTGCTGGGAGGACATCTGGTAGAGGCTGTGTGGCCTCCCCACAGGCAAGGCCCCAGTGGACCCGGGAGAACAACTACATTCGCTGGTGCTGGAACAAGGTCCTTGGGGGTGAAGCCTGGCGCCAGATGTGTGCTGTGATTTTCCATAATCACTGAAAGGCTGACACGCTGCTGCTACACAGTCGTGTGTGCTTTTGCTGGGGCAGGCTGGCACCCAGCGGCAATCTCTGGGCATCGGCAACATCACGGTCCCACGAACGTTCCTGGGTGCAGCTGGCACCCGGCCACTGCTTGGTGAGACCCTCCTACAGAGGATCTGAGCAGGTACAAGCCGCAGTCCCTCAGAAATAAGAGGTCGGGAAACAGCCGCATCAGAGATAAAACTCAGGAGGGAGGTGCTGCCTGGGGCTCGGTCAGGACAGTGTAAAAGCAGGGAGTGGATGGAAGCCAGAGAGAAAGGATGGGTGCGTGACTGCTGATCAGGAAGAACAGAGTTTTGATACTAGAGACCGGGTAGCTAGGTGATGCCATTTTTGCCCCAATTGTGCATAAGCATACACACCTACAAGCACCACAACAATCCACCCCAGTAGGCTAGAAGCGCCATCTAGTGGAGAACAGAGCTGGTACACTAAGCCCCGCCCAACTGGGCCAACCTTGCTCTTCAGGAACACAGATCTCTCTGCCCGCTTAGTTTAGGGACTATAAAGCACTTCATAGTTTGACTTCTAGGGGAAAACAAAGTAATGTCAATTGTATTTCAGTCTGTTCGCTGGTCCATCTATTCAATTTTTTCTTTGTCTTTTTCATTCTTTTTTCTTGAATTCATAAAGAAAACATTTTTGTTTTCAATTTTTATTAAAAATATTTTTATTTTTTCCTACTATATTTTTTACTTGTGTAAATTTTTTTCAAAGTCTATTTTACTTCCATCATTTCATTTTATTCTATTTCAGTGTACTCATTTTTTCAAATTTTCAAGCGATTTCTTTTTTTTTTCCTTTCTCCTGTTTTCTCTAATTTATCAAGCCCCTTTCAACACCCAGACCAAAACACACCTAGGATCTAGCACTATTTATTTGATTTGTGTGTGTCGGGGGTGGGGGGGGTTGTTTTTAATTTTTTAATTTTAATTTTTTAACTTTAATGTTTTTTACCTCGTTAATTCGTTTTCTCCCTCCAAAATGATGAAACAAAGGAATTCACCCCAAAAGAAAGAGCAGGAAGAAATGACAGCAACACAGATACAAGCAAGATACATGAACCAGAATTCAGAATCACGATAAAAATACTAGCTAGAGTCGAAAATAGATTAGAATCCCTTTCTGTGAAGATAAAAGAAGTAAAAGCTAGTCAGGATAAAATAAAAAAGTGCTATAACTGAGCTGCAATCACAGAGGCAAGAATGGATGAGGCAGGGCATAGAATCAGCGATATGGAGGACAAATTTATAGAGACTAATGAAGCACAAAAAAAGATGGATACTAAGGCAAAAGAGCGTGATTTAAGAATCAGTGACTCATTAAAAAGGAACAACATCAGAATCATGGTCCCAGAAGAGGGAGAGAAAAAGGGGTAGAAGGGTTATGTGAGCAAACCATAGCGGAAAACTTTCCTTACCTGGGGAAAGACACAGACATCAAAATCCAGAAGGCACAGAGGGCTCCCATTAGATTCAACAAAAACCGACCATCAACAAGGCATATCATAGTCAAATCCACAAAATACTCAGGCAAGGAAAGAATCATGAAAGCAGCAAGGGGAAAAAAGTCCTTAATCTACTAGGGAAGACAGATCAGGTGTGCAGCAGACCTATTCACAGAAACGTGGCCCGCCAGAAAAGAGAGGCAGGATATATTCAATGTGCTGAATCAGAAAAATATGCAGCCAAGAATTCATTATCCAGCAAGGCTGTCATTCAAAATAGGAGAGATTAAAAGTTTCCAAAGCAAAAATTAAAGGAGTTTGTAACCACTAAACCAGCCCAGCAAGAAATTTTAAGGGGGCTCTCTGAGGGGAGAAAAGACTGACTAAATAAATTAATAAATAAATAAATACCAAAACCAACAAAGACTAATAAGGACCAGAGAACACCAGCAGAAACTCCAATTCTACAAGCAACATAATGGCAATACATTCATAACTTTCAGTACTCACTCTAAACGTCAATAGACTAAATGCTCCAATCAAAAGACATAAAGTAACAGAATGGATAAGACACTAAGATCTACCCATATGCTGTTACAAGAAACCCACTTTAGACCTAAAGACGCCTTCAGATTGAAAGTAAGGGAATGAGAACCATCTATCATGCTAATTGTTGACGGAAGAAAGCCAGAGTAGCCATACTTATATCAGACAATCTAGACTTTAAAGACTGTAACAAGAAATGAAAAGGGTATTATATCATAATTAAAGGGCCTATCCACAAAGAAGACCTAACAATTGTAAACATTTATGCTCCAAATGTGACACCCAAATATATAAATCAATAATCACAAACATAAAGAAACTCATTGATAATAATACCATAATAGTAGGGGACTTCAACATCCCACTTACAACAATTGGACAGATCACCTAAGCAGAAAATCAGTAAGGAAACAATGACTTTGAATGACACACTGGACCAGATGGACTTAACAGATATATTCAGAACATTTCATCCTAAAGCTGCGGAATATACATTCTTCTCCAGTGCACATGGAATGTTCTCCAGAATAGACCACATACTGGGAAACAAATCAGCCCTCAAAAAGTACAAAAAGATCGAGATCATACCATGCATGTTTTCAGACCACAACACTATGAAACTCGAAAATCAACCACAAGAAAAAATTTGGAAAGGTAACAAATACTTGTGAGACTAAAGAACATCCTACCAAAGAATGAATGGGCTAACCAAGAAGTTAAAGAGGAAATTAAAAAGTAAAAGGAAGCCAATGAAAATGACAACACCCCAGCCTAGGACCTCTGGGATGCAGCAAAGGCAGTCATAAAAGGGAACTATATACCAATGCAAGCCTTCCTAAAGAAGGAAGAAAGGTCTCAGATACACAACCTAACCTTATACCCTAAAGAGATGGAAAAAGAACAGCAAATAAAACCCAAAAACAGGAGAAGACAGGAAATAATCAAGATTAGAGCAGAAATTAATGCTATCAAAACAAAAAACAAAAAACAAAACAAAAAAACCCAGTAGAACAGATCAATGAAACCAGAAGCTGGCTCTTTGAAAGCATTAACAAAATTGATAAACCACTAGCCAGTTTGGTCAAAAAGAATAAAGGAACCCAAATAAATAAAACCAAGAATGAAAGAGAAGAGATCACAACCAACACAGTAGAAACACAAACAATAATAAGAGAATATTATGAGCAATTATATGCCAATAAAATGGGCAATCTGGAAGAAATGGACAAATTCCTAGAAACATATACACTACCAAAACTGAAACAGTAAGAAATAGAAAATTTGAACAGACCCATAACCAGTAAAGGAATCGAATTAGTCATCAAAAATCTCCCAAAAAACAAGAGTCCAGGGCCAGATGGCTTTCCAGGGGAATTCTACCAAACATTTAAGGAAAAGTTAACACCCATTCTCTTGAAGCTTTACAAAAAATAGAAATGGAAGGAAACTTCCAAACTCTTTCTATGAAGCCAGCATTATCTTGATTCCAAAACCAGACGAGACCACACTAAAAAGGAGAACTATAGACCAATTTCCCTGATGAATGTGAATGTAAAAATCCTCAACAAGATATTAGTCAACAGGATCCAAGAATACAACAAAAAAGTATTCGCCACAACCAAGTGGGATTTGTACCTGGGATGCAGGGCTGGTTCAATATCTGCAAAACAATAAATGTGATTTATCACATCAATAAGAGAAAGGACAAGAACCATATGCTCCTCTCAACAGATGCAGAGAAAGCATTTGACAAAATACAGCATCCTCTCTTGATAAAAACCCTCAAGAAAGTAGAGATAGAAGGATCATACCTCAAGATGATAAAAGCCATATATGAAAGAGCCAGCACTAATACCATCCTCAATGGGGAAAAACTGAGAGCTTTCCCCCTAAGGCCAGGAACAAGACAGGGATGTCCACTCTCACCACCACTGTAGAACATAGTATTGGAAGTCTTAGCCTCAGCAATCAGACAGCACAAAGAAAAAAAAACCATCCAAATCGGCCAGGGGGAGGTCAAACTTTCACTCTTTGCAGATGACATGATACTCTATACGAAAACCCAAAAGATTCCACCAAAAAACTGCTAGAACTGATCCATGAATTCAGGAAAGCTGCAGGGTATAAAATCAATGCATAGAAATCTTCTGCATTCCTATACACCAACAATGAAGCAACAGAAAGAAATCAAGGAATCAATCCCATTTACAATTGCACCAAAAACCATAAAATACCTAGGAGTTAAATCTCACCAAAGAGATAAAAAATCTATATACTGAAAACTACAGAAAGCTTATGAAAGAAACTGAAGAAGACACAAAAAAATGGAGAAATATTCCCTGTTCCTGGATAGGAAAAACACATATTGTTAAAATGTCAATACTACCCAAAGCAATCTACATATTCAATGCAATCCCTATCAAAATAACACCAGCGTTCTTCACAGAGCTAAAACAAACAATCCTAAAATTCATATGGAACCACAAAAGGCCCTGAATAGCCAAAGTAATTTTGAAGAAGAAAACCAAAGCTGGAGGCATCACAATCCCAGACTTCAGGCTGTATTACAAAGCTGTAATCATCAAGACAGTATGGTACTGGCACAAAAACAGACACTGAGATCAATGGAACAGAACCCAGAAATGGACCCACAGACATATGGCCAACTAATCTTTCACAAAGCAGGACAGAATATCCAATGGAATAAAGACAGTCTCTTCAGCAAGTGGTGCTGGGAAAACTGGACAGCGACATGCAGAAGAATGAACCTGGACCACTTTCTTACACCAGACACAAAAATAAACTCAAAATGGATGAAAGACCTCAATGTAAGACAGGAAGCCATCAAAATCCTCCAGGAGAAAGCAGGCAAAACCTCTTTGATCTTGGCTGCAGCGACTTGTTACTCAACACGTCTCCAGAGGCAAGGGAAACAAAAGCAAAAATGAACTATTGGGACTTCATCAAAGTTAAAAGCTTCTGAACAGCAAAGGAAACAATCAGCAAAACTAAAAGGCAATCAACGGAATAGGAGAAGATATATGCAAATGACCTGTCAGATAAAGGGTTAGTATACAAAATCTATCAAACTCAACACCCCAAAAATAACCCAGTGAAGAAACGGGCAAAAGACATGGATAGACACTTCTCCAAAGAAGACATCCAGATGGCCAACTGACACATGAAAAAAGGCTCCACATCACTCATCACCAGGGAACTACAAATCAAAACCACAATGAGATAGCACCTCACACCTGTCAGAATGGCTCACATTAACAACTCCGGCAACAACAGATGTTGGCAAGGATGCGGAGAAAGAGGAATCTTTTTGCACTGCTGGTGGGAATGCAAACTGGTGCAGCCACTCTGGAAAACAGTATGGAGGTTCCTCAAAAAATTAAAAATAGCACTACCCTACGACCCAGCAATCGCACTACTAGGTATTTATCCAAGAGATACAAGTGTGCTGTTTCGAAGGGACACAGGCACCCCAATGTTTATAGTAGCACTGTTAACAATAGCCAAAGTAGGGAAAGAGCCCAAATATCCACTGACAGATGAATGGATAAAGAAGATGTATTGTGTATATGTGTGTGTGTGTACATATATATGTATATACCCATTTTATGTATGTACGTGTGTATAAAATATATATACACATACATACACACACATACATACATACAATGGAGTATTACTCGGCAATCAAAAAGAATGAAATCTTGCCATTTGCAACTATGTGGATGGAACTAGAGGGTATTATGCTAAGCAAAACTAGTCAGAGAAAGACAAATATATGACTTCACTCATATGAGGGCTTTAAGACACAGATGAACACAAAGGAAGGGAAGCAAAAATAATATAAAAACAGGGAGGGGGACAAAACGTAAGAGACTCCTAAATATGGAGAACAAACAGAGGGTTACTGGAGGGATTGTGGAGGGGGGATGGGCTAAATGGGTAAGGGGCATTAAGGAATCTACCCCTGAAATCGTTGTTGCACTATATGCTAACTAACTTGGGTGTAAATTAAAAAATAAATAAGAAAATTAATAAATCTGGTAGCACTAGGAAATAATAGCCTCTCACATAACTCAAATTTCTTCACCTAAGGTACTTTCTGCTTTCAATCTAAAATGGTCTTAGTACCTTATTTGTTTGTTGTTTACAGTATTTATATTATTTCTATATATGTTCTCTCATTGGAGCTACATAATATCCCGGTTCACATTTTCTTATTTATATATTTTTTAAATTTTACAAGTATTTGTTTTGTTGCTTGGTGAACTGGGGAGACCCCAGGCCCTGAGTCCATCCCAAAGATGTCGCTGAAGGTTCTTGGTCTCCTCATGAGAAAGAATTCAAGGACACATGACGTGATGTGCAGTGATACAAGCAGCAAAACTTATTAAAGTGAAAGGACACTCTTTACTTGTGAGAACAGGTGAACTTGAGAGAGAGAGAGCTGGTGCCCTGGGGTTTGGGTTTCATTTTTTATTGACAGTTGTTAACAAGGGGGTGTGTGATATCCATTATTTGAGGTGAGGATTTCTTGGAAGGGTTTTGTACCTTACCTATTATTTGATTGGGGGTTTCCAGCCTACTTTGTTAGTCATCATGGACCTGTGGCTTGTTCTGGAATGCTGCGTAGACAGGCCTCTGAGTTTCCCAAAGGTGACCATGACTTCCTCTTGGCCGACCTCCACGCACCTTGTTGGAACCTAACTCACTTTAACAAGCTGAATTGGCATCCAAATAATACCCATATATTATGATTTAGTTTATTTGTCTCTTGCGACTTTTTAATCCATGAAGTCTTCTTCCATGTATTTTTTTCTTGCAATTTTTTATTGAATTAGCTATGTTGTTTGTCAGTGTTTCCTATCGTTGTACTAGATTTTGCTGGTTGTATTTCCACAGTGTCATTTAATAGATTTCTTTTGTCCCTGTGTTTCCTATAAATCAATAGGTCCAAGAGGTTTGATCAGATATATCTATATTATTTATATCTTTATCTTTATGCTTTTTATATTTATATATAATTTATAAATACATTTAATATTTAAATGTTTATTTGTTTTGAGAAAGACAAAAAGCATGAGTGGGGAAGGGGCAGAGAACCAGGGAGAGAGAGAGTCCCAAACAGGCTCCTCGCTGTCAGCACAGAGCCTGACGCGGGGCTCAAACTCACAAACCGTGAGATCACGACTTGAGCCAAAGTCAAGAGTTGGTTAACTATCCCACTTTGGCTCAGGTTATGATCTCATAGTTTGAGAGTTCGAGCCCTGCCTCAGGCTCTGTGCTGACAGCTCAGAGCCTGGAGCCTGTTTCAGATTCTGTTTCCCTCTCTCTCTGCCCCTCCCCTGCTCGCACTCTGTCTCTCTCAAAAATAAAACAAAAACATTAAAAAATAATAAATACATCTATATTGATTTTAAGGGGCAAGGATACTTCATAGGTGGTGTTGCACACCTCTATCAGAGGCACAGAATGGCAATGCTGTCAGCCACTGAAGATCATTGCCTCCATCAATTCCTTATCTCTTGATTTAGTTCGGATTTTAAATATTTGTCTACCTTATTTCTCTCGATGTATTATTTGTTGTATTTATTTGTTCTTCTGTTCCTTGTAGTCTAGTCTTCACTTCTGAAATTATTATTTTTTTCAATTCTTTCTTGAGTTTTGTTCTTTTCCAAACTTTTGTATTTCTGATTGTGATATCATGAAAAGAAATTTGTACTTGGTCTTTGCCTCAGTTCCAGAGCTCCTAAAAACCCTTGTAATTTGCTCAGTAAGAAAAACAACAGAAGCAACTACTTTTATATTTCATTTTTGTCCCCAGCTCCAGAAACAAGCTCCAGAATGAAAAAGATGAAGGAGCATCTTTTGTTATTCACAAAAGCCCCATTCAACCACCTTGAGTTAATGTTAATGAGGTGAAGATCTTTAGGGGCCGGAAGCCCCTAAGGATGGGCGTGCTGGTTGTCAGGGGAACCAACCAGGTGGCCAGAGAGTTGGAACTTTCAGTCCCACTTCCGTCTTCCAAGTAGGGGGAGGGGGGCTAGAGGTTGAGTTAATCACTAATGGCCAGGGACTTAACCAATGGTGCCAAGGTAATGACTCCATTAAAACCCCAACCTAAGGGGTTCCGGGAACTTCCAGGTTGGTGCGTACATCAAAGTACCAGGAGAGGGCATGGAAGCTCTGTGCCCCTTCCCACATACCTCGCCCTACACATCTCCATCCAGCCACTCCTGACTTGTGTCCTTTGATCAGTACTTACACAGCAGCACGGTGTTATTTACTTCGAAGTCTTCCAAACCTCTTTCCTTGTCATTGCTTTGCTAAATCAGTACTCCTGGGATTAACAATACAATAATACCAGGGTTTGCAAGCATAATTCCTTCCAGAAACATGCTTGTAATCCAAAGCACTTGTGTATCCAAGTGAATTTCCCCAAAAGAAATAATGGAAACTCAGATGACTCATTCCACAACCCAGAAATATTCATATAAAAATGACTACAATATTGTAATATAATACAAAAAAAATCAAGAAAATATAAAGAAAAATAAACAAATTAACCTGCACTTCCCTTTGAAAATTTTCACGGCTGGTGTGAGGGAGGCAAGACAGAGGAGGGTTCTTGTGTAGGAAGACTTTCACTATCACTGACAGAATCACTGCCACCTGTTGGCTCAACGGAATCTTTCTCTGCATGGGGGCCATTGTATACACTCGCATGGATGTTGACTACAGTGCAGTATTAATAAACTCTCGTCATATACTGTATTTAATGTAACTGGCGACGAGGCAGCAGAGGAAAGGGCCTATATCTGCAGGCAGCCTGACCTAGAATGAAGCAAAGCATTCCTAAGCTCACTTTTCTGGAAAAGCAAAGGACTGTCCACAGGTGCTTGGAAGTAACAAAAAATACACTAGTGCCAGTTACGGGCACCTTCCAATGTGCTGAAAAATCACTGATTTGTGCCAAACACCTCGGCCTCAGACTGAGCATCTGAGCATGGGAGATGATCACCCACAACCCCGGGGAGGGGGGGAGGGAGGGAGGGGGGAGGAAGGGAGGGAGGGAGGGAGGGGGAGAGAGAGAGAGAGCGCGCGCGCGAACACTATTGGCTCAGTTGTGATCATGTGACATTTGGTGTTCTGTACGACTGGTATTCCAAGACATCACTTGTTTAAATTTATTAGAAACGTTTGCTCATCTTGCAGAACATTCGCAGAACAAGTTACTCGCAATCCAAGGTTTTACTGTATATCAAATAATCTGTGCATAAGTTGCCCTCAGTTCCTCACAAAGAGCTCACTACGAGGAATAAATGTGTGGGGTGGTGATTATAATACGTCTGAGGTCTTGGTGCATAAGACTGTGGACTAGGAAAGTTAAATGCACGCAAATTGGTCGTTGAATAGCTAACACTCTTTTATCTGAACAATGGAAAAGTCCCAGATACATTTTAATTAGGTTTCACAAGATGATAAATATGACTGACCTTGTTTTGTTCTCGTATCAGTTTGTTCCCCACAGTTATGTTCTGTCTGTCACTTATTCTGCAAACTTCTCAGCCATCATTACTCCAAACATTTCTTCTGGTCCTTTGTCTCTTTCTCCTCCTGGTATTCCCATTAAGTATGAAACACTTTTTTTGGTAACTGCCTGACAGTTCTCGAATATTCTGTTCTGCTCTTTGTATTCTTTTTTTCTCTTTGCTCTTCAGTCTGGGAAGTTTCTACTAACATATATTCAAGCTCGATGATTCTTTGCTTGGCTGTGTCCAGTCTACTGATGGGCCTATCAAAACTACTCCTCATTTCTTTACAGTGCTTTAGAATTCTAGCATTTCCTTTTGATTCATTCTTAGAGTTTTTGCTTACATTATCCATCTGTTCTTTTATGCTGTCTCTTTTATTTTTTTTTTTTAATTTTTAAATATTTATCTTGAGAGAGAGAGCAAGCGAGCAGGGGAGGGGCAGAGAGACAGAATCCCAAGCAGGCCTCACAGCGTCACTGTGGAGACCAATGCGAGGCTTGAACTCATGAACTGTGAGACATGACCTGAACCAAAATCAAGAGTTGAATGCTTAACTGACTGAGCCACCCAGGTGCCCTTTATGTTGTCCCTTTTAAAGCTCTTAACATATTCATCATATTTTAAATTCCTGGTCTGATAATCCCAAAATCTTTGCCATACTGGAATCTGCTTCTCATCAACACTTGCTTAGTCTCTTTAGCCTCATCTTGTGCTTTGTGGTATACCTTGTAATTTTCTATTGAAATCCAGATACAATATATTGGGTAAAAGGAACTGAAGTAAACAGGCCTTTAGTGTGTGGGATTTTATGTTTGTGTGGCTAGGAGTTCGACTGTGTTTAATATTTTCTTCAGCCATAGGTGTCAGAGGCTAATTTCCTCTCTGTCCTTGTTTTTGTCTCCTCTGTTGTCCTTGGGTTTCCCTAGAGACTGTTTCTTAAATATAGCCTGAGTCTTATTATGAAAGCAGGCAGTTAGTTAGGCTCTGACAGGATGTCTGGAGGCCAGCAAAGAGGAAGCCATGCCCAGCTTTGGGGAGGGTCAGAGGTCTGTCCGGGCAGCATTCATGAGAAGCCCCATCACACCAGATAGGCCCAAGATGGCAGATGCTATGACAAGAAACCCTTGACCAAAAACAGAAAAGACACAAAACCTTGCTTCCAAGAAATCCACCGCTCCACCACCACCATGCACAACTGTCAATAAAAGACAGAAACCTAATCCCCAAGGGCACAGCTCACTCTCCCTGGAGCTCACCCACTCTCACAACTTGAGAGTGTACCTTCATTAGAATAAACGCCCTCTTGCGTTGCTCATCCACTGCGTTGTCTGCCCTTTCTCATGACAAGACCAAGAGCATTCGGTGATGGTTTTGGGGCAGGCTGGGTTGAGGTCTCAGGGCCCGGAGACTCCCCTGTTCACCTAGTAACATTACAGCTTTTTCATGTGTAATCCCCCGTTATCATACAGGAACCACACTGACATGGGGTAAGATGTCAGGGTGGGTGGGGAAGTGTTCTCTAATCTATGGTTAGGCATCAGTCTTTTAGTGTGCTTGTGACCTGGGCTGGGACTGTCACAAGTACTTCTCAGTACTCCTCCTCCCTTTTAAGAGAGACAGGAAGGCAAGAGGGGGCTAGGATTGGGAACTTCCCTTCCCCCATGTAGCCAGACTCTAGTGAAACAGTTTTCTTTGAGGGCATTTGTTAAGGAGAATGGAATAGCTCTGGCTGTATTTCAAAATCACTGCTTCCAGCGGGGAAAGGATTTTTCTCAGATCTTCACAGTGAGAAGGGCTCCTGGAGGTAACCTTTATAATAATGCATAATGCAGGGCTCCACAAAGGTCGGACCCCCCGTTTTTTTAATTCTCAAGTTAGACCATGCTCAGTCTTCAGGAATTAGTCAATCAGCCTGTACTTAATCCCATCAGTAACTGGCTCCAGCCTCAGTTTCTGCTCTTGGTAAGTTATGACGCTCCGTGTCTGCCTATCTGTCTCTCCGGTTTTCAGGTGGTATTTGCCCCATGACTGCAATTCTCTGATGAATCGAAGAAGAGTTGCTAATTTTCAGTTTCTGTAGCTTTACTTGTTGGGAGGATGGGAATGATAACTTCCAAGTTCTTTACATGTTGGATTGGAAACCAGAAGTATGTGTTGTGTGTTACAGAGTTGATGCTGTGTAAGAACAGAACTGCTTCTGAGATTTTTCTCTGTTGCTGTGAAAGACATAAACTCTGAGTGAAGACCCTTCCATATTTGGCAGACTGATAGGGCTTCTCACTAGTATTTATTTATTCCTTGATGTTAATAGATGACACGAGACCAAAAGATTTCCCACACTGATGAGATAAATGTTTTGAACCTGTATGTGTCAAGTCATAGTGGGAGATGAGTTACACTTTGCTGGGGAGCAAGAATCTCCTGTCCCCTTCAAGGTCCTTCTAGCTGAACTAGGAATCAAATTGACATGAGACACATGTGACAGGAGAAAATCAAATTTAATAGTGTACGTACAGGGAATCCACACAGACATGACATTCCAAAGACAGCCACGCAAAATGAGGGACACATGTCATTCTCAACTAAGGAGAAAGGAGTAGAGGTCTGGGACTCAAAGGGCAGGAATGCAATTCTCAGGAATAATGAAAAAGAGTACATGTTTGGTAAACAAACATTTGCTGGTAAATGAATGGGACACAGAGAGGACGCTTGTCAAATAGGTCTTGCTAGGTTCCTCCCTGTCCCACCATACCTAGTTTATATCACAGTGTACTTACCCATGGCGACAGCTCTCTTCCCGGAGAAGGACCTCTATCTAAATTATTCTTAGGCTGTTGTTGAGGAAGGTAAATAGCTTTTCCTGAATCTGCTGGGTTTTGGTTGCTTTTTAACTCAAAACGTTCTTCCTGCCAAAGTGGCCCATCTCGCGGCGGCCTGCTGCTGGCCCCTACAGCTTAAAGGTCTCCTCCTGTTCACAACATTTGTACAGCCTTTTCCGGCATCAGTGGTTGATGTTTGACAAGGTGTGCGGAGCAAGTGAAGGCCTTCCCATATTAATTTCATCTGTTTGGTTTTTCTCCAGCATGATATATTATGTGCTGAATAAGCCATGCGTTTTGGTTGAAAGAGTTCTCCTACCCTTATTGAGTAAGATGTGAACTGTGACGACAAGTGTTCTTGCATTTACTGAATTCATATGGTTTCTCCCCAGTATGAGTTCTGATGTAGTAAGATAGAAAGGAGGGAGAAGAAGTGGGAGAGAGGGACACAGGAAGGGCGAGGTATTGAGGGTAACAGAGAAAGGGAGAGAAGAAAGACATCTGTCAAAAAATGTTCCCACATTCACTGACTATATACGAATTCTATTTTGCACAGGAAGGAAGGTACTTCAACGAAATGCCTTTTCCCACGCAGTGTGTTCATAGGGCCTCGTCCCCGTACAGATTATGCGACACTGACTCAGGATAGGCATGCTGGGTAAAGGATCTGCCACATTCAATGCACGCATAAGACCTCTCTTCTTCTTCTTTTTTAATGTTTATTTTTGAGAGAGAGAGGGTGAGACAGAGCATGAGCAGGGAAGGGCAGAGAGAGAAGGAGACACAGAATCCGAAGCAGGCTCCAGGCTCTGAGCTGTCAGCACAGAGCCTTACAGGGGGCTTGAACCACGAACCATGAGAACATGACCTGAGCCAAAGTTGACGCTTAACCGACTGAGCCACCCAGGTGCCCCCAAGACCTCTCTTCTTATGGCTTCTCTGATGATAAATAAGGACTCTGTCTTTTTTTTTATCTTGAATGAGACTGGCATGGTGTACAAGTCTTTCCTATAGTCATTACAACAGTATGTTTTCTCTTCAGTAAAAACGATCCAATGTTTCATTGCCTTTGAATTCCATGTGAAGCTTTTCTCATACATGGTACAATTAATGAGATCTGTCCATAAGAACCCTCCGTTGTTCAGTGAATACTGCCTTAGCTTTTCCAAAACCCATCACTTTCATACTGCTGCTCCACAGTGGGGTTTTTAGGTAAGTGGTAATTTTTGTTAGCCCCTTTCTTCGACAAGGCACTTTCTTGTGATGTGTTCCTACACAATTCCTTCTAAGCTTTGCTAGTCTCCCCAACACGAGATTCTTCACACAGAGGGTGCTGAGGAAGGTTTTCAAAGTATCTCTCTGGGACTGCTTATTCAGTAATGCTCTGCCTCTGCTCTGAAATCACTGACTCCGCCTAAGTTCTCATCCCTGAATCTGAAGCAAACAAAAAGACAAAGACCAACTTTTCTGTGTGTTCATTCCTTAGGCGCTTCCTCTTTCAGATAATGAAAACACAGCAGTAAATACAATAAATAAAAATCTCTCCTCTCATGAAGCTTACATTCTAGTGACGGGGTAGACGATAAAAATTTTAAAAGGAAAGTACCATGTATATGTTATAGGTAAAAATAAAACAAGACAGGGGGACAGAAGATTCCGGTAGGGTTTGTGCTGCAATTTCAAGTAGGGTGACAAGAAACAGCCTCACACTGAGAAGACGACATAGGAGGTGAGGTCTGGGCGGAGGCCACCCAAGCAGAGTAAAAGGCAGATGTGGAAGTCCTGGGGCAAGAGCAGCCAGGCCGCTGAAGAACAAGAAGAGGCCAGTGTGGCCAGAGGAAGGAGAATGAGAAGCAGAGCCACAGAAGGTTAGATTCAAGGGGTCGTAAGGAGCCAGACTAGGTGGGATCTTGTAGGCCACCCCAGGGGCTGTGGCTTTGGCTTTTACGATGAGTAAGACGAGAAGCCACAGGACAGTTCTGAGCGGGGGTGACATGATGAACAAACATTTGAAGAGGGTCCCTCCTGGTCGTGTGCTGAGAACAGACTGTGTGTCTGTGTGTGCCCGGGGTGGGAAGGGGGACAAGGACGAAAACAAGGAGACTAGTTAGAAGGCGACACTCCAGCAGAGATAGGAAGGCAGCCTGCGTCAGGGTAGAAACAGTGGGAAACAGTTTGATTCTGGAACAATTCTCAAGCAGGGCCAGGAGGATCTGCTGCTGGACCGGATGTGGGATGTTTTTATTTTCAGTTGCCACACTGCTCAAGAGTCCTTTTAGACTATGAGGTTGTAAGGAAATTGTTAACCGCGGGAAGAGGCCTATCAGAGAAGATGAAAAGTAAGGGAAAATATTAAAGAATGGTTCTCAAGGACTCAAATCTCCAGCTTCCCAGGAGAAGCCAATGTTCTGAAGAAACCAACTGGCTAGGTTAATACAGCTCCAGTCCGGGGACCTGGAAGCTGGGATAAACGGTGAGCATCACGTGGGAAGAAATACCCTACCTCAACCCTTGAACTTAGTACGGATCTACATCCGGTGCCAAACTACCTTAGTTTCTGTCCATTTTCCAAAACAGAAGATGTGGCTCAGGCTGTATTTCATCCACAAAATGAAGGGTCTCGAGGAACTACGGTTACTTTTTTCAGGCATGATAGTAGCACTGTGGTTACAAACTGTCCCCGGTTTTTAGAAATGCATAATGAAATAGGCAAGGATGAAATTACATGGTGTTTCAGTTTCATTTAAAACATCTCAGCAAAATACAACCCGACACCCCAAAGGCAAATAATCCAATTAAACAACGGGTAGAAGAAACAAACAGAAACTTCTCCAGAGAAGACATCCAAACGGCCAACAGACACACGAAAAGATGCTCAACATCGCTCATCATCAGGGAAACGCAAATCAAACCTACCATGAGATATCACCTCACGTCTGGCAGAATGGCTAAAACCAAGAACACAAGAAACAACAAGTGTTGGCGAGGATGCTGAGAAAAAAGAATCCTCATGCGCCGTTCGTAGGAATGCGACCTGGTGCAGCCGCTCTGGAAAACAGTGTGCAGGTTCCTCAACAAATTAAATACAGAACTACCCTATGACCCAGGAATCACACTACCGGGTATTTACTCAAAATATTCACTACCTCAAAAGGATGCGTGCTCCCCTACGTTCACAGTAGCATTATTTGCAACAGCCAAACTATGGAGGCAGACGAAACATGCGTGAATGGAGACGCCATATGTATACACAAAAGAATATTATTCAGCCATAGAAAAGAATGACATCTGCCTTTTGTAACAACAGGATGGAGCTAGAGTATAATGCTAAATGAAAAAACTCAGAGAAAGACAAATACCATATGACTTTGCTAGTATGTGGAATTAAAGAAGCAAACAGACAAAAACCCAAATGAGCAAAGGGAGGAAAAAGAGAGACAAAGAAACAGACTTCAGACTCTTAACTACAGAAAACAGACTGACAGCTACCAGAAGGGTGTGGAGGGGGGATGATTATAAAGAAGTGACGAGCATCGGGCATTGTATGGAATTGTTGAACCACTACATTGGACACCTGAAACTAATATAACTCTGTGTGTTAACTATACTAGGATTTAAAATTAAATTTAAAAAATTTTAGGGGCGCCTGGGCGGCTCAGTCGGTTAAGTGTCCGACTTCGGCTCAGGTCATGATGTCACAATTCGTGAGTTCAAGCCCTGTGTCGGGCTCTGTGCTGACAGCTCAGGGCCTGGAGCCTGCTTCCGATTCTGTGTCTCCCTCTCTCTGCCCCTCCCCGGCTCGCACTCTGTCTCTCTCAAAAGTAAACATTAAAAACAAAACAAAACTTCAAAACAATCAGTAGATACGGACTTGGTGTCTTGATTCCCCTCCAACCCCTTTTCCTCAATTCTATCACCCTACATGATCGCCCTTCCTTTCCATCTCCTTCGTTTCCTTTCACAACCAAATTTGAAAAGACCTCATGTGTTGGGAGAGTAAAGGCAAAAGGTGACACAGAGACGCAAAAATGGCTTTGATGAGATGTAAAAGTTAAATTTATCAGCAGCTGCTGCCTCTATGTCCCAAAACTCTGCATAAAGAGCCATCAACTAGGATTTCAGGCAGGGGCTATTCCTCAGCAATTTCAAAGTCCATGTTCCTTTTTCTTTTAAAAAAGATTTTTAACACGTATTTATTTTTGAGAAGGAGAGACAGTCGGACCGACTGAGCCACGCAGGTGCCCCATCCATGTTCCTTTTTCTATCTTCAACTGCTACAAAATAGGTCTTTAAGTTCATTTCTTTTGCGAGAGCGAGCGAGCGCGCGCAGGGAAGGGGCAGAGGGAGGGGGACTGGGAATCCCACGCAGGCCCTGTGCCCACATTGCAGGCCGTCCAACCGTGAGATCGTGACCTGAGCCGAACCAGAGTGGGCCGCTCAACCCACCGAGCCACCCCGGAGCCCCCAACGGCTAAAAAATACAAAAGATGCAACACCCGCTGATCCGTGTGCAGGAATAGGTTAACTCCTATCACGAAAGGCGGAAAACCACTAGAATTTCAACACAAACCTTAGCATAGAAACGGGACTGAAAAATAAGTATACTGATTCAGCGAACACAGCCAACAATGCACTTCCTTCATTAAAACGTAGTAAAGCAGAATCTAGAGTCGGCTCTCCACACCCCTTGTCAAAAGGCACGAAGACGACGTAGAGAACAACGGAAGTCACGGTCGAGGTCCGCGAGGGGAAGCAGAGCGCCGGCGAAGGCACCCGCGCCGCTCACCTGCCGTCCCGCCGCCGCCTGGTCCCGGGGAGCCGGGCACTCGCCGCACCGCCGGCCCTGCTTGCGTCCGCGCGGTAAACCGCGCTCACGTCCTTCTCAGCGGGTGAACCGAGGTGGTGACTGCTAGTTCTAAACTGTCTCAAAGTAAAAGCCTGCACGCTAGTTTAAAAAGAAAAAGAAAGGAAAAAAAAAAAAGAAACCCAAGCAGCCGCGGCGGCAGCCTCTCCTGGGCCGCCCGGACGCCGCGCTCTCCCGGCCCCCGGGCCCACGTCGCCCGGAGCGCCCACAGGACGCGGGGACGCGGAGGCCGGGGGGGGAGGGGGGGGATACGGGCCTGCATCGCCGGGAGCGCTCGCAGGACGCAGGGACGCGGAAGCCTGGGCCCGGCAGCGTCCGCAGGCTCCGGAAGCGGCCGTCGCGCCCACGTCGGGGAAGCGCTGCGCGCGTGGCTCGCCGCCGACGGAGGCCGGGAAGGGCCTCAGCGCGTCGGCACGCGGGGCGCGTGGGAACGAGGGGCCCGCGCTGCACGCTGGCACGTGCGCGCCGCGTGAGGCGCACGTTTCTGGGGCGGGGCTTCCGTGAGTCGAGTCGCTTGCAGTGAGCACCGGTCCTCCCAATGATCGCTCTTCCCTTCTAACTTGACCTCCCCACGGGACATCCCAGACGTTTCTGGTTCCACATTCACTTCTTCGAAAAGACGCAAGGTAATCACTGTCAGACGGTCGGCATTTAACGTGTTGTTCATTGGCTACCTGCGGACGGCAGATCAGAACCCCTCCCTGCAGGTGCCGGTAGCTTTAGTGAAAATTAAGAGCAATTAAGGAACGGAACCTCTCTCCGGCTCTTCTTCGTCGCCCGGATCTGGACACCGTGTCTTCCAACAACCGGCCCTCTCCGAGTCCCAAAACCACTGCCCTTACAGTCCAGCCTCCCACCTCGTTTCTGACTGCCCTCTCTCTCATTTCCAGACCATCCTGTCTCCTCTCCAGAATTAGGCCTTCCCCCTGAAACCACACCTGATTAGCACGATACGATCAGCAACCTCCTGTAGTTCCCTTATTAAACGCAAACACGATCTAGGACCCCAGGGTGCCATCATCGAGGTACCCAGTTCTAAGTCAAGCTTCTCATTTGCACTTCATTGAACTTCCTGCCACAGTCCAGTTCATCTACTGGGACAAACAGGGCTTTCCCATCTCTATGCCTTTCCTTACGGCTCTTTCTCCAGACCTTGCCAGGGGCCAGCTTAAGGGGCCCAGTCCTGGTCCTTGGTAAGTTATGTGACATCTGTAAACTTCAATTTTTTTCATCCCATTACGTAAGCAATTAAAGGACTCAAATGTGTGTTGGGGCGCCTGGGTGGCGCAGTCGGTGAAGCGTCCGACTTCAGCCAGGTCTCGATCTCGCGGTCCGGGAGTTCGAGCCCCGCGTCGGGCTCTGGGCTGATGGCTCGGAGCCTGGAGCCTGTTTCCGATTCTGTGTCTCCCTCTCTCTCTGCCCCTCCCCCGTTCATGCTCTGTCTCTCTCTGTCCCAAAAATAAATAAACGTTGAAAAAAAAATTTTTTTTAAATAAATAAAGGACTCAAATGTGTGAAAAGGTCTTTTCTTCTAGCACCGTTATTATGTGATTATCCAAGTATTCTGTGCTCTGCTCCTTCTAACCCCACTCCACCCCTACTCTTCTGAGCCTCCACTATGAACTATTCACTGGAGAACCTACTATATGCTAGGTGCTGTGGAGAATATATTGGTTTTCATTTTTTTGTTATCAAATGTATTGTATAATTACATGCAGACCAATGGAGAAATGCATCTTAAATCTATGAGGAAAGGTTTGTTTTCCTTGAAGAATGGACTTTTTTTTTTCTTTCCAAATACTAAGTAAGCAAATGCTCTATTCACTTTACTCACGTTAGTTGCCAGAATGCTCAGTTTGTATCCCTATCTGGATGACTCAAGCATGCCAAAAGTTGTCCTGATCTTGGTCTTCCAGGCTTTCTCCTTTCCCTAATGCTGATTTGTATGTGTGTTTGTTTTTCTATTTTATCATATGTTGTAAGCTATCTTGAGTCCTTTTTGATACATAATAGAGTTGTAATATAATAGACGGCTCTTGCCTATTACTGAGGTTAGAAGAAATGTCTCCTAATCTAATGGATGGTGATCCCAGGCTTCCATTTCTGGTAATGGACTAACAGACCCTGCAGGGGATGAAATGAAAGGCTACAGGCCAATGTGAAGCAGTAGAATGATAACAATTTGCATTTATTGAGCGCTTGCTTTGTCAGCCACTGTTTTCATCACTTTACATGAATAAACTCATTTCATTTGTTCCTTACAACAGTCCCACGAGATGGAAAGCCAAGACGCCAGCATCCCAGAGCTCTAAAGGACACTTAGTCCCAAGAGTGAATTTACATAATTCAAAGTAGGACAAAAAGGACCAAAATATTTATGAGGTCATCTCACCAGTCAAAAGACTAAAGACACTGCACTATTAAATTAAACCCTCCTGGTTTAGATTAAAACGAGAGTGCAGACCTGCATTGTACCATGTGTTAGATGGGGCTTCTAAGAGATTTAAGACAATTTCTAACTTCAAAAGTTTATGGAAAAAAAGCACCTGAAAGGATCTGAGAACAGAATAAGAAAGTGTGTAATGTAGGAAAATACACGCAAACCATCACTGCAAAGGACTTCTTTTTTAATGTTTATTTTTGAGAGAGAGTGTGAGTGGGGGAGGGGCAGAGAGAGAGAGACACAGAATCTGAAGCAGACTTCAGACTCTGAGCTGTCAGCACAGAGCCGGACACGGGTCTCAATCTCACAAACCACGAGATCATGATCTGAGCCGAAGTCAGACACTCAACCGACTGAGCCACCCAGGTGCCTCTTCTGCAGAGGACTTCTCAGGTGGGGAACTAGAAGTGTCAGTGGGGGCAGACTTGAGTGTGGATAGGATTTCCAGAGACACAAGGAAAAAAAGCAGGAAGTGTAAAAGGGTGCCACAGAATAGTTTGAAAAGAAGCCAAGTGTGAACAGAGGGTGTGGTAGAGACAAAGGACAGGTCTGCCCACGGATACCGGGCAGTAATGGAAAATAAGGAAATGGACCTAACTGTGGAAGGCCTTGAAGTTACAGTTTGACCTTTTTCCCAGGGACAATGAGAACAGAGGACTCTTTAGACAAGGTGATTGTTTAGTCAGGCATCGAGTTGGAGACAGGGAGACAAGGGCAATGGTGTTTACTCTCACAATCTGGGCCCAAACTCCTGAGGCCCCAGCAGCAGCAGTTAAGAACAGAGAGAGAAATCAACTCGTAAGCCATTTCAGATAAAACCTAGCCAACTGATTACCTGGGATAAGGTGGGCAATAATCACAGGGCATTTAGGGACTGCTCAGCACTTTGGATGCTTTAAAGGGATCTAAAGAAAGGTTTGTGTCTTCAAGAAGCTTACAACCTCATTGAATAACCTCAAGTATTATGGCCTGATAAAATGAGACTATTCTGGTCTAATTCTTGCCCAAAGTTATAGAGCTCATCACTGTTAATCAGAGAACGTTGGGAGGTAGGGAAAGTGTGGATCAGCACACAATCATGGATCCCAGAAGAAGCACAAATGTTAAGGCCTAAGAGTGGCCAAAAGTGCCAATTCTGCAAATGTCAAGTAGGAAAAAGACTAAGAAATAGGCACTGAATTTGTCCTTGAGATCAGCTCTACAGGATCAGTGAGCATTAGGGCCAGAGGGCCGAAGCTTCATGAAGTCCGTAAACAAAAGAAAAATTTAAAAACTAGGGTAGCATTTTTTCTAAATAATGGAAAAATTAAACGTTAAGTGTCAGGACATTCTTGGTAAGGAAGACATAAAATACTACTAGGATTACTTAAGCACATTAGTAGAACCATGGTTTATACTTTGAAGAAAATACGCTACAGCAAAAAAGGTTTAAGAGAAAAATCCGTCCTTGTAAGATGAGGGACTGAATTTGCCTCAACGCTATTATCACCAAACCAGTGGGAGTGTTTTGTCCTGTTCTGAAGCCAGCTCCTTCTCTTCTGTGACTAGAGCCAGCATCTCTCTCTCTCTCTCTCTCTCTCTCTCTCTCGCTCGCTCTCGCACACGCGCACGCACGCGCACACACACACACACACACACAAGGATTTCCTCTTAAGTAAAGGGGCTGACGTGGTCGGGAAACAGAAGGTTCACTGACCGTTCAGGGAGCCAAGCCCTGTGGAACAGATAAAGTGAGCAAATACAAGGTGTCAGGTAGGAGGTCTATACTCTAAGTCTGGAGTCCTCCAGAATAGGGGATGGAACGTGTTGGCTTCTGAAAGTCATCCCCTTGTCTTGATCAGTCCTTTGAGCATCAAGGAAGGAAGGCAGGAAGGCTAACTTGAAATTGGCTTCTGGCCAGCTAGTAGAGGGGGGGGACTTCCAAGACGTGTAGCGACAGGAAGTCACGCTGTGTGCTCTTATGCTGCCATCAACGAGAGCTCAGATATTACCCTTTCGCGTGAAGCTGCTGATGTCTGATGAGAGTTGAACTCTGACTGAAGGCTTTCCCACAGTCGTTACATTTGTACGGCTTCTCTCTCGTGTGAGTTCTCTGGTGAATGATGAGGGAGGAGCTCCGACCGAAGCCCTTCCCGCACTCTCCACACTCATGGGGCTTTTCTCCGGTGTGGATCCTCTGGTGCTCGCTAAGGGACGAGCTTCTGCTGAACACCTTCCCGCAGCCGCTGCACGCGTAGGGGCTGTCCCCGGTGTGCGTCCTCTGGTGCTCAACGAGGGAGGAGATCCAGCTGAAAGCTCTCCCGCATTCGCGACACGCGTACGGGTTCTCGCCGGTGTGTATGCGCTGATGCTGAATTACGGTTGACCGGTCACTGAAGGCTTTCCCGCACTCGTTACATTTGTAAGGTCTTTCTTGGGTGTGAGTTCGCTGATGCTGACTGAGGTTAGTGCTTCGGCTAAAGGCTTTTCCGCACGCACCGCATTCATACGGTTTCTCTCCCGTGTGGATCCTCCGGTGTAGACTAAGGTGAGTACTCCGGCTGAAAGCCTTTCCACACTCACCGCATTCATACGGCTTCTCTCCAGTGTGAGTTCTCTGATGTTCGAGAAGGTGTGTGCTTCGGCTGAAGGTTTTCCCACACTCGTGGCATTCAAAAGGCTTTTCTCCACCATGAGTTCTACTGTGGACCATAAGGTCTGACTGGTAACTGAAGGCTTTGCCACATTCATTGCATTTACAGGGTTTCTTCTGTGGGAAGAGTTTTTGGTGTTTAATTAAGTCTGAATTGTCTTCGAAGTGTTTTCTAGATATGGGGGATCTAGCTCCCTCTGGAGTTTTCTGCTGAGTATTAACTTCTGAGCTCGGGCTAAATTCACTAGATTCGGGACCTCTCTCCCTCGTGAAAATTTCCTTGAGGGTCACTGACACTTTTCTGATCGCTGTTTTCCCAAAAGAAGATGTCTTCCGTACGGGACATTTTGTCTGCCTTGACAACTGGCCCCCACTTTTACAGGCTTCTTCATTCGTACGACCTTGGGCAGTCTTCCCTCTGAGACCTTCCATTGCTGACCCTGAAAACTCTATTCTTCGGCAATAGCCTGATTGGTGTTGATGCTTTGGCTCAGTTTAAATCTCCCTATCTGAAAGACATTTAAAGTGCAAACGTCACCTGCCTCACCTGCCTCTAGTGTGGAGACCAAGGGAAAGAAGCCATCAGGGAAAAAAAAAAAAAAGACAGCAAATTTCCAATTCACACCTAGTGTCAGCTTTCAGCGGGGAGAAAATAAAAAGGGACAGTTGAAGGGCAGTGCACAGGGGCAGAAGAGCTAGCAGGCCGAGATCCTATAATAGGCACGGTGAGCACAGAGACCTCAAGAAACAGGGGGAGGGAGGCGGGTGCTATGCTGAGCCCCAAAAATGGAAATGAGCAGGTAGACCGGCTGATGAGTGGAGAGCAGGGCTTCGAAAGGAAAATGAGCTGTTAGTTAGTGCAGCCGACGAGTGGTAGTAAATGGGAGGAAGGGAAGGGGTGAGAACAGACTCAGTGTAGAAGAGACCCCTCTGAGAAAGCAAAAAGTGCAGGATGACTCTATCAAGCGTGAATGCAATCATTTCCTTGGCCCTGAGAGACAGCAGGATTTAAGTAGCTACAGCACTGCCACTGCCACGGGTCCCCCAGCCCTCCCTCAACCGGTTTAGGTGTTCTTCTGAGCAAGTCTACCACCTGAGACTATCCGAGTTCATCTCCACAGAGGTCATCTAGGCCAGCTCACGTGTGACAAACAGAAAGCAGACTGGGTAGCTTCAGTCACCTGGCGAATTACAAGAGCTTAGACTAGGACTGACGTCTCCTAAGTATCACATGGGCGGTCTTTTCAACGATATCACTCACCTAGACGGGGATTTTCGGTCACTGAAGATCCAGCATCCACCGCTGTCCTCCCTCCGACCGAATGACCACGTGCAGTTCACATGCCGGGATTCCTGCTGATGGGAAATGATGTAACACAGGGCTAGTCAGAGCTCGGTCTTAATGCTTCGAGGTACAGAAAAGACACTGCCAACTTTCAGAGGCTGTGGCAGGAGGGGCTGGCGAAAACGGCTGTGTGACAGGAGCTAAAACTGGGCTCCAAAAGGTTATACACATCCGCATCAGAATCCCTTCTAGAGCTTGTTGCTCGAGATAGCTTGGCTTTGCCTCAGGCCTAGCAGGTATGATATGGGGCCCAGACATTTGTATTTAGTAAGTTCTTATAACTTAACAAGTAGAACTGTCCCCAAAGAACCTTAGAAACCTACTCTAAGTGGCCTGAGAAATGTGCTAGCTGAAACCAGCCTCCCCCCCACCCGACATTCCTCACGTAGGAGGGTCTAGAACATAAGCTCGGCTTCCCACAGACTTCCTGCTGCCGGCAGGGCCGGCACTTCCCAAGGATCTGAAGGCTCCCAGGTGCTAGGCGGCTAGCTTCTCAGATGCGCCCTGTTAAACAGCCGGCACCCCACAGACTGCCTGGCACCAAGCGGTCTACTTACCCCCTGCCAACAGGGCTGTGCTTACACTGGCTCGTAAGGGAAGAGCGGCAAGGCCCTCTCCCGGGACGCTGACCTGTGCCGAGTGACCGGTGGAGCACCCCAGCTGCCACAACCTTCCTGCTGGGAAAATGGGAGAATGTGGGAATCTGCGCCTTTTCTTCTCCCCCATCTCTGGACTCCCAAGTTTCCCCACTGAAGCTTCTTCTTTAGGCCATTCTCTCGTGGACTCATCTGGAGCCCCTGTGCTTGACAACAGGCTGCAAACTGTGTAACCTTCCCCTAATGCTTCTGCTCACACATCTGCCGGGTTAGGAGATGATCTGGTTTCACAGGTATTTCCTTTCTCGTAGACCAGGAACCTCCCAGATGTGAAGGTGAATCGAGGACATCCACCAAGAAGTCATGCAGGGTGAGCCTCGAGGGCAGTGTGATGATGCCGTCTGTATCCAAGAGGGCTGCTGTCTGTATCCAGGGTGATGCCGTCTGTATCCAGCTTTGCCAAAAACCTGCCTTTCAGCTGGAAACAGGGAACACGGAAGCCCTACCACCAGGTTGAATAAGAGGCTAACTTTTTTTGATCCTTGCGGCACAAATCCAGTTGCACACCTGATGCCTCCTCCCTTAACCGGACTTTGCCCCCCTGCTGGCGGGCCGGCTGGCCTGCAGTCTTGCGGCCCAGACCCTTTAGCTACTCTAGCATTACTTTGTTGGCGGTTTACTGCTACTTCTCTCTCTTATTACAGTAATCCTCCTCGGGAAAGTTTGGGGAATCGGTGAGCGTTTTTTGTTTTTTTCTTTTTCACTGTCCCATTGACTGGATAGTGCTATTGGAATTTAGTGCAGGTCAGGGATAATGGGCATTCCTGCAAAACAAAAAATGTTCCCGATCCTGTGAGACTTTCAAAAAAGTTGTTAATAGTTACCTAACGCTGCTTTACATACAGATACAAAATATGTTGCACAGCTTTGATATATATTGGAAAATTAAGGAATACACTTCTTTTTCTTTGGATATTAGGAAGTGTTCACCATTCCAGGAAACTCAAACCACTCACGGTATTGAATTCACAGACGTGACATTGGTTTACCGGGCTGTATTTGTAGCTGTTGTCTTCACAGTGATTCTATAGATGCTGCCACCTACTTCATCCAGCCTTTAAGTGCTGCAATAGTACTATCCTAATAAGTTACTTTCCTTTATGTCATAGGTAACGTGTTGATATTTTGGAAGTTACATCTACAGGTCATTACTATTATTTGTAAGCTTTACTTCAGGACGATGAAGGGGACGGCAGGTCTGAACGGAGGAGAAATACTTCTCTAGCCAAATGGAACGAAAATGGTAACAGTTGCACGTGCGTGTCACAGCAGGTAAATTACAAAGCCTCTAAAGCCAAGTCCTCGTCCCCAGCAGAAGCCCTTGGACATATGAGAGCGCCCGCACGGCCGCAAAGGTGATGTGGAAATGGGACTTCTGTCCGTAGTGGAATGTGACCACGCTATCACATATTGTAGTCCATCCTGGAGAAGAGACACTGTTGAGAAAATGTTTAGGTTTGGGGGGATTTGTTTAAGGTTTTCCCTTCAACCAGGAAGATCTGAAATTGGAAGATCTTTATAAATTTTCTTAGAACCATGCAAACATAGGCTATCTAAAGTAAACAGAATATCCTGAACAGAGAAAGAACTAGGACAGAATTCAAAGGAGATGGCCAGTTTGAGGTCCAGTGTCTCCCTCACACTCACTAATACCTTGGCGGTTGGTAAAAGGAGCCAGTGTTATATCAGGGCATCTAGAAATCAATTCATTTGTTCCGGTTGTACAAGTGTCGCCAAATGTAGTTGTTTTGGCATTTCAAATCAGCTCACTGCATGTGTAACTGTACCATGCATTTTACGTTTGTATATGTGGCATGTGTGACCGATACATAGAAACCCCACTGGGGAACGTTTCTACATTAAAAAAAGGAATTTGGGGGCGCCTGGATGGCTCAGTCGGTGAAGCGTCCGACTTCGGCTCAGGTCATATCTCGCGGTCCGTGAGTTCGAGCCCTGCGTCGGGCTCTGGGCTGACTGCTCAGAGCCCGGAGCCTGTTTCAGATTCTGTGTCTCCCTCTCTCTCTGCCCCTCCCCCGTTCATGCTCTGTCTCTCCCTGTCTCAAAAATAAATAAACATTAAAAAAAGGAATTTGGAGCACCTGGGTGGCTCAGTTGGTTAAACATCCGGCTTCGGCTCAGGTCACGATCTCGCGGCTTGTGAGTTCAAGCCCTGCGTCGGGCTCTATGCTGACAGCTCAGAGTCTGGAGCCTGCTTTGGATTCTGTGTCTCCCTCTGTCTCTGCACCTCCCCCTACTTGCGCACGCGCTCTCTCTCTCTCTCAAAACTAAGACATTTAAAAAATTTTTTTAAAAAAAGGAACTTGGGGCGCCTGAGTGTCTTGGTTGGTTAAGCGTCTGACTTTGGCTCAGGTCATGATCTCACAGTCCATGAGTTCGAGCCCCGCGTCGGGCTCTGTGCTGACAGCTCAGAGCCTGGAGCCTATTTCAGATTCTTTGTCTCCCTCTCTCTCTGCACCTCCCCTGTTCATGCTCTGTCTCTCTCTGTCTCAAAAATAAATAAACGTTAAAAAAAAATTTTTTTTAAATAAATAAATAAAATAAAAAAAGGAACTTAACTTGGAAGCTCTTGAGGTCTTTTGTGTCTGCTTATTGTGAGCATTTTTATGAATGTTGACTCATTTATGCCTCCCATCAGTGAGAGGGATGCTATGATTATTCCCACAATACAACACAGGAAGAATTTGAGGTACAGAGAGGTTAAGTAATTGGCCCAAGGCCAAGTGATAAATGCTAGACTCAGACTCACTAAAGAGGAATGCCTCAGTTGCACTTTTTACTCCTGTGGCCCCTAAATGGCCAAGAAACTAACCTCCACAGATACCAGGATACCAGCATGACCTTGACCGCAGAGCACCATGGAGGTTTAGAGAGTGCCTGCCTCTAAAAGGTGATCACCCTGAGAGGCTGCAGTAAGTCCCAAGCACGCTCAAGCCCTAACCCTGCAGCCTGAGGATCAAATCTGCCGGCCCACAGTGCAGGTGGCATCCTTGGCAGGAATCGGCAAAATACCAGATGGAAGCCCTGTGGTGTAAGCATTCACCGGGTAATCTGGAATTTGGTCACAGCTCTGTTGGTAGCTATATAAAAACCTGGGGAAAACCACCAATCTGGTTTTATGTCTCTCCATATGTCAAATGAAGATGTTAGACTTGATTTTGGTCCAAAGGTCTCGGATTCCTGGAGTTTAATTTTAGGTCCCAAACGCTAAGGGACGCTGTCTGCCTAGACTAAGGGGATGAGACTAGAATGAACCTTGTCTTTTTCAAAGCACCAGAGAAATGTGAGAGCCTAAGGTCCATGTGTCAGATGAAACCATTCAAGAAACAGGCCAAGAAGCTGTGTTCTTCAATCACCTGATGACGAAACAGAGCAAAGGAGTGGAGAGCGAGACATTAAGGGCGGTCGGCAGGCAAACAATGGCGAGTCCCATCCGGGGCAAAATTGGGCAGAGTCACCTGAAGGAAGTTCTTGAAAAGAGAAATAAATGTATCCCCTGCTTGGTGAGGTGACAGACGTTCAGAAGAGAATCCTTCCTTTACATGGGCTATAGCTCTTCTAGTAGGACAGACAGCTGCCTTTCCCTCTTCTACTTCCTCCTGGCTTTCTGTTTGTCCAAAAGCAAAGCTGGCAGAGGTCTTATCCTGGGCAGCCAGAACCACTGGTCTAGCAATGACCACCTCTGGCTAGCTGAACGCAACCTTAAGGGTTACGAGGTAAAACAAATGCCTAAAAGCAATCCTTCCTCCTCCCAGAGACAGAAACAGGACAATACACACGGATGTCTGACCTTAAGTCCCTAATTCTTTAATGACCAAAGGTAAAGGAGGTGGATCTGGGCCAAGCCTAGACTCTTCCTAAACTCTCTAGGTGAATGGAGGCATATAATCCAGCCTCTCTGTCAATTTCCTCACACGAGGGTGTGAGCGACGGCAGTCTCTTACTTCCTCCTGGGGATCAATACAGAAGGCAGCTGCCACCGCTCCACCATCACAGGGCTGTGCATCCCTGGGCGGGTCACTCGCCTTCCTGAAAATCTGGTCCCACACTGTAAAACGGTGTAACTACTACCTGCTTTTCTCACAAAGCTTCTGTTAATGTTACAAGTTAAAAGGTAGCAAAGCATTTATAATAAAGAATATCAGACACAACATAAGGAGACATACCTCAAATGAAGTAATTTTAAAATTGTGCTGGTGCACACTTAAGGGACGTTGCTCTCAGGGGCACCTGGGTGGCTCAGTCGGTTGAGCATCCAACTTCGGCTCAGGTCATGGTCTCGCGGTTCGTTGAGTTCAAGCTCCACGTCGGGCTCTGTGCTGACAGCTCAGAGCCTGGAGCGTGCTTCAGATTCTGTGTCCCCCTCTTTCTCCACCCCACCCCTGCTTGTGCTCTGTCCCTCTCTTTCAAAATGAATAAACATTAAAAAATAAATAAAAAAGGGAAGTTGCTCTCAGAGAACTGGTGAGGTCCCCTCCAGCGGCTGCTGCTCTAGAGCCTGGACAGATCCCGGCTTTGGAGGATGCACACCAAGGCATGACTGGGCTGTGTGACCCAAGTCTCAGGGAGGAACCCCCAGATTTCAGAGAGGGCAGGCCATTGGATCTCCCCAAGGTTAGGGCCATGCCCTTACCCAGATTTCCCTCCAAGGGATTTCTCGACCATAGTGTGGGAAGTCGCCTCCCATTTTCTCTTTTCCTCCTTCCTTCCTCATCCTCTCCTTTTCTGGATCACCTCCCTGCTTTATGGATCCTGCATCCCTTCCAAATCCTTTTCTCAAGCAGAGCAGTCACAAGCGCCCCAATCTTCCCAGCGCTGGCCACCTCCTGTTACCCTAACCATCCGAAATTCTTCTGCCCATGCCACTTCTTCTTAGAATCAACTTGGAATCCGGCAAGAAGGCTCGCTTAGCTCTGCTCCCTTCAGTGTTAAAAATTTATGTCATTCGGAAGGAAGCAGGTTCGGAAGGTTCTGGAACAGCTCTTCTCCAGGTGCTCTGTTTTGTAGTATTTCAGCTGGACTGCTTGCTGGAGTCTTTGCCAGCGCGCAAAGGAATCGGCACGAGGGTCTGGGCAGCCTCAGTTCAACCCTAGAACGGGGGGGCGAAGTCCTGAGACCGACTGCAAGATGGTCTTCAGGCAACAGCGTTCGGGGAAATCGGCTCAAAATAATAGCAGATCACACGATTCGATGCACAGAATTTGTCAATACCTCCACCAATTAATAAACTACCATATCAAAGTACGAACCGTCACCATCGGAACCACAAAATGGGGACTACTACTCACAAGATCTGTAACGTCATGGAAGGTGCTTCATCTCTGTGCCTCAGTTTCCTCATCTGCAACATGGGAGCAAGAACAGTGCATGTCACGGGGTTAATGCGAGGACGAGGAGTCGGTCCAGGTGGAAAAACGCTTGGACCAGTGACCGGCACACGGCAAGCACCGGGGACACCCCGGTCGCCCGGCTGAGCCGAGAGGGGAGCGGAACTCAACTCGGGTCCTGAGCTGGTGGCGGGGACGCACCCCGAGACCATCCCCCCCCCCCCCCGCCGACCGCGCAGCCCCAGGACCAGCCCGCCCCCCACCCCCACCCCGGCCCCCCGCAGCCAGCGTCCCCGCCCCCGCGGCCACACCACCCGTGCTCTCCGCGACACCGCTTCCCGGAGCCTCCAGGCCCAGCCGCCCAGGCCCGGCCCCGGGCCCCGCGCGCGGCACTCACCGGCCGCCTCCGGCCGCGCGCCGGGACACCCCCGGGGCCGGGCCCGCGCGGTGACGGAACCGGAGTGCGCGCGGCGCTCGAGGAAGCCGGAAGGGTTAGCGGGGAGCCCTCGCGTCGGCTCCCACGCTTCCCGGTTTGCGGGGTAGCGGCGCCTCGGCGCTCGCGCTCCGGGTGGAGCCCAGCTGAGCGGACGCGGCCTCACCCTGCGCTGACGAGCCGCCGCCGGACGGAGCGGGCGGGGCGCGCGGGCGGCGCGGGCGGCTCTGCGCCTGCGCCCCAGCGCTCGGCCCCTCCCGTCGGGCGCGAGGCTGAGGGAGGCGTCGGGGGCCCTGAGCGCCTCTGTGCCTTCCACACGGGCGCAGCGCAGACCAGGGGTGCCCGGTGTTACCCAGCGCACCCGGACCACCGGGCAGGACGCAGATCCCCAGGCTTCGCGCTCCAAGGTGTCCCCCCCTGGGTCCGAGGAGGGGCGCCGGGACGCGGCATTTCCGGTGCGCATCGCTCGTTCTCCCGATGCCGGCGTCCCCGACCCGCCCCGGACAGACAGGCTTCCTCGCCCAGCCTGGACGCCAGACCCCACCGGGAGCCGGGGAGATGGGTGAAATCAGGACCCTACCCTGGTTTTTCTCAGATAAAAACCCAGCTTTTATCATACACGAAATAATTTTTTAGTCTGTGTGTTCATTTTCCCCCTAAATTATTTGTCAGAACCTCAATGTTGGAAGATGCATTCGAATTCATCTAAACCATGAGTACACTACCCAGTCAAGCCCAGTGAAACCCTTACATGATAAATATTTTATAACATTTTCTTTGTCTTCTTGAAATTTCAAAAAGAAGTAAAACCACATACGCAATTTAACACCACCAATACGATGCTGTAATTATGAGATGAAGAAATAAAAGGAAAGTAATGCATAACAAAGTAATATGTGTTTCGGTTTGTAAATGCTTGGGCATGACTGCATAATGAGGCTGTCAAATGCTTGCACCTAAAAACAATGAACAAATTTGGCTTAGAGAAGGAAGACAATATTGAATTGAATATTGTCTATACTTTTCTTTGCATTTAATATGTTCAAACAAGGGCTAAATGTAGATAAAATCACCATGAATATACAGCTACAATGCAGACCAGGGAGAATGTCTCATCCTCTTGCATTGGCAACCCAAATACCATGAGTAGCATTGTATCAATGAATCACTCATGGTATATATCCGAGCAAAATAAAGTCTTCTTTTATCTGAATACATCTGGCATCTGGAAGTTGCCTCCTTGGAAAATTCAGGCTTTGTTAAAAACATGCAAAAGGTATATAATGTTTATTTTAAAATGCACTTAGGTTTATGTTCACGTACAGGAAGGTACAATTTTTTATTGTGTGGGACTGCTTTTGGTATAGTGCATAATATCTGGTATATCTGGTCCCTGTCCACACAATGCCATTGTACCCTTTAATCATAGAGCCAACTAGAAACTCCCAGCCCATTTCCAAAATGACTTCCGGGAGATTGTACTGCCCCTGGCGAGAACTATAGATTTAGCCCCCACCACTTTTTCAATGGCTGAATCCTTTCTCTAACACCCCACCGGAAAACTATCCAGGCTGTGCTTGAACACATCAAACGAGGCATGACATGCCGCTTGTCAAGGGAGCGTAACTCTGTGTACAGTTGGTAGAGTTGGATATAGGCAGCATGTTCGCCCTGTCCCCCAAGGAGTCTCCCCAAGGAGCCGGGGTTGGTGAGATGAAAGAGTCCTTTCTCAATAGTGGAACAAATAATAATAAATCTTCCTGGTTATGACTGTGCAAAAGAATGAAACTGGACCACTCTCTCACACCATGCATAAAATTTAACTCAAACGGAGTAAAGACCTGACTGCAGGACCTGAAGTCATACAACTCCTAGAAGAAGGCATAGGCAGTAAGCTACTTGACACAGGTCTTAGCAATGATTTTTTGGATCTGACACCAAAAGCAAAAGCAACAAAAGCAAGAATAAACAAGTGGCTCTACATTAAACTAACACGCTTCTACACAACAAAGGAAACCACCAACAAAATGAGAAGACAACCTACTAAATGGGAGGAAAAAATTGCGAATCATTTAAGTAGTAAGAGGCTGTTACCCAAAATATATGACGGATTCGTGCAACTCAAGAGGAAAAAAAGAACAAAAACCACATGCAAATAAGCAACAACAACAACAACAAACAAGCCAAACACCCCAACTAAAACATGGGCAGAAGATCTGAATAGGCATATTTCCAAAGGCATTTTCCTGTTTCCAAAGAAACAGGTACATGAAAAGATGCTCAACATCACTCATCATCAGGGAAATGCAAATCTAAACCACAATGAGATTATCACCTTACATCCGTTAGAATGGCTATTACCAAAAAATGAAAAGAAATAACAAATGTTAGTAAGGATGTGAAGGAAAGCAAACCCTCACGTACTGTTGATGGGAATGTAAATTGGTGTATCCACTGTGGAAAACAGTATGGAGGCTCCTCAAAAAGTTAAAAATAGAACTACTTTATGATTCAGCAGTTCCCCTGCTGAATATTGATCTGAAGAAGAGGAAAACACTAACTTGAAATGTGTGTGTGTGTGTGTGTGTGTGTGTGTGTCTTATATGTCACTAATCTCTGATGATGCTTCCCACCAGATCACTTTCCTTCTCTCACATTTTGAATTCTGTATATAGATTGATGTGCTCCCCTTTCCTACCATTCTTGTCCCAACGTACCTTTTCTCCTTTCCCATCCCTGAGTGCTATCAAATGGAAAGACATGTTTCAGAGTGTAAGAGCCATATATATCTGTGAACATATTTAATTTCATGACATCCCTTCATCTTTACCAGTTTCTTTTCACTCAGCACAAAAGGCATGAATCTTTAACATTTTCTTCAGGTTGAGAAAATAGTCTAGAGACCAAGGAGTCTATTGAAAACCAAGATGTTTTTGAAGAAGATTTAGCCTTGGGGGCAATAATGGAAAGACCCACAAAAGATAGTCATACAAAGTTTGCAAAACCATTTCTTACTACACAACAAAAAATTCCTATAGGAGGGAGAGACCATATAAATGTGATAAGACTGAAGATATATTCAAGCAGAAAGCAAGACCTCGTCAAATATACAGCGTTGAGAAGCCATGCAAATCTAAGGAATGTGGGAAATTGTTCAGTTATGATTATTTTCTTAATAGTCATCTAAAGACTCATCATTCATCATCTCATTTTAGAGAGAAATCTTCTGAATGTAATAGTCAGAAAGTCTTCAGTGACAGTCTAACCCTTACTCAGCATCAGAAAATCCACAGTGGAGAGAAATCCTTTAAATGCAATGATTGTGTAAAAACTTTCAGCTAGAATTCTTCTCTTATTAAACATCAGAGAACTCATACTGGTGAGAAATCATATGAGTATGAAAAGTCCTTCAGCCCTGGCTCATTAAACACTTATTAAACAGAAGAATACACACTGAAGAGAAACCCTGTGAGTGTAATGAATCTGAGAAAGCCTTTAAAACCAGTCAGTTCTGATTCAGCATTGGCAAATACACACTGGAGAAAAACCCTACGGGTGTAATGAGTGTGAGAGAGCCAAGCGCCAGAGTTCACACCTTGCCTTACATCAAGTAATCCACACTGGAAAGAACCTTTATGAACATAATGGGGGAAGGCTTTTAGCCAGAGCTCAAATCTTGCCAAACATCAGAAAAAAAAAAAACACTGGAGAGAGACCCTATGAATGTAGCCAGTGTGGGAAAGCCATTGGCCGGAGTTCAAATCTTACCACACATCAGACAACTCATCCTGGAAAGAAACCTTGCGAATGTGGTGAATGTAGCAAAATCTTTACCCAGAGCACAAGTCTCATCAAACATCAAAAGACCACACACTCCGGAAAGACCCTATGGACATAGTCAGTCTGAGAAAGCCTTCAGTCAGAGCTAAATTCCTTTAAGCATCCGATAACTCACACTACCTAGAAATTCTGTGAATGTGATGAATATATTAATGACTTTACATAAATGTCAGTTATCACCAGAGATCAAAGATTTCACTGGTAAAACAAGGAAAGTTTAAGTAAGACTTGACATTTCATGAAAGGTGATCAAGTTAGCGTTGTGAGCAAGAAACTACCAAATAAATTTTGTAAGATACTTGAGGACGGGTACTGTGTAGTTCTGATATTCAGCTTTCTATCAGTGTTTTATAGAGAGACTCCATTTAAATACTTACATCATTCATTAATACATTTTTGGCCAGATTTTTTATGCTCTCATCTTCGCAAGCTTTCTGAAATAAAAAAAAAAAAAAAAAAGAAATTCCCTTATAGAACAAATATGTCACAGGGATGAAAAGTACAACATAGGGAGTATAGTAGAAAAACCTTGTAATAACGTATGGTGACAGCTGGTAACTATTCTTATCATGGTGAGCATTGCGCAGTGTATAGAATTATTGAATTACTATGTTGTGTCCCTGAAACTAATAGAACATCATATGCCAGGTATACCTGAATAAAAAATTAAAAAAAAAAGAGTGCCCCAATGGAAACAGAAGCACCCAAATAAAAATTAAGGAAATTTTTTTTATTGAGATGGTCACCCCAAATTCTATTTCCACAAGTTCTATTCAGAGAAGCCGGGAATCCAAGTATCTATCACATAAGTCTTCCCACCCGTGACAGAGACAATTCCAGAGGACCTGAAGAAGCAAAGGGACATCTTTTAAATGGCTGAACCCCTAAACAGAGCCATTCATTCCAGTATGCTTCACTTCCTCATCCCCAACACAGAGCCACCCATCCATCACTATGCTTCTCTTCACTTCCTCATCTCCAACACCACAAGATCTTATCTAAGACGGAAAGACAACATGGGAAGAGAGTGATTTTCAAGGTGTTTTACAAGAATAAATTCTTCAGGATCTAAGCATGTACTTTTTGAAGACTATCTTCTCTCCTTTGAACATACTAGTAAAGCAGTAGAAGATTAGGAAAGACACACAGATAGTTATCTCTGAGCCTATTTCTTATTATTTGGCACTTGGTTTAAAAAGTACCATGTCATCATGCTTCATGAATGAATCCTAATTATCCATATTTTAATAAGTTCACATCATTTTAAGAGATTGGGCCTCAGGTCAGAAGGTACGATGATAGTAAATCTGAGTTCCCTTGAGATACCCACAGCATCTGAGAAAGAAACCAGAAATGACCTAAACATGATGAATTGTGAAACTTGATTCCCTCATCTCTCCCCAAACTTACTTCTATTTAGTTTTAGTCAGCTGTTATTAAACAGTGTAAATTCAAATACAATTTAAAATATACCCTAAATTATATGGCAACAGTTATAATACAGCCATACATTGACAACAGAAATAATGGCAATGTATACAAGTTATTTGTCTAATCTTTAGGCTAGTATTCAATAACATGAAATGGAAAATACAAGTTAAACTTCCATTAACTTCAATTTTTTTAAGTAGGTGCCCAGCGTGGAGCCCAGCGCAGTGCTTGAACTCACAGCCCTGAGATCAAGACCTGAGCTGAGATCAAGAGTCAAACTTTTCACTGACTGAGCCACCCAGGTGCTCCCATTCCAACCATTTTTTGAGAGTGTTTGACATCTTTTCTGTATACAAGATCATATCATCAACAAACAGATGATTTTCCTTCTTCCTTTCTGATTTGGATGCCTTTTGTTTCATTTTCTTGCCTAACTGGGTAGGACTTCCAGTACTATGTTGAAAAGAATGGTGAGAGGGGACACTCTTGCCTTGTTCCTGATGCCAGAGGGAAAGCATTCTCTTTTTTTTAAACATTTATTCATTTTTGAAAGGCAGAGAGAGACAGAGTACGAATGGGGGAGGGGCAGAGAGAGAGGGAGACACAGAAACAGAAGCAGGCTCCAGGCTCTGAGCTGTTAGCACAGAGACCGACGCAGGGCTCGAACTCACGGGCCATGAGATCATGACCTGAGCCACAGTCAGCTGCTTAACCGACTGAGCCACCCAGGCGCCCCATGGAAAAGCTTTCAACCTTCCACCATTGAGTATGATGTTGGCTGCATGTTTCTCATATACAGCCTTTATTATGTTGAGGTGTGTTCATCTTATACCCAAGGTGAGTGTTTTCTATCATGAAAACATGTTGAGTTTCGTCTGATGCTTTTTCTGCATCTGTTGAGATCATAACACGAGTTTTGTCTTTCATCCTATTAATGTGGTTTATTGATTTGTGTGTGTTAAACCATCCTTGCATCCCAGGGAAAAGTCCCATTTGATCATGGTGTATGATCCTTTTAATGTAGTGTTGAATTTGGTTTGTTAATATTTCGTTGACAATTTTTGCATCTATATTCATCAGGGACATTGGCCTGTGTGTGTATGTATACATACGGTGGGTGGCAAAACAATGCTCCAGGCATTTCTTAGGTTGCACTTTTATTTTTTAAATTAATACACAGACCACGTCATATTTGATAGAGTCCACGCTTCTGTGTTCTGGTACTTAGCACAGTGCCTGGCCCATTGAGAGGATCAGTTAATATTTATGGGGGGGAAAAACGTATGAAGTTAACAATATCTACCTAACTGAAGTTCCCGGGGCCATATATTTTATTTCATTTTATTTTTTAAAGTTTATTAATTTTCAGAGAGACAGAAACAGTGTGAGTGGGAGAGGGGCAGAGAGAGAGGGAGAAAGAGACAGAATCCCAAGCAGGCTCCACGTTGCCAGCACAGAGCCCGACGTGGGTCTTGAACTTGAACCATGAGATCATGAGCTGAAATCAAAAGTTGGATGCTTAACCGACTGAGCCACCCAGGCACCCCTGGGCCATACACTTTTAAATAAATAGATAAAAGTTTTAAATGAACATATTAAATTAACATCCTGTTCATTTCAATATTTTCAATAATTCCTCTGCCCGCTCTCATTTTTAAAATGTTCTATTTTTTTAAGTAATCTCTATACCCGGGGCGCCCGCGGGGCTCAGTTGGTTGAGCGACCGACTTGGGCTCAGGTCATGATCTCATGCTTTGTGAGTTCGGGCCCCGCATCAGGCTCTGTGCTGACAGCTGGGAGCCTGGAGCCTGCTTCGGATTCTGTGTCTCCCTCTCTCTCTGCCCCTTCCCCACTCATGCTCTGTCTCTGTCTGTCTCAGAAATAAATAAACATTAAAAAAATTAAAAAAAAATAAGTAATCTCTATACCCAATGTGGGGCTTGAACCTACAGCTCTGAGGTCAAGAGTTGCACGCTCCACCGACTGAGCCACCCCGGCACCCCCCATTAACTTCAATTTAATCCATTCATTGATGAGGTAATAAGATAATGGTTATTTTGGTAAGCAGCTGGCATTTGGGGTAGTTGGAATACATAAGAGTCAATAATGTTATTTTTCATTGGCAAAATCAGTTAAAGTTGGTTAACAAATGCCCAGAGACATAGCTTCTAACAAAATAGCATATAAATTTTTATTATAGAATCAATGATCCAAATATGTTAATAAAAATTTTCTGGTTTCGGGGCGCCTGGGTGGCTCAGTCGGTTAAGCGTCCGACTTCGGCTCAGGTCATGATCTCGCGGTCCGTGAGTTCAAGCCCCGCGTCGGGCTCTGTGCTGACAGCTCAGAGCCTGGAGCCTGTTTCGGATTCTGTGTCTCCCTCTCTCTCTGACCCTCCCCCGTTCATGCTCTGTCTCTCTCTGTCTCAAAAATAAATAAACGTTAAAAAAAAATTTTCTGGTTTCATATATTCAATGGGAAATCATTAAAATGTTCTATAGAGGGATCCTGCCTGCAAGGGAACACAGGGAACCTTCTGGAGACACAGAAGTGTTCTGGATCATGATGGGGGGGGGGTGGTGCTTACTCAAGTGTATACATTTGTCACATCGTTCACCTGTATACTTAGAAATACTCTCAATAAATATTTGAAAAGAATGTTATGTGAACAGCCCATTGATTTCTATTATTTCTCTTTCAGATCACGTGATTTTCTTTCTCTAAAACATGCACACGTTCTTGAGAAGTTTGTAAAATGAGCTCTTTATTTAGATTTGCAAGACTGTAGGATCCAGAGTCAAGCTCAGCCCCATCAATTTCCCTCCACACACACAATACACACTTGTATGTATATACATTGCCATGTTCTGCGGCCTTATTGAAGGTCATGAGCCTTCATCTTTCCCAGTTTATGCTGACAATGCTTTTGTAGTTTTTAATTTTTCCAGATAGAATTGCTTTCGTTTTTCCAATTTTGCTTTATTTGAATCTTCATGGCAATTTTTCATTTGGGAGCATTGACGTTCTAGATAATTCTGAGCTGTGTTTGACTCTCTTAACTGTCCCTAATTTCTTTCAGATGTTTCTTGTGTCATCTGCCGAGAGAGAGTGCCTCACACTGAGGGGTCTCAAAATCCTGCCCATTCTCGGAGGCTTGATTAGATGTAAGGATATGAGACTCAAGAAATGTAGAGAGACGATCAGACGAATCCAATGATGGTTGTCTTTTCAGGCTCATCCACTGATGGAGGAAAAAGACGTTTTTGGAGATGACACTTGTTCAGCACCAGGAGGTGTTTTTCTCTGCTCATTACTGACTTCTTACAGCCACCAAAGTGCTTCTCAGTGCTGGGCGCTTTCACTCACCTCCTTCACTGTTAGAGTGAACAAGCAACATCAAGGCTATACCTTACCGAGGGATGGAATCTGAGACTTTCCATCTCAAATATGACAGTGTTTGGATCTTGGAGATATTGTCATTGGTAAAAATATCGGTGTCTATCCAAGGTCAGGCAGATGAGCTAGAGTATACATCTCTCTCTCTCTCTCTCTCTCTCTCTCTCACACACACACACACACACACACACACACCCCACAGTAGATAGAGTAGGAGAATAATTGAACTGGGATTAGACGTGGACTCTAATCCCAGTTTGGACATTTGCTAGTTGTGAAATTTTAAGCACAACCTATCTTGGGTGAGCATTAGGGCACACAGCGCAACAATTAAGAATGTGAACTGTAAAAAAAAAAAAAAAAAAAAAAGTGAGCTCCTGTAGCCAAATCATGGGTGACCTTGGGCAAAGTATTTAACCTCTCTGAGACCATTTTCTCATCTGTAAAATGAGGTTAATAATGACATCAATCATTTATTCAAAAATTATTTGATTATCTACAATGTGCCAGTCTCTGTTGGAGCTTATGTTTTGAGGTGAAATGTGCTAAAACACATCTGATAAGGACTACCAGGAATAAATGTATAGTCCAACAAAATTCGGTTTATTCATTCGCTGCAACAAGGTAGACCTTTACCAGTAGAAACGTGGACCATCTCACAAAGAATGAAGCAGGGTTATTGTAGGATTTCAAGGAAGAGTAAATTTTAGGTAAAATTAAATAAAGCAGCATTTTTTTTTTTGATGGGCTCAATGCAAGGTCGGTCTGGATTAAAAAATAGACACAAGCCTGTTTTAGAAATCTCCAAGTTAACATAAACCTGACATGTTATGTGTGAAAATGCTGTATCTGAAGCTCTGCACCCGGTTTGGAAATAGAGATTGTTTCTGTTGAAAATGGCTCGAATTCCCCTGGCAAGAGTGGGATGTTGATTTATCCTGAGAACGATGTCAAATAGTTTCTGACGGTCTCTGATTTTAGCAAAGAAGATTTCTCACTAGTTTTTTCTTAAAAAAAAAAAAAAAGTGGGAGTAGCAAGGCAAAGGTGGGCATGCCATTAGTAAGAACGTAGGAAATCTTTAAAGAGGATCATTGTGCGCCTGGGTGGCTCAGTCGGTTAAGCCTCCAACTTCACCTCGGGTCCTGATCTCACAGTTCAAGCCCCACGTCAGGCTCTGTGCTGACAGCTCCGATTCTGTATCTCCCTCTCTCTCTGCTCCTCCCTGCTCACACGCTGTCTCTCTCTCAAAAATAAATAAAGATTAAAAAAAAAAACTGTGAAATTTCACAACTGCAATATGTATGACCAATTGGGGAGAAATATTTGCTGTTAACTTTGCAGCAGGCTCTATCCGTGTCATCTGAGTCTGGTTAATGGCAGAGCTGACTTCGCTTTCTCAAACGAGATAATACATACAAAGCGCGGAGAAGAGTGCCTGGCACACAGTATGCGTTTAATAATCATTGCCTGTTGCTATGGAATCTGATTTTCCTGTGGCTCTGGGATTTTAGTGGTTCAATGTATGTCGAGAGAAGATAGCAGGAAACTTCCTTTCTCCTTCGCTTACGAGAGCAGAGTCAGTGCTGTAAAACCGAGGAACTAAATCTCACGCGAGTTACTCACGAAAACCCCACTCCCCGAGGCTGTGCCGCACCGACCGGACCAGGCCTGTACACCGAACGTTCTCCCAGACAAGGGCTCCCCAGCGGCCACGCCCAGACCCCGCCCAGTTAGGGTCACGCGGACGTCTGCAGACCCGCCCCTTCTCCCCCCTTCCCCCCCCCCCCCCCCCGTCGAGTCCGCGCAGCCGCAGACGTGGCTGGGAATTGTTTGCGGAGAAAGAGCGGGTCCTGTGGAGCCGAGAGCTGCTCAGGCGTAGTTCCTTTGGGACGGGGACCCGGTAGTCGGTGCCCCTGGCTCGGGACTGGTGGGTCAGGTCTCGCAGGCCCCGAAGTTTCGCAGGGCCTTGCCCTTTCGGAAGGGGCGGGGGGTCGCCTTTTCACCTGCGCCAGCTGTGGCCCTCGAGAGGGGCGGGGTCGAGGTTCGGCACGCCCACTCCCCCCCCCCCTCCCCCGGGCCCGGATCTGCGCGGTGTCTTCGAGGGGCTCGGTCTCCCGGGTGAGGCGGCCTCCGGGCCTCGGAGCCCGGCGCTAGCGGCCCTGGTGGTCCCACGCGCGGCCTGGGGGTCCCGCAGGGAGGAGCGGAGGGGACTCGCCCTCCCCCGCCCGAGCCATTGAGGGAGCAGAGCTGCGGTAGCGCCGGGAGGCAGCCTGCGAGAGGCCCCGGCGGGAGAGGTGAGACCTCGGCCGGGCGGGGTGTGGGGGTGAGGTGGAGCCGGGACGTGGGGACACAGCTGTCCTGTCGCTTCCCCGGGGACTCAGAGAGCACGAGGGGAGGAGCTCTTCGCGAAGGTGGGGAGACAGGTGGGATCTGTGTGGAGCCCCGAGCAAAGCCCCTCCGGTGTCGCTCCCCGGGACCCCTCCTCCCACGCAGGCCTTTTATCCTTCGCGGTTCAAGGAAGAAGGCCTGGTTTGATCAGTTTCAAAGTCACCGTGCCGCAGGGGGGCGTGCCGATCTAACAGCTGTACGGACAGGTGCAGCCACCAGCACCGGCAGGATGCACTCCACGCACCTGCCTTTATCGTGGTCATCTCTGCCCCCACTGCTGCCTTTATCGTAGTCACCCCTGCCCCCCACTGCTAACCGCCGGTAGCTGCAGACCGTGCCCCATCTCTCTCCTTTTGTCTTTTCCAGGACGTCCTAGAGATGGAATCTGACTCTGTATAACCTCCTGGGGCTGGCTTCTGTACTCAGCACCAGGCCTTGGAGACTCGTTTGTCTTGTGTGAGTTCCGTATCGCTCAGTAATATTCCACTAAATAGATAGACCGTAGTTTGTTTGTTTTTCATCTGCTTACCTGTTAAAGAACATTTAGATTGTTTCCCGGTTCTGGTAATTATGAATTATGCTGCTCTAAATGTTCAGGTACAGGTTTTTCTGTGAACATAAGTTTTCATTCAGCCTGGTTTTGAAAAGCAAACCGGTCTGAATTTGAATGCTGGTTTGAGATTTATTGATTGTGTGGTGACCTGAGACCAGTTACTTAACTTTTTTGAGTAACTTTATCAGGGAGTTGCTGTGAGGTTAAATGACCCAGCGTATCCGTGGTTCTCCACTTTTTCACACTCCGCAGGCCCTTTTTTATTACAAGTATTGTGGAATGCCCTCATTTCTATCCTGAAATGAAATTTATGAAATGGGTAAAACTAACGTACATAACTCTTAAGGCTATATAATGCCCTAACTTTAGAATAAAGGAGAAAGAAAAAGGAACGCACTGCAACTCAGGCCCCCCCCCAAAAAAAAAACAAAAACAAAACAAAACAAAAAAAACAACCCAAAAAACTGACCGAATCTTAGTAAAAACTCAGAACAAAGTACCTTGATTTCGATGGTAGTTGCCTTTATAGAAAAATCATTGAAAACAAAATAATCACTGAAAACAGAAACAACACTCTGTGGTTGTGTGTAAGGAAGATTTCAGTTCTGGCCTCCTCAAACCTTGAACCACTCTATTTTCTTCACAGATGGCAAGGAAAATACAGTCTCTCGGCTGAGAACCCTTTCACCCTCCTGAAACCAACATAAATCTGCCCAGATCTGTGTCATCACATTCTTTATCCCTCCCATGTTAGTAGAGGGCTGTCTGCCCTTCTGTCTGCGCCTTGGATCCCATCATCCATCCTACATTTCCAAGACCTTTAATTTTCCCTTCTCCCTCTTCATAGTTTATATACCTTTGCAACTGTACCCTTCCTATTTTTTGCCCAGCTTTGAGGTGTATTTTACATACAATTGTCTTCATCAATTTTATTTGAATGGTTTGAGTTTTAACAATTGTTTATGGTTGTGAAACGTCTACCAAATCAAGATCTAGAACTATTCCCGATTGAAGAACCCCCTAGCCATAGGTAGCTATTTAAAGTTAAATTAATTAAAATGGAATGAAATTAAGCGCTCACCTCCTTACTTGTACTAGCCATATTTCAAATCCTTATGGCCACTGCTGTATTTGACAGCCCAGGGACAGAAAGTTTTCCTCATTTCCGAAGTTATTGTGGACAGTTCTACTCAGTGCTTCTATAGCTATAGCTCACAAATTTTGATTTGTTATGTATGTTATCATTATGTTCAAAATATTTTCTTACATTTCTTATAACTTTATAAGAAGATAAATAAAGGGGCTCCTGGGTGGCACAGTCTGTTAAGCACCTGACTCCTGATCTCTGCTCAGGTCATGATCTCGCAGTTTGCGAGTTCGATCCCCACCTCGGGCTCTACGCTGATGGCGCGGAGCCTACTTGGGATTCTCTCTCCTCCTCCCTGTCCCTCCCCTGCTTGTGCCTGCACATGCACTTGCTCTCTCTCTTGCCAAATACACTTCTTAAAAAATTTAAAAAATAATAATTTCTTGAATAATTGATTTAGCACTGTTTAATTTCTAATTATATGGCGATTTTTCTGGATATCTTATTGTGACTGGTTGCTAATTCCATTTTTCTCAGAGAATATATTGTGAATGATCTCAGTCTTCTTACATCTGAAAAATGCCTTTATTTTACTTTCATTTTTGAAAGGCATTTCCTCTGTATGTACAGTTCTAAGGTGACAGGTAGTTTTCTCTTTGTAAGTACTTTCAAGAAGTTCCTCCATCGTCCTCTTGATCTCATGGTTTCTGACGTGTTGTCTGTGTTCTTCTGTATGCAATGTATCTTTTTTCTCTCTGGCTGATTTTTAAGATTTTCTCTTTATCACTAGTTCTGACTAAATTGATTATTATATGCATTGGTTTAGTTTTCGCCATGTTTCTGAGCTTAGAATTTGTTGAACTTCTTGGGTCTGTGGGTCTGTAGTTTTCATCAGATTTGTACAGTTTTCAGCCACTATTTCCTGACATACTTTTTCTGCCCCACTCCCCCAGTCTGTAGATTTCAAGTGCACAAATATTAGTCTGTTTAAATTTGCCCCCCACCTCACTGATATGCTGTTCATTCTTTTAAAAAAAATTATCTATTTATTTTTGGAATGTTTCTGTTGCTATCTGAAGTTCACTAACCTTTACTTTTGCAGTGTCTACTTTGCCATTGACCTATCAGTGCATTTTTCATCTTGATCATTAGTTTTTTATTTCTAGAAATTCTGTTTGAACCTTTTTTTTTTAATTTCCTCCACTGCTCTCTACTTATTTGGACACGTGGACTGTAGCTGTATTAATTGTAATTCTCACCTCTGTTCATTCAGATTAGTTTCATTTGACTGATTCTTTTTCATTGTGGGTTGTCATTTTATTCTTTTTTTTTCCTCTAGTGATCTTTGTTTGGATGCCAGGCATTATAAATTTTTCTTTTTGAGTGCTAGGTAGTTTTGTGTTCCTAAAGGTATTTCTGAGCTTTTATCTGGGATACTTGGAAACAATTTGATCCTTCCAGGTCTTGCTTTTAAGATTTGTTAAGTGGGATCGAAGCAGTTCTCAGCCTAGGGCTAATTTTTTGCTCATGCTAAGGCAACCATTCTGTGGATTCAATGCAGTATTTCGTGTATCGTGCAATTTCCTAGTTTGACTGTCAAAATGGGCCCTGTGTGAGCTCTGTGCACCGTTACCTCTAATACTTTTAAATAGTTCTTTTCCTAGCCTTGAGTAGTTTCCTCGCACGCATATGGTGATGTACACCTTGCTAAATACTCAAGGGGGGCCCTCTGAAGATCTCCAGAGTTCTCTCTACAAGTCTCTTTTCCCACTACTCTGTTCAGCAAACTCCGGCCACATGGGCCTCCCCAGACTCCGCACTCCCCCTGTTCAGTTCTTACATATGGATTCCCTAACCCTATGCTACAGCCTGGAAACTCTGCAGGCAGGCAGTTGGAGAGATTAGTTATCTCTTGCTATATAACAAGTCACCCCCGACACTTTGCAGGCTTAAAACAACATGCATTATTATCTCAGGGTCAGGAATGGAACATGGCTTAACTGGATCCTCTACTTCATGGTCTTTTGCAAGGGCTGCAATCAAGGCATCAGCGAGGTCTGAGATCTTATCCGAAGGCTCAAGCGGGGAAAGATTCACTTCCTAACTTACTTAAGTGGTTGTTGGCAGAATTCGGTTTGTTGAGTTCTTGGACTGAGGAACTTAGCTTCTTGTCGGCTCGTGGATGGAGGTCACCTTCGGTTCCATGCCACACAGACCTCCAGTGTTTTAGCCTCTTCAGAGTCAGCAAGAGAAAGAGTCCACTACTAGGACGGAAATAACATTCTTTAGTAACCTCATCGTTCCCTCAATGTTGCAATATTTTATCGGTTGACACATGTTACTCAAGAGAAGGGAATTACACTTGTAATGGGTCCCGGGTCATTGAGGGTCATCTCACAGGCTGCCTATCACACCAGGGCAGGGGTCACCGTTATTACTGGACGTCTGGTATCTTACCATTGTTTTATATATTTTGTCCTCTGTCGAAATCCATATTGTCACCTCCAGTTTTGTCATTGTTCATATATTTCTTGGTTGTTCCAGGCAGGAGGATAAACCTGCTTCTTGTTATTTCACTGTGGCTAGAAGTTCATTGTGGCTAGAAGGGCAAGTCCCAGCTCGGCTGCTGATTCCCATCTTTTTAAACCTACTGAGAATTGTTCTGGCCTGGCATCTGGTCTGTCCTAGTGAATGTCCCTGGGGACTTAAAGTGTGGATTCAACAGTCGTCGGATGTTGTGTACTAAATAGCAAACAGGTCAAGGTGTCTGGCAATGTCATTCAGATCTTCTGTGTCCTTACTGTTTTTTAAAGTGCATTTGGTCAATTGTTGAGAGATGGCTGTTGAACATGAAGAAACGTCCCTCTTCAGCTCTGACAATATTCTGTCTTGAAATCTGTTATTATCTGACAATATAGCCATCCAGCCTTCTTGCAGTTTGCATAATAAATCTGTCTCTATCCATTTACCCTTGATCTATGACTTCACATAGGAAGTAATGTCTCTTGTAGAAAATATATAGTTTGTCTTCTCTATCTTGATCTCTGCCTTTTAATTGGAGAGCTTAGAGGAGGATTAGACAGACTTTTTTATTTAAGAGCCAAATGGTAAATACTCCAGCCTTGGTGGGCCATTCACTCAACTCTGCCAATAAAGAGAAAGCTGCGGGGGTCAGGGGGGGGGGCGCCTGGGTGGCTCAGTCGGGTGGGTGGCCGACTTCGGCTCAGGTCATGATCTCCTGGTCTGTAAGTTCGAGCCCCGCGTTGGGCTCTGTGCTGACAGCTCAGAGCCTGGAACCTGTTTCAGATTCTGTGTCTCTCTCTCTCTGACCCTCCCCCGTTCATGCTGTGTCTCTCTCTGTCTCAAAAATAAATAAACGTTTAAAAAAAAAAAAAGAGAAAGCCATGGTAGATGGTGTGTAAATGAATGGGTGCAGCTATGATCCAGTAAAACTTTATTTTCAGAAACCGGTATCAGCCAGATTGGCCCTCAGGCCATAATTTGTCAACCCCTGGTTTCGACTATTTGAATTTACTGTAATTACTGGTACATTTGGGTTTGTCTCACCATTGTTCATCCCTTTGTTTTCCCCTGATTTTCCTTTTCTTCTGTTTTGTGGACCATTTAAATACTTTTAGATATTTGTTTTAAGTTTTCCTATTAGCTTTTTAGCTGTGCTAAAAAGGAGCTGTGCTCCTTTTCATTATTATTTTTAGCAGTTCCTCTAGGGATTACAATATACATCCTTAATTCTTCAGTCTTCTTAGCATTAACATTTCACTTCCTGTAAAAATGTGGAAACCTTACAACCACATAGGTCCAATTACCACACTTCATTCTTTTGTTCTAGCTGGCTCATGTATTACCTGTACATATGTTACGAATTGTACTAGGCAGTGTTATAATTTTTCCTTTACATAGTCGTATGTATGATAAAAAATTATATAAAAGCAAGCTCTTACATTGTAATTTACCCAGATATTTACCATTTCTAATACTTTAAATTTCTTTGTGGGGATCAGAATTTCCATCTGGTGTCATTTTCCTTCATCCTGAAGAACTTAATCGCTTTGGCAACAATCGGGAAAAAAAAAATCCAAAAGACACGCTTGGTCGTCTGTCAGTGTGCCTTGTCGTGGTAAAGAGGCCCATCTCCCAGTCACGTTAGCCAGAGACCCAGAAGTGCACCGTTACAGCCCCTTCTGTCTCGCCCGCGTGTCCAGCTTGTCACCACGCCCTGTCAACGTTGCCTCCTACGCGTATTGCCAATGTGTCCCTTCTTTCTGTCTCTGCTCACTTTCTCTCTAATCCGCGTTCTCATCTCGCCTAGATTTCTGCAGCATCCACACCAGTACTGTTTCATGTCTGTTCTGGCCTTTCCACCTCCCTACTCCCTGCCAGAGAGAGAGCCTCTCTAGCACCCAGATCTGCTTTTGTCATCTTCTGTCCCCTCCTCTGAGATGGCTTCTTCCTGTGTCAGGTTGAAGACTGTATGCTCTTGCCTGGGCTGTGACCTCCCAGACCTGGCCTCTCCCCCTGCAGTGGCATTCTCCACCCACCCCCAACCCCCTGTTCGTTCATACACCTTGTCTGCTCCGTGCACACGACCTCCTTCAGCGTCTCACCCTCACCTGTCCCCTGGAGTGATGCTGCCTTCGCACCAGCTGCTGCTTCCTCTGCTTGGGGCGCTTTTCTTTATCTTGTCGCCCCAGTGACTCCTACTGATCCCTCGGGATTTAGTCCAGCATCGTCTCTTCAAGTAAACCCCGCCGAAACCCCGACCAGGTCAGATCGCCTTATTAAAGACGCTCAGGGCCTCACACGACTCTTCTCTAGGACACCCGTCACAACTATAGTTACCTATTTGTTTGTGTGACTATTTGGTTGTTGTTTATCTCCTAGACACTCAGCTCTGTGCGATCAGGTACCATGTTTTGTTAAGCTCTGTATTGTCAGTACTGAGCACCGGGTTCAATAAATATTGGTTGAAAGAATAAAGGTTTATTCATTCGGTCATTTATTCCAAAACAGAGGTAGCCGAGTATATGTGCTGTCGAAGCAAGCATCAAAAGCAGAGGTATCCTAAAAATACTTGGAAGGAGAAAGATAATCAGGAGGCATTATTATAATGGTAAAATGTGCAATTCTCTGTGACACCAGCTGGGTGTCCGGTTCAGTTCTGACCCTAATCAGAGCTAGCGAGGACCCCAGGGGGTACGTGCTCAGTCTCACAGGACGGCCCCCCCACTTCACATGCCGGTGGCAAGTAGCGGGTCCCCGGATTGCCCACGACCCGTCTGACTTGGCTACAAGTCAGAGGGTCCCATGACCTCCCTCCTTGGATTAGATCATTTGCCAGGACAGCTCACAGGACCCAGGGAAACGCTTAGGTTGACCATTTAGTGGATTGTCAAGGACGCGATAAAGGTTACAGATGAACAGCCAGACGAAGAGATACCTGGGACAGGGTTCCCAACGGTCTGTTCTGGTTTTTTTTTTCAGACGTTATGCTTTTTGCTTTTTAGGTTTTGGGGGTCCCGTTGCTGCATTTTCTTGGAGACGGTCTTGTCAGCGGTGTCCAGTCTGCTAGTGAGTTCTTTGAAGGCACTCTTCGTTTCTGCTGGTTGTGTTTTAAATCTCTAGCATGTCTTTCTGGTTGTGCTTACACTGCCCATCTGCTCTTGCCTGCTGCCTACCTTCTCCGTTCGACCATTTAGCTTATTAATTACAGTAGTTTTAAATTCCCAGTGTCAGGAGTCCAGCATGCCCGCCGTGTCTGTGTATTCTACGAGTTGGCTGTCTCTCCCCACCGTACTCCGTGTACTTACAAAGAGCGTTACTCCTTTTCTTTCAGAAGAGTCCGATTTCCTTAGCCTCCTTGTATCTATTGAGTCCGCTGTCCTTCACGAACCCACCTTCTCATGCTGTGCGTGACAGCGCAGAGCTCCAGTTCACCTGATTTTCTGACTCCTCCGTGGGTTCCTTCAGTGGTTTCTGTTTGTGCCTCTTAACGGGTATCTGCGAAAAGTTGTTCTGCAGTGGTTGTTTTGGTTTACGGGCTGAATATCCCTCTTAGCGTTTATGCAGTAGATGCCCTCAAACATGTACTGTTCCAAATATTAGGGTAATGGCTTTAACTCACCTTTAGCTTTAAGTAATTTCTAGGGCCTGGTTGCCAAAAAAGGACAACAACAAACAAACACGCCCACACACACACCTGGCCGGACTTATCTTTAAAAACGGCTGTCATTGGGGCATTCTCATAAGAAAACCACCAGCATTTGTCCACTCACCAAGCATTCGTCAGGCATAGTCTGTGCGCCAAAAACTCCATGCCAGGAGTTGAGGGCTCGGAGGTTAAAGACTTTAGTCCGTGACCTCCAGAAGCTCAACGTCCAGGGAAAACACTGGTGGGTGCCGTGATGGAGTAGTGTGGACACAGCATGGGAGCAGTGGTGAAGAAGGGGCTCTGGGGCTGGCTTTAATCCTGGCTCTGCCACTTACTAGCTGTGCAGCCTTTGCACAAATGCCCTAAACTCTCTAAGCCAACATGACCAGTAGAAATATAATGCAAACCACATGTGTCATTTAAAAAATTTCCTAGTAGTCATGTTTAAGAAAAGTAATGAGAAACAAGTAGAATTAACTTTAAGGATATCTTTTATTGAATCCCGTGTGTGTAAAACTTTTTAACACGTAATCAGTATAAAAACTTAGCAATGAGACATTTTCCTTTTTTTAAAAAAAATTTTTTTTTAACGTTTATTTATTTTTGAGACAGAGAGAGACAGAGCATGAACGGGGGAGGGTCAGAGAGAGGGAGACAGAGAATCGGAAACAGGCGCCAGGCTCTGAGCTGTCAGCACAGAGCCCGACGCGGGGCTTGAACTCATGGACCGCGAGATCGTGACCTGGCTGAAGTCGGCCGCTTAACCGACTGAGCCACCCAGGCGCCCCTCCTTTTTTTTTTTTTTTTTTTTTTAATCTTCAAAATCTGGTGTGTATTTTACACAGAGTACAGCTCAGTTTGGCGTGGCCATGTTTCTGGTGTCCGGCAGCCACACGTGGCTAGAGGTCAGTGCACAGGGCTTTATGGGTTTATGCCCCTTCCCTCACTCGTAAAATGGAGACAATAATAGCTTCTACCCATGGAGTTCCGGTAAAGGATAAGTGATTAAATACATGTAAAGTACTTAGAACAGTGATTGTTCAAAGCATAAGCACTTGTTAAATATTAGCTGTTATTATTTGTAGGCACAATTATTTTATGATGACAGAGGCTAAGAGAACATAGATAAGGAGCCTAGAACAGGTGACGTTAGAACTGAATCCTGAAGAATGAGCAGGAATCGGCATAGCAAACAGTAGGTGGTTCAAGGGCAGTTCTGGACAAAAGATCAAGTGCAGGGAGACGTGAGAGACTTGATAAGTGCTAGGAAGTGGACACAGGGTGGCTGGAGTGTAGGGGGTGTGTGAGAGTGACAAATGGCGAGGCTGACTGGTGATGGGTCAGCTCACGAAGGACCTCCATCTCGAAAGTATGAGAAGAATTTAAGTATGTGGAAAAAATTCACACCGTAAGTGGTATTGAGGACTGGAAAGAGGCCAGATGGGAGGGCTTCCCCTGATGTCACACAGATAGTCATAGAAAAGTGGGATGAAAGCTCTGGGTTTTCTGTGTCTTTACCCATTATCCTCTGCTCCATCAGGCAGCTCCCTAGGGCAGCAGAGATTAAGATTCAACTCTGGAATTCTGGCTTACGTGTAACTTGAGGCAAGTGACTTCAGCACCCTGAACCTCCCTTAAAGTAAGATCCTGTTTTCCACCTCACAGGGTTTTTAGGAGAATTAACTATGTCAGTATTGTGGGTCAGCTCGGAATAAATTCAGTAACTGTTAGCTCCACAGCCAAAAGAGTCTTCCAAGTTTCTTTCCCCCCAAGACAAGAAACAGTAACTCTGGAGACACAAATATGTGCACATCAGATAAGGGGTAAACAACAAAAGGCATGGCTTTTAGGTATTGAAATTAGAAGTTGAAACAGTACAGGAAATATTGTGGGAGATCTGGAAAATGGGAGTTAAGACTGTCATGGGGCTTATGTAATTTGAGTGGGGCTCTAAAATATGGTCAAGATTTAGGTGGGCAAAATCAGGAAGGAAAGAAAGACTTTGGGGGCAGGAGAAGGAATGATGAGTTATATGAGGAATGAACGTTGAATGTTGGGAATACAGTTAATAAGACCACTAATTCCTTGTGGTTAACGCTTGCCTGTGATATGCCGTGCTCACTGAAAACGGATGTCTAAGTGACAAATCTACTGCTCACTATCCCTTCTGGGGAACCTTACCAGCCCAAAGTAAAAGACTGCATAGGTGCTAACACTTGGGGGTCGTCTAATGAAACAGCCAAGTCCGTGCCCAGCAGTCCTGCGATGAAACCCATCATTTATCATGTCCTTACACACAAGCACTTAACTTTCAACCAGCACATCGGTAACTCGGTCTTAAGCGTGAACCCATAATTAAAGACTACTTCTAGGCACGCTAACATAGAAGACGAAGGGTCATCTCTCTTGTTTGCCTTCTATTCATAGTGTTTCTTGTCTTTCTGTCCATGACTGAGAGTAAAAAAGAAACACGTTGTCCTTGGAAAGCCACGAGAATTATTTTTCATTGCAAAAGAGTAGATTCCTCCCTATTCAAACTTTCCTTTTCTTTCCCTCTTCTTACATTAAATGTAAAACAGTAATGTCAGTAGCAGTTATTCACCAAAGGGGAATTAGGTAAAAGTATTGTTTTGTGTAAGTCAAAAAAACAAATTTAAAAGAAATGTTTTTGTTGTTGTTTTTAAGCTTTTCTTTTTATGTAATCTCTGCACCCAACATCAGGCTCAAAAAGAAAAGTTTTCTTTTTTTTAACGTTTATTCATTTTTGAGAGAGAGAGAGAGAGAGAGAGAGAGAGAGAGCGCGAGTGGGGGAGGGGCAGAGAGAGAGGGAGACACAGAATCGGAAGCAGGCTCCAGGCTCCCAGCCGTCAGCACAGAGCCCAAAGCGGGGCTCGAACCCACGAATCGTGAGATCATGACCTGAGCTGAAGCCGGACACTTCACTGACGGAGCCACCCAGGCGCCCCAAAAGAAAAGGTTTTTTAAAGAGACATTTAAAGAGCTCTCAATGGGCTTTAGGATAATAGTTTCAATGCTGATTAAGTATTTTTCTCACAGAAGACTCCCTAGAAGCCATTTCTCTTTGATCACAGTTCTTTCCTAATACCTCCTCATCTTCATGTCCTTCTTTTTTGTAATCTCTTCAGTTTGGACTTTTCCTGAACCACCTTCTCACCTGACCGTGTTTGCTCCATTCCCTTCGGTCACTTTCATTTAGCTCCAACCCCTTCACACCACTAGCATTTCCTCCCCAGAGAGCAGGTAATATTTACATCCCCCTGTTGTATGATCTCAGTGTTTACAGCTTCATCACCCCATTCCTCACAGAGCAGCTTCTTATATTCCAGCTTTGGACTTTCATGTCTTGCAGATGGCGAGTCTGGACCTGAAGCCGAGAAGTCAACACTACGGCAGCAGGACATTTTCAAAGAAATTCCATCCCGAGGAATAAACACGGAAGAACTTACAAAGATAAAGTCTGTGTTGGGAGGTACCTGGAGACCCAGAGAACAGTTTAAGAATCAGCACATCTGGCACGAGATAAAGTCACCTGCATGGAAATTCCTGCCCAAGAAAGAGGTATAGAAGCTAATGAATTTGGAAAAGCTGTCACTGTACAATCAATAGTTTCGGAGCAGTGTGAGCCTGTAGAACGGTGTGTTCGTGAACATGCTACACGTGGGAAAAGCTTCCAACAAAACTCAGACTTAATTATACAAAGGGAGTGTGATGGAAAGAGACCTTGTGAATGTAGTGGATGCGGGAAAGCCTTAAGAGACCACACCACTCTTATTCAACATGAAAGAACGCATACTGGAGAGCGAGCCTACAGATATAACGAATGCGGAAAGGGATTTAACCAGAGTTCCCACCTGACAAACCATCAGAAGACTCACACAGGGGAAAAGCCCTACAAATGCAATGAATGCGGGAAGGCCTTCAGTTATTGTTCAGTCCTTATTCAACATCAGAGAATTCATAGTGGGGAGAGACCTTATGAGTGCACTGAATGCGGTAAGACGTTTAGTCGTAGCACATACCTTACTCAGCATCAAAGAATTCACACTGGTGAGAAACCCTATAAATGTCTTGAATGTGGAAAGGCTTTTAGCCAGAGCACGCATCTTACTCTACATCAGAGAATTCATACTGGAGAGAAACCTTACGAATGCAGTGAATGTGGTAAAACCTTCAGTCAGAGTGCACATCTTACTCAACATCAAAGAATTCATACAGGAGAAAAGCCCTATGAATGTAATGCCTGTGGAAAAGCCTTCAGTGATCACTCCGCTCTTATTCGACATCATATCATTCACACTGGGGAGAAACCTCACGAATGTAATGACTGTGGGAAAGCTTTCAGCTACTGCTCCGACCTGATTCAACACCAGAGAACACATACTGGAGAGAAACCATACAGGTGCAGTGAATGTGGGAATGCCTTTAGTGACTGTTCAGCCCTTATCCAGCATCAAAGAATTCACACTGGGGAGAAGCCCTATGAGTGTAGTGAATGTGGGAAAGCCTTTGGTAACTACTCAGCTCTCACTCGCCATCAAAGAACTCATACTGGGGAGAAACCCTACGAATGTAAGGAATGTGGAAAAACCTTTAGCAGAAGCACATACCTTACTCAACATCAGAGAAGTCACACAGGAGATAAACCATATAAATGTCATGAGTGTGAGAAAACTTTTGCCCAGAGTTCATTCCTTACGCAACACATGAGAGTTCACACTGGAGAAAAACCCTACAGATGTAATGAATGTGGGAAAGCTTTCAGTGACCGCTCAGGGCAAATTCAGCATCAGAGAACTCACACTGGTGAGAAGCCCTATGAATGTAATGATTGTGGGAAAGCTTTCAGTTTCTGCTCAGCTCTTATTCAACATAAGAGAATTCATACTGGAGAGAAGCCCTATAAATGCAATGACTGCGGAAAAGCCTTTAGTGATAGGTCAGCACTTATTCAACATCAGAGAACTCACACTGGAGAGAAACCCTATAAGTGTAACATATGTGGAAAAGCCTTCAGTCAGAGTACAAACCTCAGAAATCACCAGAAAACTCATTCTAGTGAAAAATCCTATACATGTAGTGAATGTGGAAAAGCCTTTAGTTACTGCTCAGGCCTCATTCAACATCAAATCATTCATACTGGAGAGAAGCCTTATGCATGCAGTGAATGTGGCAGAGCCTTCAGCCGGAGGACAGACCTTAAAAAACATCAGAAGACTCATACTGAAGAGAAACTCTACAAATGTAATGAATGTGGAAAAGCCTTTAGCCAGAGCACGTATCTTACAAAACACCAGAAAATTCACAGTGCCGAGAAAGCAAATATACATACTGCCTGTAGGAAAACCGTTAAGCAAAACTCCTCTGTTCAACACGAAAAATCTTACACTGGAGAGAAATCCTCTGAATGCCTTGAGAGTCTGGCTGCTGTGGAGACCAGGGAAACAGAAGGATCATGAAAACTGTCAACTAGAGTGGCCACATGGCTTAGTGGGAAGAGCGCATTTATGGGTTTTAGAGGTCCTGGGTTCTAATCTCAGCTCTATTACTAACTGAGTGCATTACTTACTTTAGGGTAAGTCACTTTACCTCTTTAAACCTTAATTTACTCACCTGAAAAATTTGAAGGTCTGACTAATTGATCTTTAAGATCCACATTTATTTTATTTATTACCAATGTGGGCTTTTACAGAGGTGATTCTTAAATTGTGACCTATTTATTCTACAACAGTTCTGATTTACATTGTGAGGATGTGGTCATCATTATGGATTCAGTAAAGATATGGCCTACACACTATTCATTACCATGGGTCCTCCAAAATTAAACATACTATGACTATTCAAGGAAATTAAGAGATAAAGTAATATGAATTCTGTTCATTATTGCAGTAGGAAGGTTGGGATCTTTTCTTGATTAAGAATATGGTGTTGGATAAAACCTCAAAAAGAATGAATCAAATTATTGGTAAAGGCTGGGTTACCTAGAATCCACCCAAACTTAATGGTGCAATATAAATTTTCTCTATTAAGTTCAATTGGTTGCTGTCATGTCCCAAGTGAAAAGGAACTGGAAAGCAGTTCTAAAGTCTCGAGCAGATTTCTAAGAACAGATGAAATTGGAAAGTGTATTTGCCATTTCCACCTAAATATGTAAAGGCCACGTGAATGAAAATGAATGTTGATCTAGGAGAGTCTGTTGGTCTCTGGTCTTTTTCCTATGATTACAGAGACAATAGCCTGAAAATATGAAGATTTATTTCAGAAGCCTGTGATACTAAGTTGACCAGTTAATTTTTTTCCAGATTTTCTGTGATGCCTGTGCATTGTTTTATAATCAAAGAAACAATTTTTAAAAGGAATTTGATAACTAAGCAAATTTAATGGTTTTGGAATAGGAGACTACTTTAGCAAATTATGCAATGGATTTAAAAACTCTGAGCACAAGTTTAAGACTGTCATAAAGCTGTTTTGTGGCATTTTTGTTGTTGCTGTCTCAGCCTGTTTCCCCCTGCAGCAAACATCACTTTCCCACGGAGACACATTTCAGCCAGGCGGTTCTCACTTTCTCTCCTGCTTCCCAACACTCTGACCATGTGCTAACTGCACTTAGTATACCCTTCTTGTTTACCTTCCTCAGCCCTGTCTCTTTCAAGCTTCATCTTATGGCCTGGCACACACACACTGTTGGGTGGTGGTAGTGATAATGGTGATGATGATGGTGATGACGATGGTGGTGGTGGTGATGATGATGGCGATGATGATGGTGTGATGATGGTGGTGATGACAGTGGTGATGACAGTGATGATGGTGATGATGCTGGTGATGATGGTGGTGATAGTGATGATGATGGTGATGACAGTGATGCTGGTGATGATGGTGGTGATAGTGAGGATGATGGTGATGACAGTGATGCTGGTGATGATGGTGGTGATAGTGATGATGATGGTGATGACAGTGATGCTGGTGATGATGATGGTGATGATGGTGATCAGCACTCGTCTCTTTTTTCTTTGCATTTCTGTAACATTTATTCACATGGACTTTTTAGTATCTAGTGGTTCCTTGATGCTCAGTAGGAATATGGAAAGTAGGTTCTATACCTTAGTTTTAAACCTTCACAGAAACAAAGTCAAAGTAGAAATATAGTAGATGTTCAATAATCTTCATTGACTGAGGAAGGGAAGGTGCTGTTTACCACTGACTAAAGAAGGGCAGGTACCATGGGAGCACTGATGGAGGGATGGCGGGCCCTGTGGGAGCACTCACCGAGGAAAGGTCGATGCTGTGGGAGCACTGACGGAGAGAGGGCGGGCCCTGTGGGAGCACTGACTGAGGGAGGATGGATGCCATGGGAGCACTGACAGAGGGAGGGTGGTGCTGTGGGAGCACTCACTGAAGGAAGGATGAAGGGCACCATGGGAGCATTGTCAGAGGGAAGGCAGGTACTGTGGGACCATTGAGAGAGGGAGGGTGGTCACCCTGGGAGCATTGACGGAGGGAGGGCAGCCACCGTGCGAGCCCTAATGGAGGGAGGGCGGATGCTGTGGGAGCACTGACGGAGGGAGGGAGGGTGCTGTAGGGGCGCTGACTGAGGGAGGGCAGTGCTCGGGAGCACCACAGGAGGGAAGCAGGTGCCGTGACTCAGGAAAGGAAGGTGCTGTTTACCGTTGACTGAGGAAGCATGCGTTATATGTGTTATACCTAGATGATTTCCTTTATCAACCCCTTAGCAACCAGCTTTGGCTCAGTATTCAGAGAGTTTGCATTTGTTAGGATTAGGGGTGTCTCTCATAACAGACCCAGACCAGTGGTGGCACACAGATTATGCACATGAGCACGGGGGCTCCCTGGGCACGGGAACTCCAAGATGGCAGGAACGCAGGCTTTCAGTCTCGTTGCCCCACCATCCTCGCTGTGTGCCTTGGCCTTGACATCCAGGCATCTTCCCCCTCTTCAAGACGGCAGAAGTGAAAGGACATCTCTCTCCCACTAGGAGTGTGACCTAATCTAGAAGTTTTGTGCATTATATTACTCATATCCCGTTGACCGTAAACGGGCCAGAGTGATATGGGAACAAAGGCAGGAGGAAATGGCAGGTAAAATCAACTTTCCTCAGAACCTGCAGCCCTTTGGCAAATACTCAGGCAAAGACAGAGTACAACATTCCTCCAGGAGCTCCTACTGTCACTGCTAATGCTTTGCTCGAGGGGAAGACAACCTCGGCTTGAGGACAGCTGGCTCTCCTGCATCCTGCGAGTCTTCTGTAGGTATGAAAGTCCCGCTGGAAAGCTCCCCGTGACTTTACCTCCCCCAACCCCATGGTACATAATCGTCTCTGCTCATGGTCCTGGGACAGCTCTTCCTGCCCACATGTCCCGTCCCCGAGCTTTAATAAAACCACCTTTTTGCCCTGAGGACACCTCAAGAATTCTCTCTTGGCCGTGGGCTCTGGACCCCAGCACCACTCCCAAACCCCACCGCTGGGACCTCATGTCCTGCAGAAGGAGAAGGAGCAAAGTCATGTGTCCTTCTCAAGGGGAGAATGGTAATAAACAGCCAGCTGTGATCTCAGAGCGGTTGTGCTCCTTGTCGCTGACATTGCAGTAGAAACGCCTGGCTTCATAACGCAGGGCCCAGGAGTTCAGTCTGGAGGGCAGGCTGGCAGGTGGTCCCCTAGGGCCGCTGGGGAACAGGGGAAGCAGGGAGAGGGGTCTGCACAGGCCAGATGCTCTCAGGAGGGGCAGGCCGTGCTCCCCATCCGCAAGGGGAAATACAGCTGGTTTCTAAATGCATTAACGTTTACCATAAGGCCTTTCTCGCCACGCGATGCGCCCAGAGCTGGGCACCAAGCCAAGTACAGGCACCCCAAAGCAGGCACGTGACCAAGGATATCTCAAACGGGTTTCAAGCCGGGTGAAGGTCTGTGTTGGCGTGTGCTCGTGCGCGCTTCGCACAAGTCTGTCCGAGAAACCGGAGCACTGGTCTTCCTCCAGCCTATCTGGAAACCAAAACGATAAGGCCGAAAGAGACCTGAAATCCAACTGAGCAGAGCCCTCCACAGCAAGGGAGGAAAAGGCCAAGGCGGGTGGGCAGGGGAGGGCAGATGCGGTTTCACCCAAGACCCCTACCTCCGGGGAGCAGACACACGACAGGAGGGACCTCGAGGGCGGGGGTTTCTCCCTGAGCAGGGAGGGGTGTGTGTCCCACCGCAGGCACCCCTGAACCTGGGGACCGGTGCTGGGGCGGGGACACCCCTAGAACATCTGGCTTGGGGAGCAAGAGGCGCTTCTGTCCAGGGGCCCCAGGGGCTCTGGGGCCTGAGATGCCCTCGTTTTCAAGGTCCCCGGGCTGACTCTCTCCTCCAGAGCTGCCTGGATTCCTTGTAAAGGAGATCACTGCTAATCTCACGGTGGCTGCCGGAGGGGCAGGGAGCAGTTGGGGCTATCTCCAGATGATGGAGGTGCTGGTGAGCACCATCTCGCTACTTCAGGGGCACAGGGGAACACTGCCGCCCCGAGTGCGGGTCCCCAGCGCCCCTGGCCTGCATCACCTGGGCTCCCGGGAGCCCCTTGCTCAGCCCTGGGCCACGCTCCACGCGGGTGGAGGGAACCAAGTCGAGAAGTGCTATCTGATCTCACCTCATGTGCTTTCTAAAACACAAAGCAGATGAACACACAAAACAAAACTCACAGATACAGAAAGCAGACTGGTAGTTGTCGAGGGGAAGGGGGCTGGAGGATGGGCGGAGGGCATCACTTGTATGGTGATAACTTCCTATTGTATACAAATACCGAGCTATTATGTAGTGCCCCTGCTACTGATGTTATACGCCAATTTTTCTTCAATGAAAAAAAAAAAACCCTCCCTCTAAAACCTCATGAAGGCACACAGCGTGGTGTCCGTGCAAGGACGGACAAGTGGATCAATGGAACAAAAGAGGAGCACATTCTGCATTTAACAAATGGGATGCAGAGGAGTACGGAGAGGAAATTGTGCTGGCGTAATTACATATCTGTATGAGAAAAATATACACCATACCTAAGAGCTAATTCCAGGTGCATTAATGCTGCAATGTAAAAGACAAAACTATAACGCATTTAGAAGAGAAGATAAAAAATACACACTGGGGACTTTTGGACAAGAATAAGGAATAAGACACAACAGCACTAAATACAGGAAAAGTGGGGGCGCCTGGGTGGCTCAGTCAGTTAAGTGTCCGACTTCGACTCAGATCATGATCTCATAGTTCATGGGTTTGAGCCCCTCGTCGGGCTCTGTGATGACAGCTTGGAGCCTGGAGCCTGCTTCAAGTTCTGTGTCTCCTTCTCTCTCTCTGCCCCTCCACTGCTCACACTCTGCCTCTCCCTCAAAAATAATAAACATTAAAAATTTTTTTAAAAAAATAAACATAGGAAAAGTGGATTGACTTAACGAGATTAAATTTACAAATTATTTTAAGAATAAGTGAAATGAAGAATTTGTTCATCAAAAAGCACTACGAAAGAATGAACCTAACTCACAAAATGGGAGGGGATGTTTGTGACGTAAGTAACCTACAGAGGACTAGTGTGAAAACTCAGAAATCAGAAAGAGCCTCTAGGACTATGAAGTCTGTGACTCCCAGAGAGAGAGGGAGCCAGGCAGATGTTTAGCCTGAGAGGTCACCAATGTCCCTTCTGCCTCACTCAACTAGAGACGAGTCACTAGGGCCCCCGGTCAAGGAGAGGGAATTTGGACCACCTTCTGCGGACCGGACAGACTGCCAAAGAATTTGTGCACATACTTTAAAATAACTACAGCAATCAACCTTATTAGAAAATTAAGAAAAGGCAAATTAATCCTGCAATTAGATGCTACTGATCTTCCACCAGAATTGCTAAAGTTAAAAAGACAAGAAATACTAATTATTGGCAAGGATGTGAAGTAATAGCTTCGATCACTACTATTCAGAGTCTAAACTGACACAAATACCGTGGGAGACAGCTGGACTTTCGTCAGTTGAAGATACACATACCACGTTATCCTAGACGTTTCCCTGGGAGAAACACGTGCACACATACAGCAGGAGACGAGTATCCGAATTTTCACAGTAGTGTTGTTTGTAGAGCCACAATTGGAAACAACCCGAGTGGACATTTGCACCAACGCCAATAAACAGTGTCAAACACTATTCAGCAGCTGACAACAGATCAGAGCTACAGAGAACGATACGGATGAACCTTACAAGCATAATACTGTGAAAGGAAGACACAAAGGAAACATTTAGTAGGATTATACTTACATGTAAGTTTCAAAAGGAGACAAAATTAACATGTGCACGTGGTGAAATGTATTAAGAATGTAACTACGCAGTTACTGTAATGCCCACGGTTTCCAAAATGTAGTTTGAAGTATCAAAAGCAAGGCCCATGGGGCGCCTGGGTGGCTCAGTGGGTTGAGTGTCCAACTTCGACTCAGGTCATGATCTCGCGGTTCATGAGTTTGAGCCCCGTGTCGGGTTCACAGCTGTCAGCGTGGGGCCCCCTTTTGGATCCTCTGTCCCGACCTCCCCCGCCCCTCCTCCACTCTCGCGCTCTCTCTCTCTTTCAAAAATAAAAAATAAGCGGCTCAGGAGTCAGGGTTTATTCCTTGGCGACCTAAAGGTTTGGAAAGGGGGAGAACTAATGACCACGGAGACGACGTGTGCAGACAGGAAGTCTCAGGTGTGAAGTCCCACCACAAGCTGTGGCTCCTGCACCAGCACCGACCAGTGCGGTCAGGCCACATGATTAGACAGAAGACCCACAGTCGGCAACTCAGGTTGAGACACACGACCAGGAGCCATGTAAGCAGAGCCTAGAACACTCTACCGAGGAAAAGACCATCCGTGTCCTCTTTCGGTCTTAAACTCTTGAAATGTGTTCACACGTCCTCCTGCAGGAAATTTGTTTACTGCGTGCTTCCTATGTGGCTGGTAGGCCGTTCGTTCAACACGCACTTAACGGATTATTAAGGTGTAGCCGCAGAGGACATGCGTTCCTCTGGACCCCGGGACGATGGCTGTCAGCAAAATGGGCAAAAGTCTCTGTCCCGGGGAATTCGCATGCTAATGGGAAATTCAGACAAATGAGTGAAAAAAGTATGTAGTATATGCACTTATAAGAAATAAAGCAGGAAGATGATGGGGACAACTTTTAAAAAGTGGTTTGAGGGGCGCCTGGGTGGCTCAGTCGGTGGAGCATCCCACTTGGGCTCAGGTCATGATCCCACAGTTTGTGAGTTCGAGCCCCGTGTCGGGCTCCGTGCTGACAGCTCAGAGCCTGGAGCCCGCTTCGGATTCTGTGTCTCCCTCTCTCTGCTTCTTTCCTGCTCATGCTCTGTCCCTCTCTGTCTCTCAAAAAATGAATAAACGTTAAAAAAAATTAAAAAAAAAAGTGGTTTGAAATTTTACGTACGTTGAGCAGGTAAGATTTCACTGAGCAAGTGCTATTTGAGCAAAGGCCTGAAGGACAGGAGGAAACGAGTTAGGCGCATCTTTGGGAAGAAAGAGCTTTCGGGGCAGAGCACACAGCAAGGGCGAAGGCCTGAGCCCAGAGCAGGCGTGGTTCGTGCCTGTCTGAGCACCAGCAGGAGGCGCTGTGGCTGGAGAAGACGGGGAGGGGAGGGAGGTCACTAGAAGCAGCTGGGCTTTTATCCGAATGAGAGGGGAGCCCCTGGAGAGTTCTGCCCTCATTCTGTGTAGACAGGAAGAAGGCAAGGAACATTGAAACAGGAGACCAGTGACGAGTCTGTTGCACACATCTCGGCAGCAGGCAAGGGAAGATGGGCGTTCCAGTGGGACAGCACCGCACAGACGGGTTATAGTTGGGGAAGACGGGTGAGGAGCCAGACTGGGGAGGGGGGGCAGGAGTCCAGTTTCGGACGGTGGCAAGTGTAAAATACCTGTGCAGGAAACGATTGCATCTGTGAAGCTGGAGTTAGAAGGCATAGTCCGAGATGAAAAGAGGCATTTGCACATACGCGGCATTTGAGGACTGGGCCCCGAACATGGCCATGCCCCGGGAAGGGACAAACCAGGGAGTGATACCACATCATGTAACAAGTGCTGTTAATAACACGGAAATAACCCCAGGGATCCTGGGTGTATTCCGGGAGCTGCAAAGCCAGTCTTGAGGCGTCCTCAAAAGCTTCCAGAAGGAGGTGATGGGTGGTGTCTGAACTGAGACCCAAAGCACAAGCAGGGGCTGGCAAATCGGGAAAGGGGAAGGAGTTCCAGGGTGACCGCGCCTGCAAAGCGGAGAAGCAAGGGAGGACATGAGACAATAGGAAGGTCACTGTGCCCGTGCGCTCCAGCCTCGCTGTCACACTCTCCTGCTGGAGGACTGGGTCTCTTCCACGATTTCTTTGGGGGGCGATGAGGGGGAGGGGGTAACGAATTCCACATGCACATCCATTACATCTCCCACTAAGGCAGGTGCAAATAGAACACAACCCACAGGAAGTGTTTTTAACACAGATTTGGGGTCGCAGGAAATAACATCAGATTTCAAAGCTTATACCTGTCTTTGGTTCCTAGAAGCGTATGGTAGGAAGATCAAGAAAGACCAAATACAAAATGACAGTATTGGGATAAAGTTCCATGGGAGACATGAAGTGGAAATAACGAATTCAAGGGGATAAAGGATCCAAGTAAACTCTTCCACGGAAGATTAAAGAAGGGGTCTCTCTGTCACAAGGGATATTGCTAAGTATATTTTTAATGTTTAATTATCTGTGAGAGAGACAGCGCAAGCAAGGAGTGGCAGAGAGCAAGAGAGAGAATCCAAAGCAGGCCCCGCTGCCAGCACGGAACCCCTTGCGGGGCTTGAACATACATCCTGTGAGATCAGGACCTGACCTCAACTCTGCCACTTAACCAACTGAGACGCTCAGGTGCCCCGAGGCATGTGGCTAAGTATTAAGTTACCTTTTAGATTTCTTTGATACAAGTCACAACACCCTTTGGAAGAATTTAAACATGTGAAGAAAAATGTTACATGTCCACTGAAAAAAAATGTAACAGGGAATACTAAATTGCCAACATTCTTTCAGGGGTTAAGAACACCAGCCCAGGGTACAAAGTAGGGCCACTCACAGTCACCACGACATTTCTCTTCCTTTTTAACGACTCATTTTTTTCTTACAGCAAGAAAAAAAAATTGGCAGATGTTCCCAAATTTCTCAGATTCTTACCAGCGTTCTCCCCTGGTTGCTTTTCACATTTCTTCTCTTGTTCTTTGTTAGTTATTTATATTTTTATTGTTTCTTTGTTCCTCTTGGTATCCTTTTTGGTTATTTCTCGGTGCCCTGTAAATAAGGGGTTAAAGATTTCACTAAGCATTCCATAAATATTTACTGGAAACAATCGGTTGCGTTTGTTTATCTTCCCCTTCTACAACTGTACTCAAATAAGGATTGTTTTCTGGATGTATATTCCTTCTCTGTTGTTTTCTAGATGCACATTCCTTCTCTACCTACAGAAAACATAAAGTGCTGAGTGAACTGACTGACTATAGAGATTAAACGCCTGTTCAGCTGCCTTTCCTGAATGCAAGAATGAATCAACCACGCTGTTGAGCTGAAGTAGTTTCAATCTTATTTATGCATCTGGACAGGGCTGTGCTCTGAGAGCCTGGGTAGCTCAGTTGGCAGAGCATCAGACTTTTAATCTGAGGGTCCAGGGTTCAAGTCCCTGTCCAGGCAGTATGGTCCTTGCTTTCCCTAGGGGTCTGAAGGTTCTCTAGGTTTTTGTCCTTCAGAGAAGGTTAAGCTTGGGTTCAAGTTAGACGACTTTTACCTGTCCCAAGTAAAACCTTACCCAGTAGCCAAGGTTTGCTATTTATTCTATTCCAAGCAGAAGACAACTTTAGCACTTTTTAATAGATTTCCCAGGAACACAGTACAAAATGTTCAAAAGTCCATGGAGTGTAAGAAAACTATTCCTCTAGACTTGGGTGTTTTAGAAAAGGAACTGGAAACCATATTTACGGAGTAAGGTGTTCACCGTGTCAAAATCCAGGACCTTCAGATTTTCTGTCCTTTGTGCTCACAACTGAGCCCCTTGGCAGGTGAGGAGAGTCTCTGCCAAACCCCCCTGATGTCACTTTGTTTTTTCTTTTTTTTTTTAAGTCGGCTTCACGCTCAGCACGGAGCCCAACAAGGGGCTTGGGACTCACGACCCCGAGATCAAGACCTGAGCTGAGCTCAAGAGCCAGGTGCTTAACTGACTGAGTCACCCAGGCGCCCATGTCACATTCTAATGATAAACAAAAACGGTGTGGAGTTAACTCGTCCGATACTGCAGTATGGTCTTAGGTGACATATTTATCCGACCCAGAAACACCAGGACACTTTGCATTTTGCAAAAGTGCATTTTGTTCATTTCTATAATTTTGGCAAAGTGCAGGTTGATGGTGCTGTTGATTGTTCAGTGGATTATATTTTTCTCCAGAAACACACATTTCCCCCTCCCTCTCTGCCTACAGATTGTACTTCCCATTCCACTTGAAGATGTTACGATGGTTCCATAGGAAATCCTAAGGAAACTAAAAACAAACACAAACGTCCCAGAACTAATAAGTATGTTCAGCAAAGTCACAGAATACAAGATCAGAATACAAAAATCCATCGTATTTCTATACATTAGCAATAAGCATGTGGGCACCAGAACTAAAATACAGTACCATTTAAATGGTACTTAAAAAAATAACTTAGCTTCAAATCTACCTGGATATGTACATGCGGAAAAACACAAAACTACAAAATGCTGTTGAAACAAATCAAAGACCTAAATAAATGGAGAAATATTCTGTGTTCATTTGATTGGAAGACCCAAAGACGTCAAGTCTTGTCAAAGTTAGATACAGGTTTAACAGAATTCCTACCAAAATCCGGGTGAGTTTTTTGTAGACACGAACACGACTATTCTACAATGTATATGACAAGGCAAATGAGTTAGAATAACTAAAACAATTCTGAGAAAAAGAGAAATAAAGTGGAAGAAACCAACCTTCTTATTTCAAGACTTATTTTACAGCCACAGTAAGAGACCGTACATCATTGGCAGACAGACGTGTAAGTCAAAGAAACAGTAGAGAACCCATAGATCGCCACATACAAGTACAGCTAAGTGATTTTTGACAAAAGTGCAAAAGCAATTTAGAAGAGGAAGGAAAGTCTTGGTCTTCTCAAAAAAAAAAGGTGGTGAACGAATTTGATATCCATAGGCAAAAAAGCACAAACCTCAACCTAAACCTCACACCTTATTAAAAACGTAATTGGAAATGATAAGTAAAATACAAGGGGTGCCTGGGTGGCTCAGTCAGTTGAGTGTCTGACTTGGGCTCAGGTCATGATCTCATGGTTTGTGGGTTTGAGCCCTGCAACGGGCTCTGTGCTAACAGCTCGGAGCCTGGAGCCTGCTTCGGATTCTGTCTCCCTCTCTCTGCCCCTCCCCCCCCACACTCTGTTTCTCTCTGTCTCAAAAATAAATTTAAAAAAAACATAAAAGTGTAAAACTTTTAGAAAAAAATAAAATCTGGAGGACCTCGGGCTTGCAGAGCTTTAGACATGACACCAAAAACACATCCATAAAAGACAAATGTGACTCATTGAATTTCGTCAAATTAAAAGCTTTTGCTCTGGAAAGGACCCTCTTAAGAGGATAAACAGGCAAGTTACAGTTGGGAGAAAATATTTGCAAACCACATATCTGGCAAAAGACTCAGCTAGACTATGTGAAGAATTCTCAAAACCCAACATTAAAACAGCAACCAGCCTGGATGCCTGGCTGGCTCTGTGGATAGAGCATCTGACACTTGGTCCCAGGGGCTTGAGTTCAAGCCCCATGCTGGGTGTGGAGCCTACTTAAGAAATAAATCCATGGAGGTGGGCACAAGACACGAAGAGACATTTTACCAAAGAGGATATACAAATGGCCCGGCAAAAGATGTTCAATATCACCAGTCATTTAGGAAATGTGAGTTCAGACCATGATGAGGTGTCACCGCGCACCCCTCAGAAGAGTTACAGTAACACAGTTTAGTTGTGTGACCCTGCTTAGGACTGGCCGGGGGGCACAGAAACCGGGGCTGTCACCCATGGCTGATGGGAAGGGAAAGTGGTGCAGCCGCCCTGGAAAGCAGTTTGGTCGCCTCTTTCAAAAAGCTACGCACCAGCAATTCCACTGCTGGGTGGTTATCCCAGGACAACGAGAACTTATGTCCACACAAAGCCCCACATTCTCACTCAGAGCAGCTTTGTTTGTAATAGCCCAAACTGGGAAACAGCCCAAACGCTGCCCAGTAGGTGGTTGGGTAAACACACGGTGGTCCACCTATTCTGTGGAATACAGCTCAGCAGTAAAAACAAACAAACAAACAGCTCTTCGAGGTACTCACAGAAAACGGAGGGCAGGCTGAATCTCTACAAAGCCTTTGGATTCATGGGTCCTGCCATTTGAACAAAGGCCGGGAGCAAATCCTATAGAGATCAGAAGTAAGAATTCTCCGGGTAGAGGGGACCATCAGAACAGTATGTTGGATACGGTGAAACAGAGAAAAACCCCAGCGGAATATGCCCTAAGAGGCAAGAATGCTGCCACAGATGAGGGGACAGAAACCGCCTCTCAAATGTAGGACAGAGGTGGGAACGCTGACTCAGAGAGGACAGTGTGGCCTGTGTACTATCCCTTCACCTGCCACAGGGACACACATACAGGGAGGCATCTGGGGTATAGACCCTGACAAAGTTCACTTGTTTACTGTGTAATACCAAACGGAAAAGCTGCTGGAACCAGAACCTTTTCCCTAACTCTTTGACTACTGGTCCCCTCCAATATGAAAAGGGCACTGTCTTCCACTCCATTGTTTGACTCCAGGGGGACAAAGCCATTTTTTATTACCATTATACAGGTGCCAGTGTTTTTCAATCTACTATGTGTCTCAGAAGTGTAAAATCAACAGCGAAGAAAAGGCCAAGACTGGTATCTTAATAAATGAAATAGACTATCATGGGAGTGGGAACTATCAGAATAAACCCCATGTGGTAAAATATTGTGTGATGGAATTTGGTTTCTCTTCCTTTCTCTCTCTTTCTCTCTCGATTGAAAGATAGATAAACCAGTAGACAGATTGTTTGCATACTGTATTGAGTTGTGATTTAACATGTATTTCTGACTCGGGGGGATGCGGTCCGAAAGTTTGAAGGCTGTGCGCCCGCGCTCTGCTCCGGGGAGGGCCGTGCGCGCCCCCGCTCTGTCCCCGGAAGGGCCGCGCGCGCCCCCGCTCTGTCCCCGGAAGGGCCGTGCGCGCCCCCTCTCTGCCCCGGGACCGGCCGCGCGCGCCCGGCTCTGGCACAGGAGCAAGCGTGCAGAGGCCGCCCCTCCAGTGTCCCTGCGGACGGGCGTGGGGCGAAGGGGAGACGAATACCTGCAGCAAGCGAGCGGCGGCCCCGCGAGCTCGTTCACGCCCGTCGTCCCGAAGTTTCCATCAGCGAGGATCCGAGGTTCTCAGCGATCGGGACGCGCCCTCGGGCCTGGCGGCCTCGCGGGGGCAGCGACGAGCCAGGGCGGTTGTTCCGGGACGTGCCCAAAGTTCTGCTCTGATCGGAGCCAAGGGAATGCAGCTCCTGTCTCTATCGGTGTCTCGTTTTTTATTTCCGACGGCGTGTGTGAGTGTGACTGTGCGCGTGTGTGTGCGTGAGTGCGTACGTGCGTGAGTGCGCGCGTGAGTGCATGCACGTGTGTGAGTCTGAGTGCGCGCGTGCGTGTGAAAACGGCTCCCGACGGGATCCAGCGGAGACTGTGGCCCCCGTGCAAGCCCGGGAGCACCGCGCTGGGTGGGTCCCCTCTGTTCCCGGCGCGCCGTCCCCGGGACAGTCTGCTTCCTTGCAGCACAAACAGAAAACCTCCTTTTCCTCCTCGCGACGGTCTGCGAGCCTTTTGGAGGGGAAGCCCGCGCGGCGGTGGCACGACTCCTCTGACGGCGGCGGGTCCGCTCCGCGACGACTCGGATCGCGCCGAAAAGGCCGCACGGAGTTGCTCAGCGCACTTTCCCCCCGCGGCTCTCTGAGCGAAGAGCGGCTCCTGGAAAGTAAATCAAGTTAAGGGGGAAAAAAAAAAAATCCCGAGCTTGCACACTCTTGGGCTGGTTGGACAAGCGCGGTCCCGGAGGTCGGGGCCCTTGGCCGCCTGGTCGGGGGAGAGCGGATCTCCCACACGCGGAGAGGAGGGTGACAATCCTTTCGAAGAGAAGGGGATAGAAAAAAAAAAAAAAATATATATATATATATATATATATATATATATAGCTCAGCTCCGACAAGGTGATGTTTGTCATTAATAAAAAAAACAGAGGAGCCAACAGGTGAAGCAGAGTGGCGCAGCGGAAGCGTGCTGGGCCCATAACCCAGAGGTCGATGGATCGAAACCATCCTCTGCTATGAGCCTTTTACACTTGCCTCCTCGTGCAGCAGAGTTTTACTAAATTAGACAATGAGCCCAAACACCTAAACCAGTTTCCAGATCTTCCTCGAATCTGGATTCTTCGTTCCCAACTTCCTTTGAAAACATGCCTCCTCCAAGTAGGCAATTCTCAAACTTCCACCCAGCTCAAGTTCCCAGAAGGGTGAAATTCCTTCCATCCAGGGTGTCCAGAACAATGGGAAATATTCCTTCAGTTAAGGTGGTCTTATATATGCTCCGAGATTTCATGGAGAACGTGACAAACTCCATATTTACTTCTGCCATATCTTCCAGCAAAGGGATTTCCAAATGTGCTAATATCTACCGGTGATGTTTTGATTGCGTTGCATAAATGCAAATATAACTCAAACCAAAAGAATTAATTATGATACAGATGTGTGGTCCTATCAAACAGCAAAGTTGCAGATTGTGATATTTATCCTTACATTTAGTGCAGGCTAGTGTAACAGCATGAGCAAAGGAGGACTTTAAGGAAATATACATTATATACATAAAATCTGCATAATGTATACATTATAGACAAAAATCTTTTATATACATAAAATATACATAAATATACATAAAATCTGCATAAACTCATTCAAGGAGAAAGAGAATCGAATATAAAATTTCCCTTCATAGAAGGGCATGTTTTTCTATTTTTTAAAGGGATTTTGGCCGGTAGTCAATCACTATGGTTTTTAGACTCCATTTAATGTGATAAAGGAGTGTGATGCCAGACTTCAAAAAACAGTGAAAAGTTTACGATATGCCAGTCATTACAGTCTTCACGCATATCTGATGAAAAACGTTAGGTATTTGTTTAAAAAGTACATGAGGGCAAAAAGTAGTTTAGAAGGTAAAATCATCCCCAAACTAGTGAAGTTCAGGGCACAAAGCAGGGTCACATATGCCAGGACATTCCCTTCCCTGGATGCTTCATTTTTTTTTTTTTTACATCAGTAAATATTTGGCAAAATGTAGTAATAATTCCAACCATTGCTCTCTACCGATTGCTTTCCCCTTCTCCTAATTCGTCATTAGTTTTGTTTTTTCTTGGTCATCCAGAGAAGACCAGTGACCATGATAAGTGTTACTAAATATATTCCAAAGACAATCAATTGGTTCCACTTTTGAGTCTCACCCTTACAAACTCTATGTCAATAAGCAAGGGTTGTTGTGTCGATGCTAGCTACTTCCTTCTACGTAAACCGGAATGGCTTCTCAGACACGGTACAAACAACGTAGAACAGCTCACCAGTGACTACGGCGTAGCGCTCAGGATACCTGAATACACTTCTCCGTGAATTGGTCCCATGGACTTGAACCCGTTTCTTCAACAGTCTTCCCTGAGTCCAAGAACGTATTTACAATACTCATCAATAGCAGCAATATTTGCTGAAACCATTTCTGTATATGAATAAAAGCTACTTCCTGGGGGCCTATGGGGCTTGGTTGGTAGAGCCAGAGACATTTAATTCCAGAGTCAAAGGTCCAAAGCCTCCTCCAAGTAAGAGAGTATTTTCTCCTTTGAGGCGCAAGGTTCCTTTCTTTGTACCTGAAGGAATATGTTCAAGGTACCGTACCCAAGGGACTTCACACCCATGGATTTGATTTAAAGGCTAAATTCTGGGACCTCTGGGGCCTCTCGGGACCTGGTGAGTGTGTTTTGCATAAGTGAGTGTCATAGATCACTGGCCAGAGGCCAGACTCTGGAGGCAGCCTCTAAGATGACCCCAATGATCTTTACCTCTTAATATTCTTGCCCTTGTATAGCTCCTACACCATCGTTTCAGGGTTGGTCTTTTGTGGCCAAACACAGAGGTGGTTGTGGCTCTTGGGGAAGCCAGGTGCCATGTCCTGAGCGGCCCCAGGAAGAGGCCCATGTGGGGAGGAAGCGAGTCCCCCGACCAGTACCTTTGGGAGAGTTTGGCACGGGACCCTCCTGCCAGAGTCACGCCGTAAGATGGCTGGAACTCTAGCTGGCATCTTGTTGGCAACCTTAGGCGGGACCGTGAGCTGCAACCACCCAGAAAGGACACTCCTGGACTTCCGATCTACAGACCTCATGAGATAAGTGCTTGTTGATTGTTTCAACTACTAAATGTGGAATTGCTCCAGTAATAGATCAGTAATACAAACCTCAAACTCTGTTTGTGACTTGCGGCTCCCTGAACTACTCGGGAACGGCATCTAGGAGGCCTGTCCGCTCAGAGGCCCACTTTGGGGCTTTGACTTCTTAGTAGTGAGGATGTTTTCCATCTCTTCCACTCCACAGCTCCCAGAGCGACAAGACCATTGTTCCTGCAGTTCACTGGGAGTGGGGGCTGAGTTTTGTTTCTAGGTCATCGTTAGATGAACGTGTACCAGGAGGGACGTGCGATAACACAGAGTGATCCTCTATTTGCAACAGATCCCAATGACGTCGCCTTGCCTCAATTTAGAAGCTGCCAAGATAGAAATGCAATTTTGCCTCCAGGAGTAAGAGCCTTAAAAGCAAAAGCAACGTGGTGCCCTAAGTGCTCTCCTGCTCTGTGTTTTTCCTTTTAGATTCCATTTTCACATGTCCCTTAGGTCTCTGCAACGTTTTATTATTTTCATTTTCTAAAATGAACTCTCAAAGAACGGATTTGTAACGTATGTATTGATTCATAACAGTCCTTAAGCTTTTAAAGAATTGGCTTATAATATTTTAAATCACACAATTCATATAGATGGCGGTAAATAAATTTTCACGCAGAAAACCCGCAAGGAACCGCCATCTAGATCAAGAAACAACATTTCTTTTAAAGCAGGTTCCACGTCCAACGTGGGGCTCAAACTCACGACCCTGAGGTCAAGCGTCACACACTCCACCAGCGGAGTCAGCCAGGTGCCTCCGGATCAAGAAATACAATATCACCAGCACCTCAGAGACGACCGCGAGGCCACCTGTCAGGCGCTTTCCTCCAAAAAGTAACCACCGCTCTAACTTCTAACACCAAAGTTTAGTTTCCACTGTCCTTAAAATATATGTCAGTCGAGTCCTCTTGTCTATGCTCCTTTGTGTCTGGCTTTTTTAATTCAATTACGCCTGTAAAGTAATCTATGCTATTGAATGTAGCAATAGCGTCTTCATTTTCATGGCAGGAAAGTATTCCATCGTACGTATATTACACAACTTATCTATTTGGGACGACTACAAGTAAAAAACCAAAAAAAGGAACATTTTTGTATATGTCGGGGTCTGAGTCTATATACAGAGGCGGAATGTTGGATCAATGAGATTCGTTGACAGGTCCAACACTATAAAATGTTGCCCAACAGACTCCCAAAGTTGTAACAATTTACACTCTTTGATTTTGCCATTCTGCTAGGTGTATGGCTGCAACTCAAACATCTTAATTTGCATTGCCTTGATTAATAATGAAGCCAAGCATATTTTAATACGCTTAGGGGCTTTCTGCGTACTTTTATTTTGCTAAAAAGCCTTTTCAAATGTTTGTGCTTTTTCTACCGGGTTGTCTGTACGTTTATTATTGATTTGTGGGTGTTGTTTACGTATTGTGGATAAAAGACTTGTGTCAGTCAGATGTGCTGGAAATATCTTTTCCCACATTACAGTTTGGCTATCAACTCTCTTAACGACGTCTTTTGACATACAGAAATTTCCTGATTTCAATTTAACCCAGAATATCAATATTTTCCTTTATGGGCGTGCCACTCAGTTTTCTGTTTACGGAATCTTTGCCTACTCCATGCTCGTGAAGATATCCCTTTATGTTAGCTTCTAGAAGCTTCGTTTCACCCTTCATATTTAAGTCTAAGATTAATACGGTATTGATTTTTGTTTATGTGATATAAAGGACAGGATTTATTTTTTCAGTATTGTTTATTGAAAAACCATTCATTCCCCCCACTGCTATATAGTGCAATCTTTCTCATAAATTGTGTCTACAAATGTTTGGTTCTGTTTCTGGACACTGATTGCACTGGTCTATTTTTAGCATACTGTCCTACCATGGCATTCGATAAGCCTTGATATCTGTCTGTGTACATCCTCTCATTTTGTTTTTTTTTCAACAGAGTATTGGATTTTATATTTCCATTCCAAGTATAGAATGAGCTTGTCAATTTTCACAATACTGTCTTTTAATTGTAATTGCATTGAGTTTATAACCAATCATTTTAAGGAGAACTACAATTTTACAATACTGATTCTTTGATTCAATAAACACAGGATATTGTTAATCAGGTTTTCTTCACAGTCTCCTGACAACGTTTTATTGCTTTCTGAATAGAGGTCTTCCCACTTTGGTAAGATTTATGTCTCCAATGGCTTCAAGTCACATACACACACACGCACACCCTATGTGTGTGTATGTAACTATATATATATATATGTATATATATATACATATATATAATATAATACATATGGGGGTGCGTGTGTATGTAACTATGTACATAATGTATATGGGAGGTGCATGTGTGTGTAACTATATATATAATATAATATATATGGGGGCGTGTGTATGTAACTATACATATTATATGGGGGTGCGTGCGTGTGTAACTATATATATAATATACGTACATTCCTCTCACCCTGTTCTAATAATCCTTAGTGGGAGAGTTGATGAAAAGCTAGTCAGTTATGCCCAGAAATGATTTTCTTTCTTGGATGTTAGCTTTTTAGTTCCTACTAGATTATAAAGTATTTTATAATTTTAGGAAAAATTTTAAATTTAATGTCATTTAGATTAGGAATATTCAGTGAGAGGATATACTACACGTGGAACTAGAAATCTGTTCCATGATTTCTTCTGGAAATCATAAATCTAACCAACTCTATAAATCTAATGCAAAATGTGTGCAAATAAATGATTTACAAGACAGTATGAAAATGAGAACTAATCTGCTTATTTAAAAATGTATTTATAGGACATCTTGGGCACATACAAATGTTAATAATAGATACATAGCCCAATCTAGAAACAAAATATTACAAATGAAAATGTGGTTCCCAACTTTTTGCATCTTCTACCAAACCCCTTAAAGATAACACTCTCTTGGGGGCACTGGGGCGGCTCAGTCAGTTGGGCGTCTGACTTCAGCAGCTCAGGTCATGATCTCACAGCTCGTGAGTTCGAGCCCTGCGTCGGGCTCTGTGCTGACAGCTCAGAGCCTGGAGCCTGCTTCTGCTTCTGTGTCTCCCTCTCTTTGCCCCTCCCCTGCTCATGCTCTGTCTCTCTCTGTCTCAAAAATAAATAAAAACATCAAAAAATTAAAAAAAAGATAACACTCTCTTGAATTTGATTTTTACCATTAATTACATTTCTTTATTTTTACTGCATTGTATTTTTTTATCGATATAATTTTCCACGTTTTTAGAATTTATATGTACGTTATATTGTACATATTCATCCACAATGTGCTCTTATTCTTGAAGAGATTTTCATAGATTGAATCAAAATGGATTCATATTTCTCAAATTTTTTACCTAGATGTAATCGAGACTGCTGTCTAATACTCATAATAATTCTAGGGGCGCCTGGGTGGCTTGGTTAAGCGTTGGACTCTTGGTTTCAGCTCAGGTCATGATCTCACTGTTTATGGGATCGAGCCCTGTGGGATGGAGTCCTGAGTCGGGTTCCACACTGACAGTACAGAGCCTGCTTGGGACTCTCTCTCTCCCTTTCTCTGTGCCCCTCCCCTGCTTGCTCTCTCTCTCTCTCTCAATATGAATAAACTTTTTTATTAAAATGTTTTTTTAATGTTTACTTATTTTTGAGACAGAGAGCAAGTGGCAGAGGGGCAGACAGAGGGTGACACAGAATCCAAAGCAGGCTCCAAGCTGTCAGCACAGAGCACGACACAGGGCTCGAACTCACAAACCATGAGATCATGACCTGAGCCAAAGTCAGACGCTTAACCCACTGAGCCACTCAGGCGCTCCTTGACATAGGTAAGCTTTTAAAATCATACCAATTCTGACACCGTGTTCTCTTGCAATTAAAACAATTTTTATCAGTATTTTTTAGATGCAGTAGAAATCCCAGTTGTGAGCAAGGGAAAAGGATCATATTTGAAAAGGCACAGGCATATCTGGAAACCCTATTACCATATTTAATCAACATCAAAGCACAGACCATTGGGTAACAAGACGAGAGAAAACTAGTGATGCTCTCCCTCTCCGGCATCAGGTTTATCTCGTAGAAAGAGCCCATATAAATGGAAAGACACATGTTAGCCCCGTAAAAGAAAACAAAGCAGCTTACTAGCAAGAAGGGGACGTGGGTGGCTTTTGTTTCGGGGGAAAAGATCAAGGCGAGAGGCTGGTCCCGTGAATCCGCAGGGCTGTCTTGTGGTGCCTGAACAGGACGGTCACCATGTAGAAACTGGTCCAAATCATGAGGAACAAAAAGAAGAAATCTTGCATAAACATGACAGTTCGCAACAACATTGCCTGATGGTACGCGAACCGCCTTGTTTCACAGAACTTCAGGGAATATACGGGTCCGACCCCAGCGGAGCTGCCTGTGACCACAGTGCTTATGATGACCCACGTGTTGATTAGCACCTTGCTGGCCCAGGAGTAAACCAACAGGGGCAGGATGTGTGCGTAGATCTTGGACTTGAGCCATGCCCACCTGGAGTGAGCAGGGCTGATGACAAGGGCCTGAAAACTGCTCAGGAGAGAAGCAGCACATATGCAAACACCCCGCGTCGCTCTGTGAATGCACAGCACAGCTTTACAAATGTTTTGGACAGCCTCCAAAACATCCTGACTCCGAAGGGGGACGTGATATACGGGACGCCCCTGAAGGTGGCTGTTGTCACATCAGCCAAAGTTAGATGAACGAGAATGGCATCTAAGGGCTTTTTCTGATGAGGTCGCATGAATGCGACGTGCAGATACACAACGAAGAGCAGGAAGCCCCCCGGGCGCCCGATGCCAGTTTGAAAGGTAATTAAAACCCCCCAAATTACGTCAGTTGAAAAGAAAACTTGCACGATTGTTTGACGGAGGCAGCGTCACTTAAAGGGTCACATAAATCTATTTCCAGTATGACAGCAGTCGCGGGGGCCCTAGAACGAATGTTCAGGGATCCACAGCACATCTGTGCTGTCTCCAGAGGCTCGGTGTCATGCCCCATTCACACTCCTGGAGGAGCGTTTCTCTGTATGGACCAGTTCAGCTTCGCGTGCACACCTTGATCCTTGTTCTAGGCCATTTTCCAGGAGGGGTCTGTTCTACTTTAAAGACAGTTCTGCAAAAAGCAAAAAAGAAAGAAAGAAAGAAAGAAAGAAAGAAAAAATAAGGACAATGTAGAATATAACAAAAGGCATTTTTTCTTCAAATTCCAATATTGTTTTTTTTTAATTCTAACCTTTAATTTTAAATATTTTGTCCCTTTTATGGACAACAGTAGTACAGGTGGGGCATCTGGGTGGCTCAGTCAGTTGGACGTCTGACTCTGGATCTCAGCTCAGGTCGTGATCTCACGGTTGCTGGGTTCGAGCCCCACGTCGGGCTCTGGGCTGATGGCTCGGAGCCTGGAGCCTGCTTCGGATTCTGTGTCTCCCTCTCTCTCTGCCCCTCCCCCCCCCCTCTCTCTCTCTCAAAAATAAATAAACATTTTTCTAAAAACTTAAAAAAATGGTACTACATGTATAGAATTCACTTTTCAGCATAATTACCGCACACTGCTGCGTTACGAATCATAAAACATATTTAGACCACACAGTTAAAACTCCTGAGTAGTTTCTGCGGTTAAAATGCTAATTTTGCTTGTTACGACAAATTTCCTTTGCTTAGAGAACACATTTCTCACGTTTACAGATGCCCTGAGGGTCCCACGGAGGTGGGTAAAGGGATCAGCTGTATTCATTAAGGTACCAGACAAATTCGCTTTCGAGCCACCCAACAGAAACGACAAAGTCTCTGTCATTTAATTAACAAACAGTCCTTCTCCTGACACTGACCTAGAAATTGTAGACCTCTCCTTTTCTTCACAAGGTATATGTAAAACTCTTGGCAGAAGGCTGAACGGCTGGTCACCACCGACCGCTCCCACATCCTTGCTACTCCTCGTCTTCTGCTGTCCCATTTCTCATTCAGCTTCCCTTTCTGACCTTCCCCCCCCCCCACCGCAGCCCTGTTTTCCGATCCCTGCACCTCTGCGTTTCTCGTGGGTTCTGCCCTCACTCCGCGCTCTTTCCTAGCAATCCCATTCACTCCCACAATTTCAACCTCAACTTAACCATCCTCAATGCCCAGCACACGGGCTCAGTCGGTGGAGCGTACGACTCGATCTTGGGGTTGTGGGTTCAAGCCCCACGCAGGATGTAGAGATTCCTCAAAAATGAAATCTTCAAAAATATGTATCTTCAACATCTAAAGCAAAAGAAACTACACGCGGAGAGTCTTAAGGAGTTTGAACAATCCTGTAACATGTAGGAACTTGCAACGACTCATTGTTATCCGAGTGATGGTTTCTGGCCAAGACCTTCCTCCCGAATTCCAGAACTACTGACCGCATACACATTTGCCAAACGTTACTCACGGTTTTACACTCCAAATTTGTTTCTCCTCTCTCAGGCAGGAGCATTAATTGAGTTTAGAGCTGAAAGTGGCATCATTTAAATATTTTTTTTTACAACTCCCCCTTCATAGGGGGAAGAAATGTCATGCTGATTCTATTTCCTACAAATAAGCACTATATCCCTCCTTTCCTGGCTCGTTCTTCCAAACTTTTTTTTTAAGTTTTTTTTTGATGTTTATTTATTTTTGAAGGAGAGAGAGACAGAGCGTGAGCAGGGGAGGGGCAGAGAGAGAGGGAGACACAGAATCTGAAGCAGGCTCCAGGCTCCGAGCTGTCAGCACAGAGCCTGACGCGGGGCTCGAACCCACAAACTGGGAGATCATGACCTGAGCCGAAGTCGGACGCTTAACGGACTGAGCCACCCAGGCGCCCCTCAACATATTTATTATGTGGAAAATAATTACATTCTGTCTGATGGCATCACATTCTTGCTTAAAATTAATCAGGCTATTGGGCCGCTTGGGTGGCTCAGTCGGTTAAGCATCCGATCTTGATCTCCACTCAGGTCATGATCTCATGGTTTAGTGAGTTTGAGCCCCACGCTGGGCTCTGGGCTCACAGCGGGGAGCCTGCCTGGAATCTCCTGTCTCTCTGCCCCTCCCCCACTCGTGCTGCCTCTCTCTTTCTCTCTCTCAACATAAATAAACATTAAAAAACTCAATCGGGATATGGTCAAAAAGGGGCGTGTCGGGGGAGAAAAACAAATTAAAAGCTGCATGTTGTCAGGCAGGATAAAAAAAAAAAAAAAAAAAGCAAGAGCCAATTGTAACGTGCCTGCAAGAAACGTCCTTGACGGGTGAACACACAGGACGTCAAGAAAGTGCCAGAGTAGGGGCTCCCAGAATCCCTCCCTCCACGGGAGCAACCAATAAGCTGGCCACAAGGAACAGAAGCAACTGTTCTGGAACTCTGAGACGAACGAGAAAACTCACAGGAACGGGCGTCTGTCCGCCCACCGTCCAGTTTCATGACCGTGGAGACGGCAGGCTGTGGTCGTGGTGTGGCTTGTCGGAGGGAAGGGGAGGGGGTGTGTGCAATGCAGACAGCGTGCTTCGAGTTTGTCGTTTTGTGTCGCGACCTGCTTGGTGGCTGTTGGAGGGAATGGCTCAGCCACCTTGGTTTTGCAAGCGCCCCCCCTCCGGTTGGGGTGCCATTCTGGGTGGCGTCTGTTGAAAGCGTTTAGAAAGGCACACTATGCAAAGCTGCTCTGGAGAAAGCGAGGGCAGAGGGGACAAGCAGAGGACGGGTCCTGAGCCCCGAAAAGGAGGAGACTGAAGAGGAACGTTCACAGGGAGAGAGCTTGGAAGGGGGGGGGCGGTTAATTTGAGGCGTTGACTTGTCTAAGCGACCTGTGTCCAGGTATTAATTTGGTCAAGCACCAGTCTGGATATTACTTGAAGGTATTTTTTAGACGAGACTAATATTTAAATCAGTAGAGTTGGGGCAAATCGGGATACCCTCCCTACAGAATGTGGTGGGTGTCATCCAATCAGTAACAAAATTCTGCCCCAGACTGCCTTTGGGCTGGAACTGTGACAACTCTTCCCTGTGGCTCCAGCCCAGCGGCTCCCCCTGCAGAACTGGGACTTGTCAGTCCCCACCGCGGGGTGAGCCAGTTCCCTAAAATTTCTCTCTCCGTCTCACCCTCTCCAGATGCCCTTTGTTCCGTTTCTCTGGTGAACCCTGACCGATCCTACAAAGACAAGCTGAGGAAGAAGAAAATACAGTGATCACAACAATGCGATAGTGGAGGTGTGTAAACCAGCACGAGGTGTGCATCAAGAAGACCTAAAACATTAAAGAGAAGCCCCAGAAACAAAGAAAAGATTAAGCAAACAGGCAAGGCGCAAAGATAATGGATTAAAAAAAAAAAAAGACTGCCTGGGTTTCTAGACAACTATATACGTACAGAATTAAAAGCTAAAAGAATAATTAAAGGCATTATTGAAACAATACTGGAAATCTTGATTGACATACGAGGATTAAAAAATAATGGAAAACAAAAAAAAAAAAAACCCAAGAGAACACATTTAATAAGAGGATGAGCAAAAATAAAGAAGGGAAAGAGGAAATTATGGGGATCCGTGGAAAGAGGACTAAGAATGAAGAAAGAGAAAATAAAAATGAAATGTGTAAACCAGCGGCAGCAAAGTGGAAGACAAGAGACAGTTGCTATGGTAACGAGAGTAATGATGCTCCACGGGGCTACAACATGAGATGAAAGGAGAATGCTAGACTTTGAAGAGCTATATGTAAAGAAATTTTGAAAGGCTCCCGGGAGAAACAGGAACAAAAGCTACACACATCCACTGGTGAAATCAGAGAAAATCAAAAGCCACTTGCAGAACGATAGAGAGTGAGCCCCAGGAAAAAGAAGAGCTTGGTACGTAAGTGGTCGCAAAAAGCATAAAGAAAATATGTAGAACGTCTGGAACGTATGCAAAGCATCTTAAATGAGAAAGAAAGGGACGGTAATAACGATGAATAAAATATAAGGCAGGAAAAAAAAAAAAGCAAGAGAAGTTATAACAGAAGACAAGAGGTTACCCAGCAAAGGGGATTGAGACTCGGATATTTTGTCTTTTGTTTTTATTTTAAGCAGTCTCCACGCCCAGCGCAGCGCGGAGCCCCAACCCACACAGCGAGACCAAGAGCGGAGATCCAGAGTCAGACGCTTAACCGCCTCCTGGGAATTGGACCTTTTAAGAAAGTCGCTTCATGTATGAAATACACAGAAGGAAGAGGGGAGGAATGAAAAAACAAAAAACAGTAGAGGGAAGTCATGAACGGAATTAACTAAAGCAGAAGCAAAATAATCAATGCCAGAATGTATTTAAAATGTGAGAGGAATGTTAAAAGCAACGTGAACGTGGAAAAAGACGCTGAGATGGCCTTGAATGCAGGAAGTTTACCATAAAGGTAAGAGAAGACGACTTACGTATTCGATAAACACTTGTCCAGCGCTTACTACGTATAAAGCCGCGTTCTAATGCTTCACAGAGACTCACTTTAGTTTATTCTCACAAACTCCTCCGAGGGCCGAACGGGGACCGCTCCTACTTTACAGACGAGGACAGGCAGAGAGGCTCGCCCGGGGCCACCCGGCGAAGATGCCGCGGGGACTGAACCGATGCCAGGCAGTCCGCCTCCCGGATCCGTCCTGCCGAGCGCTGCTCGGGGACAGAAGGAGCAGACGAGGAAAAGAGGCATAAGGGAAGGGAGCGGGGGGGGGGGGGGGGGTGAAGAGAAAACAAAAAGACCAAGAGTCGTGTTTGGTGACCAAAGAGACAGCGCGGGGCCTTCCGGTGGGAAAACAGGAGGGGTTTCGAGAAGACGACCGGAAAGGCGCTGAAGCGACGCAGGGCCCTTCTGTCCCCGCGAAGCGGGCGCTAAGTGAGAACAAGAAACGCCTGCAGGAATCTGCAAACCTCCCTCACGTTCTCAGAGCGGGAGGCTTCGCGGAATCCTCGCCGAAGGAAGCTTCCGGGGCCCGCGATCGCAGGCCGAGGCTCCCCACGCTGCGCCGGGAGGCCGGGACCGCGGCGCCGCTTCAAGCGAAGGCCCCGCCCCTCTGCCCCCGCCGCCCTCCGCGAGCTCCCTCTGCCGGGCGTGCCCTGCTCGGCTCGCTCTCCCGGAGGCCGCGCCCCCCTGGCACGTCGCGTGGACTCGTTCCTTACAATCGCCCCGCCAACACCTGGCCCCACGTGCTGTCGTCAACGCCCACGGTGCGTGGAACCTTCTGTTGGGTGCCCCGGGGCTGCGGGGCTCCGCCGGGGAGGTGAGTCACTTCTGAACTTCAGCCGGCGGACAGAGGGAACCGCCACGCGGCTTTCACGCGGGCCTTCTTGCAGCTTCCCAGACAAGTTTTTCCCCCTTCGGACGCTGCCGTGAGAGCAAAACGTTCAGCGTGGGTTCCTATCTCCGAAGTTTTCTTAGAAAGCGATCTGAAACGCCGTGTTCTGTCCAAGGAGCTAAACCCCCAAACTTTAATAGAATTCCTAGTCCCTCTGTGAGTGGGTACATACAAGATGACTTAAGATTAAAAAAAAAATTTTTTTTAACTGTACCTTAATTGCTTTCAGCTGCAGAAGATTGACCCGGATACATTATATTCCAGTGTGGAAAGTAGACTGCATAAAACCACATACCCATTCAAAAATGCAATATATAGGGGCGCCTGGGTGGCTCAGTCGGTTAAGCGTCCGACTTCGACTCAGGTCATGATCTCGCGGTCCGTGGGGTTCGAGCCCCGCGTCGGGCTCTGTGCTGACAGCTCAGAGCCTGGAGCCTGTTTCAGATTGTGTGTCTCCCTCTTTCTCTGACCATCCCCTGTTCATGCTCTCTGTCTCAAAAATAAATGAATGTTAAAAAAAATTAAAAAAAAACAACAAAAATGCAATATATAGAAATAAGTCAGCCAGAGAAAGACAAGTAGCATACGATTTCACTCATGTGTGGAATTTGAGCAACACAACGGATGAACATGGGGGAAGGGAAGGAAAAATACGATAAAAGCAGAGAGGGAGGCAGACCGTAAGAGACTCATAAATACGGAGAACAAACTGAGGGTTGCTGGGAGGTGGGGGGGGGAGGCGCTAGATGGGTGATGGGCATCGAGGGGGGCACTTGCTGGGGTGGGCACTGGCTGTTGTATGTAAGTGACGAATCACTAAATTCTATTTCTGAAATCATTATTACATGATGTGTTAACTAACCTGGATTTAAACTTACAAAACAAAGCCCCCAGATGCAATATATAAAGTAAAACGAATACACCGATTTGCACAACACAGCTTGAGAAATCAGAGCCTGCCAGGAGCTTTAAAGCCTCAGATCGCTCCTCCTCGATGCCACCTTTCCACCCAGAGGCGTTGCTAGTGTGTGTTCACCATTCTTTTGCGGTTGTTTATAGACGCGCCACAAATCTAGGCGTGGCCAGACACGTGGTGTGCCCGCTTCCGACCTTTACGCAAGTGGTGTCAGCGCGTCCTCGCCTGCTCGTCAGGCGGAGCCGGGGCAGCAAACTGTCCTCAACTCCTTCGGTGGCGCCAGTGGGACCCCGAGGGGCTGGAAGCCTGGGGGCGAGAACGGGGACTTCTCGGTCCGCGGGTTCCCCGCTGCCGTGGGCACCGGCCCAGCGGCGCACTCTCACTCCAGCAGTAGGTTCCGGGAGCACCTGCCTCTTCCAGCCCCTGGGGGTGTTTCCCGCACCCCCAAAACCAGCCCCATCCTAGAGCCTCAGGGAGCACGGCCCCGCGGGCCCCCAACGTCTCCTGAGGGACCTGGGCCCCCTCCTCCGGCCTGTCCTCCCCCCATCTCCCACATCTGTCGCACGCGCGTCCCCCTCGGCTGCAGCCTGCGTCACGAGGCTTCCTTTTCGGTCCGGCACCCTGGCTTCCTGGCAATACCGTCCCGGGAGACAGGAACTGAAGCTACCACGTTCTCACGGCCTGAGTCCACGAATGGGCACCCCCCGCCCCCCAGAAACACATATAAACGTTTTTTAAAAAATATATGTAGCATCATTGTCTATACAGAAACTGGCACTCCTTTTAGAAGAATCTTTCCGTCAGAGGTCTGAGCCTGAGCCGCCGCCGCGCCGGCCCCATGGTGCTTTCTGCCCCAACCTGCCTTACTCTCCAGCAACTTTTGCCCGCAGGGCCTGCCCCTCCCCACCCCCACCCCCGACCCGGCCCCCTGCACCCTCCCTCTCCCCAGGTCTGCCTTGGTCTCTATCACCCTCACTCTGGAAGCGGCCCTGACCCACCACCCCATCTTCCTAGGCCGCACCCCTCCCGTCTCTCTCTCCCGGAACGAATTTCAGTTCACCCCAAGGCCCTGGCCCCAGATCCCGGGGAAGGGGATCCGGCACAAGGGCAGACAGGTAAAGTGAGCTGCGCTAAACCTTGGCTTGTCAATTTCGCCGACGAGAACTGTCAACAATTGCCTTAATTTCCTGCGTAACTGACAATGTGCTGAATGCCTGCGTTACTTGCTTAAACAGCAAAACAGCGACGCACCTGTGATTTACCTATTGTGTTAAGTAAATCATAAGGCGGTTTTAAGAGGACTGAGGCATGGAGTCCAAGCACCAAGACATTGCAAATTTCATTTTTTTAATAAATGATTTATTTACTTTTGACAGAAAGAGAGCACAAGCAGGGAGGGGCAGAGAGAGAGAGAGAGAGAGAGAGAGAGAGAGAGAGAGAGACCCAAGCAGGCTCCACGCCGTCAGCCAGCGAAGAGCCCCACACAGGGCTCGAACCCACGAACCCATGAACCGCGAGATCAGACCTGAGCTGAAGTCAAGTGTCGGAGGCTAAACCGACTGAGCCCCCCCAGGTGCCCCCATTTTAATTTTTAAACTTAGCAGACTTTATATTTTTAAGAACAATTTTAGGTTTGCAGAAAAATGGAAGAGAAAGTACAGGAAGTTTCCTTACACTCTCTCCTCCCCCTACTTCCGCTCCCGATTCCCCTCCCATCCACATCTTCTTGGTGTGGCACACTGGTTACTACTGGTGAATCAATATTGGTACATTATTATTAACTAAAGTACATAGTTTACATTCGGGTTCACTCTTTTGTCCTACATTCTATGGGTTTTGCCAAATACACAACATCTTGTGACCACCGATGTGGTTTCACGCAGAATTAAGTCCCCTGTACTCCACTGATTTCCCCACTTCCCGAAACCACCCATCTTTTTACTCTCTATAGGTTTGTGTTTTCCAGAACTTAATAGAGCGGGAATCAAACAGCACGTGGCCTTCTCAGACTGGTTTTGTTTGCGTAGCAATACAGCCTTAAGGTTCCTCCGTGTCTTTTTTGTGACTTGATAGTTCATTTCTGTCTGGTGCTGAATACTATTCCACTGTAGGAGTGTGCCACGGTGTATTCCTCTAGCGAAGTACTCCTTGGCTGCTTCCAATTCCTGACAACTAGAGATAAAGCTTCTACCAACATTCATGTGCAGGTGTTTGTATGGACAAAACTTTTCAGCTCCTTTAGGTAAATACCTAGCAGTGTGGTTGCTGGATGGCACGGTAAGACTATGCTTTTTCTTGTAAGAAACTTCCCACGTGTCTTGCAAAGAGGAAAGGAGAAGGTGGCAACCACCTCGCGGATCGCCAGCGCGGCCTCCAGCGCGGTCCCCGCGCACCCCGATCCCGCGCCCCCTGGACTCCGGCTGCTCGAGCCTCGGTGCGCTCGGGCCGCACCGTCCCCGGCGGGGCGCGCGGCCCGGGGTCCCCTCCTCCCTTCCCTCCGGGCGCCGGGCCTGCGGGCGGGGGGTGGGGGGCAGGCGAGCGCCCCGAGAGCCTCGCCCTTTCCTCGCGCCAGGGTCCCAACCGTCGGGGGAACGCGGCGAACGCCGACTCCGACCTCGGGAACCGAAACCCGCCCGGTGGCCCGGCCGCCGCGTCGCTCCGCATGGGCGGCTACCTGGGCAGGCCGGGGTCCCCGCCGTCGTCCCCGGCCCGGGCGCGCGCGCACGCCACCGAGCAGGTGCAGCGCGTCCACCGCGCCCACCCCGCGCCGCGGCACCGGCCCCCCCGGAGGCCGCCCGGCCGGGCCCCCGCGGGCCCCGTCGACGAGGCCTGGAGGCGCTTCCCCATGAAGAGGCCCCGCAACGCCATCGTGGGGCCGCTGCCGTCGGACTGGTGGGACAGCTACTTCAGGCGCAGCGTCTGGTCCCTCCGGCACCCGCGGGCGCGGCGGAGCCCGGTCACCGTGAGGATCGCGCCCCCCGAGCCCTGGCCCGCGCGCGCGATCCGCTCCGCTGGGCCCCCGGCCTCCGAGAAGCCCCCGGACCCCTGCGCAAAGGAGACGGTGCTGCGGGCGCTCCGGGGGTGCACGAAGGGGAGGGCGGGCTGGGAAGACCCGCCGCGTCCCGGGGGCCTGCAGGCCGCCAGGCGGAGCCCGGACCCCAGGCCGTCCGCATTTCGGCCCCTGCTGAGAAACGGGGTCCTCGCGTCTTTCGAGCCCCGGCCGGGGCCGCTGAGGAGAAGCCCGGACTCCCTGGGCCCGGACGGCAGCGCGAGCGGGGGCCCCGGCTGCCCCTCCCGGAGCCCCGAGGCCCGCGCGCACTCGGGGGGCCCCCCGCGCTCCCCGAGAAACGCCATCAGCAGCTCTTACAGCTCGTCCAGACCGCTCGGCGCGCCCGGGAAGCGAAGGGCGCCCGGTGCGGCCCTGCAGCCCCCAGAATGGCCGGTGAGAAAGAAAGGAAAGGGTCGCCGGTCTCCGTCTCCAGCGCCACCGCCACCGGCCAGGTCCCCGGCGGCGTCCGGCGGCTCTGAGCCGCAGGGTCAGGGGCCTCCGCGGCCGCCACGCAGCCCTGGGACCCCGGGTCCACCTCCCGGGCTCGGCGATGCGGACCCTGACGAGGACCAGGCCTCGGGGCACGAAGTCGGGCTCCGGTGGAGCAGTACAGCCCGAGAGGACGGGACCGAGGACCCCACACGCTGTGTCCCCGAGCTGGGCTCCGCCTCTCAGCCTGCCGCGTCTCCCGGTCCGCCCGGTGCAGGCACAGCTCAAACCCAGGACGCGGATCCGCGGGCGGGAAGCTTCGCAGAGACGCGGGAGCCTCCGGCGGCCTTGCCACCGTCCCCCGGCCGGGCGGTCCCTGCGGCGCTCTCGCCCCTGAAGGAAGTCAGCCCGCTGCCCTCACGCGGCTGCTCGCAGCCAGAGCCCCTTCCGCGCCCCTCTTCTGACTCCGAGTCCGCAGCCACCTGGCTCCGTCTGACCCCTGCTTCCGCCCCGCCGCCAGCCTCGGACGCCACCAGGCCACCCCCCGCGGCTCAGGCCCGCGGGACCGCCGCGCCCCCGGAGCGGCCGGCCCTCACCCCCGCACCGCCCGCCGTGCCAAGGGTGGCCTTTCTGGGCGGCCGGGCTCCCCTCCCCCCTGCATCTGCGCCTCCTGCGGCAGCTTCTGCCCACCCCACGCCACACCCCACTTTGGGGCTCCCGCCCAACGGCGAGATCGGAGACTCCTTACGTCCCAGCCTTTCGGCCACCGCCTCGGCACCTTCAGCCCCGGGTCTCTTGGCCCCTACCTTCAGGCCCGTCTTTGGCCGCGGAGGACCCCGTCAAACCGGGCCCGGGGTCGCTCCTTCCTCTTCCGAGCACACCTCGCCCCCCGCTCCCCCTGCTCCCCCCCATCTCCTCCGCAGCCTGCTCAAGGCTACCGCCGTCGTCGTGTCCGCCACCCCGGCCCGCGCTTGCCAAGCCTCTCCTTTCCCGCCCCCCGTGGACATCGGCGCGGTGAGTCTCAGCGGTGCCGTGGACCAGGCTGACCGCGCCCCTGCCTGCCGCGCGTTCCTTCTCGGGGCCTCCTGTGCCTTCAGGGCCTGCTTCTCCCAAGCCACAAGCTTCATCTTCCCCCCACACCCGCGTGCCCCCGTCCCTGCCGTGCACACGGTCACCATCTTCAGCCAGGTTCTTTCCGGCGCTGTGCAGATGCCCCCTCGTAAGAGCTCTGCCGATGTGCGGGGCCCGCCTCTGCCAGCCTCCGCGCCCGCGGCCGGGAGCCGGTCGGCATTAACCGCCCGAGCCTCCGGCGTCGGCTCCGCACTCCCCGCGCCCTCCGGGGCGGGCTCAAGGCCCCCCTTCCCACCCTCCCCAGGAGCCCCTCTCCAGCCGGCACTTGGGGCTCCAGATGGGCAGGAGCAGGGGGCACCCCCGGCCCCGCCGGGCCCGAGTGTCACTAGTCCTTTCGGTCCGGGGACGTGGGCAACGGCAGCCCCCGCCCCGACCCCGGCTGGGCCAGCCTTCGGTAAGACCGCGCGGTCGGCCTCTGGGGGCCTGACGCCCTCCGCCTCCACCTGTCGCGTCCCCTCCGCCCCCTCCGGCGGCGTCCCGCCAAACTTGGGCAGCGCTCCGGCGGGGTCTCCCTTTGGCCAAACCGGCGCAGCCGGCTTTGGAGCTGCGGCCCAGACCCGCCGGAGCGGGGCGGCCGGCTCCGTGTTCGGCAGCACGGCCCCCCGGCCTTTTGCCTTCGGGGGATTGGTGACCCCTATGGACTGCGGGGAGTCCGGGGTCAGTGTGACCGCCCCGGACAGGAGCTCCGACTCTGGAGCGTTCGGCACCGCAGCACTGCGAAGTGGGACCACGGGCGCCGCCCTCACGCCCTTTGGGAAAGGCCGGAGCCAGAACTCCCGGGGCCTGGCCAGCCAGAGCAAGCCTTTGGTCTTGGGGAGGACCAACACCTCGGCAAGAAAGACTATATTTGGGGGCCCCGGCATGGCCCCCTTTGCTCAGAGCACCCCTGTCCCCGGGCCCCTTACCAGGAGCAGCGGCCTTGGCTTTGGCATGGCCTCTCCACCTGCCCGCAGTTCCGTTGGGAGAGGACCTTTCAGACCATCGGCCTCTTCATTTTCCATTGGAGCAAAATCAAAAACCCCAAAGAGTCGGGAACAGGGGCATTCCCGAAGGCGTCACGCCCACAAGAAGTAGCCGGTGGGACCCCCCCCCCCCCCCGCCCCGTCCCCTGGTCTGGCTGGTCTGGGCCTCCGTATTGTGACGAGCTCGGTGCCCTCCAATTCTCTAAAGCAAACATACCCCAGATCTAAGGCTGGAGCTTCCACATACTCACCCTGATCCATCATCTAGAAGAAATCAGAGGACCAAGTACCTCGTGGTAACAGCGGAATGAAACCGGGTGGAACCAAACCTCTGGAGTTGAAGAAACTCCCCTTCTTGCCCACTCCTCTCCGTGTCAGGTGGGAGCGCAGTCAGGACCCTGCCTCGGGCTCTCTCCTTGGGAACAGACAGGCCAGGGGGTGGGGGTGGGGGTGGGGGAGGGGAAGGCTGGGAGCACAGCCCACACTCCCAGCATCCTTAGGGGGAGGGGCAGATGCTCTCTAAGTCTTAGCTGGCTTCTACTTGGCCCTAAGAAGCAGTGCCCTTTCTCTGGTGCCCTAGGAACGCCTACCCTGACTTGGCGTCGCTTTGTGCTTCGATGAGTCCCGGAGGAGCTTTTGATATAATGTGACCTTGAATCGAACTTGATGAAATCTGCCGTAATTTTCCTTGACTGACCAACCCTCAAGGGCACCGAGATGGGCTTCTCTTGCTGTACCCCTTCCCCCCCCTCACCCCAAGCTGTTCCAGGCTCTTCCCCGTCCCTTTCTCTGCCCATTTAGCCCCTAAGAGCTTGGCAAGTCAAGACTCAGTCCCTCCGATCCCAGCGGCCACTCCTCATTCCAGAAAAGGAAAGCCCCGGGCCAGTCTCCTTCCAGGCCGGGCGCTCTCTGGCGCGTCCGCGCGGAGACGTGCGCTCCTGGCTCCCCGCATTTCCTGCTTTGAGCTGGGTTTGGAGGAGGGATGGCCTGTAGGGACGGTGCCACGTGGGTAGAGCCAAAACACGCGTGAAAAGGTCTCCGGGACCTGGCCGACGGTGGGGGGCGCGCCGCCCCACTTAAGGGCTGCGCGTGTTGGTTCCTGAATTCACCGCAGTGTTTTGACGTGAAGGGTTGACTTCTCTCTCCCCATTAAAGGTCACGATCCTTGCGGCTTGAGCCAGAACTGCCCAAGTTAGGGAACCGAAGTCTACACTTCATTTTTTTTTCTTCCTTTTAATTTCTACCTGGCGAAATCACCGCTCCACACGCACATCTCTCCCGGAGGGGACAGGCAGGGGCAGGAAGCCTCTAGCACCTGAGAAGCAAGGGAGGACAGCAGATACCCGGCAGACCTGTTCCCTAACCAAGGGGAGTAAGAAGCAACACAGTCCTCAGCACTAGTGAACCCACGAAAGGAGGCGAGAATGACGCCCGCGCTCCGTCTATCTCCTGCCTTATGGATCCCTTGGAAGAGGCCCAGGGGGAAAAAGAATCTTAAACCGGTTGATGACACGCAAATAAAATTTTGAAATAAGCTTCTGACACAGGAATGACTGTTAAACTCCCGGCAGTAGAGATGGGGCCCGAGCGCACCCAGTTAGTAAAGGGCTAGATTTGGGATTTAAAGCCTCACGGCTTCAAAGTCCGTGCTCACTCCTCTCTCTCAGCAGATCATCAGAGCCAGAACCCCGCTGCAGGGATGTCTGACTCTAAATATCCATGCTGTCGCGACTTTTAAAGGCATCGCCTGACCCAAGATTGCCATCATACGTGGGGGGGGGGGGGGTGGCGCAAGAGGAACATATAGGATTTTGTCTGCTGCCCTTGACACGGTAGCTGAACACTTCCACTCGCATTCTGCCTTCGGGTGTTCCGAGCACCAAGTAGAAAAGGGCGTCGCGGGGCCAAAAACCGAGCACGTGCACAGGCCGGTCTGGGAGGCACAGTGGATGTGTGTTGGGATCACCTGCAGGGAGGATCACCTGGGAGGCCTCCGGGCACAGCCGGGGAGAAGCAGGCAGGTAGATGGGCACGCGGTGTGGACCGGGTCCTAAACACGGCGGAGAACAGGGGAGAGATTTTAAGCAAGAAAGAGACAAGTTTGGGTTTGACTGCTGTGGCTGTCACGTGAGGGAGGAATCAAATGGGGGACGGACTGGGCCCCCCCCCCCCCCGAGATGTGGGAAGTGGCGAAGGCACCTGCTACCACCGTTAAGGATGTGAGTTCGAACTCGGTAGCTGGCAGTGAGCGCCAACCAGGAGGTAGGGTGTGTGAGGAGAGGAGGAGGCGGCAGGATTAGGTCCCAGCAAGTGAATGGGTGATACTATGTCCTGTAACTTATCCCGTCATCGCATACATGTAACCACGTACCTCCTGTCGCCTTTGCCATAGAAGAGATCGCACAAGGGCGTGGGCATCAGGAGGGAGGGATCGTGGGCATCACGTTAAGAGCTGTTTCGCCACACCGGTTTCGCTGGCCACTTCCTTCCCACCCATGACACCAGTGTGTCGTATCCTACAGGTCAAGGTCATGGAAAATGAAAGACAAAACAAAGCCCCACGAGGCCGGGGGTGGGTGGGCATGGTCCGTTCAATAGAAGGCACTCGAAAAGGATGTGTTGAAGTAAAGATTAGTTTATTTTACACATTTATTGTATATACATGTTTTAACATCTTTTTAATATATTTCTGCATATTTCATGCTACAGCAAATGCAGGAGGGTAGCCTCTGGCATCTTCAGAGGCTCAATGTTTTCCTCGCACTACGCGCAAGCCTGTGCCCTATTCTCGAGAAATCTACATTTTCACTGTGGTTGTAATTTCTCCTTTTTTGTTTTTCTTTTGCCATCTAAATGAGATTTCTGCTCAAGCAGACTACCCTGGTTGGGGTGAGACGTGTGTCCACCGAGTGTAGAAGACAAGATATATGTATATATATATATATATACATATATATATATATATATATATATATATATATATATATATATATAGTATTTTTGGGTTCTCATTTTAAAGCCTTCTAGACTGTTCCAAAAAAAAAAAAATACAAATACGTTTCCTATTAAGGAGAGAGAAGGGCATTTGACCCACGTTGATGTTGTCATTACGGGTGTGGCCGGAGACGGGGCAGACCGCTCAGTTTTGCTGAGCATTCTCCTGTGGCAGATGGATGCTTTCTACTCACATCACACTGGGCTGGGTCACAGAGGAGAGCATGAGGAGGAGGGTGGCCGTGTGAGGGGTCCCTTCTCTCCTCAGTACTTTCTCCGGCCTCCACCATAAAGCGCCACACAGATTGTGTTTGTTTGGCCTTCCTCACAGAACCAGTCGGCCAGGTCTTAGAGAGGCCCCCGCCTTCAGGGGCAGCTTTCCAGAGCCTCTGAGCGCGTGTTTGTGGACACCGTTTTTCCTCACAGGGACACAAGACCACCTCCCCAGCAGAGCAACCACCGTGAAGCTTCTAGATTGCCTAGTGCCGGTGGAACTGTGACCTTGCGGACAACGTGGAGAAAACCTAAGCCTGTTGTGTGTACACAGAAGTCTTGAAAAATTCTGTAACTGGGTGAAAGGACGTGATTTCTACCTGTCTGAGAATGTGCTTCCAGAAAACTAATATCCATGTTTTAGTTTTGATCTTTCTTGATACACTCTTAGAACTGAGATGAAGGAAATGCAGCCCTGGAAGGAACACTTTAGAAGTCAATTTTCTTTCCCTCCTTGAGGAGAATGCGCTCAAATCTATAGGAGCAGCTTTTCCTCAAGCGGCCGTTCTTGCCCGCGCTTGGGGGACAGGGGACGGTGTGAGGCGGCCGCCATCTTGCCCGCGCGCGAGTGTGTGCGGCGGCCGCCATCTTGCCCGCGCGCTTGAGGGCGTGAGGCGGCCGCCAGGGTTCGCCAAAGCGACCCTCTGCGCTGACCGCGTACTGGCTGCTGGAGGCCTGGCTCAGGCGCTTCCCCAAAGAGTGTTGGGGATCTTCTCCTGCTCCCAGGGAGCTCTTCGTGGCTCCACACCTTATTTTGGGAAGCTTTGGGGGCCACTGTTGCCTTAGCTCCCTGAAGTATACATAGAAAGTACTTCTTTTTCTTTGCTCTCTCTCTCCCACTTTCCCTTCCTCCCTGCTTCCTTCTTTCCTTCTTTCTTTTCCATTCTCTTCTCTTGCTCTCCCTCCCTCTCTTCCTTTTTGGTTATTACATCTCTGTGGTCCCCTCCGTGTTTTCAGCAGTTTATTGAAGTATATTTTACATGCAGTAAAATGCATAGATCTTGAGTGCATCCCGTGTGACCACCATTCGCATCAAGGCTGAGAACATTCCCCTTACTCCAGACGGTTGCCTCTTGCCTCTTTGCCCGTCGGTGCTGCATCCTACAAGCTAATCCCTCTTCTGATTTCTGTCACCAGGTAGTTTCGTTTGCTCTTGAACTTCACATAAGTAGAATCCTATAGTACATCATGTGTGGCATTTTTTGCCCAGCGTGATGTTTCTGAGATTGAATTGTGTCGTTATATGTATGATAAAATTCACAAAAAAATATTGTTTTTATTCCCGAGTAGGATTGTATCTTATAAACAAAATCACAATTTACCTATACAAGGAAATGCGGTACCTGATCATGTTCATAGGGAGGAAATAGGTGAGCAGGTGTCGCAACTAGCAGAGTGGCGCAGCGGGAGCGTGCTGGGCCCATAACCCAGAGGTCGATGGATCGAAACCATCCTCTGCTAGGGTTCCTCCTTTCCCACCTTCAGGGGGGGAAAGGTAGAATTAAAGCCATCTCTTTTTTTTTTGTTCTTTACAACTCCTGCAATGTTTTTTCACCCTTTACCTAATTTCTGCAAATGGGTATTTTCCTTTCTTTTCTTTCTTTTTTCTTTTTGCGAAAGCTGCCCTTCTCATTTCAAAAGAGATGCAAACCTCACCCTTCTTACTTGGGAAGAGGTGACACATTTACCTTTCATTTCCGGTGGATCAGCATTATATCTTTCAGAATACATGCTTGTCTCCGGTTATAGTTTTCTATTTTTTTTTACACTTGAAGGAAAAACATTTTCATTGACTTCTGCCCAATGACTATATTGCATTTTACTTGGGCATCAGTGTCCTGCTCCTCACTTCTTTATGCAGCCCTGTGCACGGTTTATCACATTTAGGTCAAGTTAATGGGAATGTTTTGGGAGTCCTTCGCTAAAGCAATGCATGTTGTAATAATCACAAAGACGCCATTTGTAGGATTTTATGCATCAGATTTTATGGAACAGATGCAAAGAAGTTACATGTGAAATGGTAGAAGAAAATGGAAGGAATGCATTAAAGTAAAAAAGTGTGTGCATCAGGATCCCATGGACAAATTCAGGGGGAAAAATGGAAGTCATTAAGGTATTTGCAAAAATGTGTTTATGAGGAAAATTTTGTAAGTAAAGCACTCTTTAGTGAGTCTCTACATTATAACAAGAAAATAGAAATTCCTGTAACAACAAGGACCTTAAATAATGAAAATGAAGAGGAAATCCTATGGAAAAATAGAAGTAAGGTGAGGGGGGCCGACGGGACCAGGGCAGGGGGGAGGAGGAGGCACAGCTTTGATCCTCTGCATTTAAAGGTGTGCGCCCTGACTTGTCACAGAATGTGCAGACAGTGTTGGAGCTGAAGTTCCATCATTTTGCAACCGCCTTAGTAAAGGTGGGTTCAGGTAAGAATTATTAATGCATGCTAAATCTGAGGGGTAACTTTGGTGGGCCAAGGGCAGGCAGGCTCCCCCAAGGTGGGCCACTTTGGCATGAAGATTATTTTGACTTATAAAGCAATCAACTACCCCTGAAATCATTGTTGTACTATATGCTAACTTACTTGGATGTAAATTAAAAAAAAAAAAAAAAAGGCAAAACTAAATAAACAATCACAGAAGATCAAAAAAAAAAAAAAAAAGGAATGTTCTAGAACCTGATAGTGGTGATGGTTACACAACCTTGTGAATGAACTAAAAGTCACTGAATTATAGATTTTGAAATGGTTACATGGTGAATTGTAATGTGAATTTCATATCAATAAAAATTTATATGTATGTATGCAAAAAAAAAGCTATCAAAACCCAGTAGGTTCAGGAAAAGCTCTTTTTAAAAAAAATTGTTTTTGAAGCCTATTTATTTGAGAGATGGAGCAAGTGGGGGAGGATCAGAGAGCGAGGGAGATAGAGAATCCTAAACAGGCTCCGCACTTTCACGAACCCTGAGATCATGACCTGACCCGCCACCGAGAATTTATATAACAATAAATTTAAGAAACTTATTAAAAGAAAAACATTTAATTTAAAAAAAGTTTTAAATTAAAAATTTTTTAAATGTAAGAAATTTTCTTAAAGAAAAACAAAACAAACAACAAAGTGAGCAGCTACTGTATTCTTTTAAAAAATGTCAATATCATGACTACAAAGAGAGGCTGCGGTGATGTTTTAGATTAAATATGGACAACTGAACTTAACTAACTGGAATCGAAGTAAAAAACATGTTTTTGGACAAATGATACGATACCTAGTCTGTACTGGGGGAGGGGATGCTCTAAGAGGCATTACTGGGCCAGTAGACAAAATTGAAATACAGGCGAGAGATTTTAAAAACAGTATCATTGTTAAATACACTGAACGGATACATATACTGTCGTTATACATAAAGAATATCCTTAGTTTTAGGAAATATCTACTTAAGTATTTAAAAGCAAAAGGCCATGAAACATACAGTTTACTCTTCCGTGGTTCTGAAAAAAAAAAAAAATAGGGAGAAATGGAGATAGACCGAACATGGAGACTGAATCAGAGAGGCAGGGAGGGAGAGAGAGGGAGGAAATGGCACAAAATGTTAATAGGTGAATCCCAATAAAAGATATAGAGGTGGGTTTTGTTCTATTCTTATTGTTACCAATTTTCTTTAAGATCGAAGTTATTTCCAAGTGAAAAGTTTAAGACCCTTGTTATGGCCCTTTGAAAAAGTAACAGGAACTGTATAATATACACGCAAATTCCCACCAACCACCTTAAACCATTAGCAGTGTTTGTGGAGGTCGTTTCTCTTCTGACCCGCCCACCGCCCATCAGCATTTTGAAGCGAATTCGAGACAGGAGGTTCCCAAGCGCTGGGCTGTGACGAGAAACAAGGAAAGGTAAGGATTCCTGCGGCTTGAGGAACGAAGGAGGCGGCGAACAGAGTTGTAAACCGTTCCCAGGAGGGGAAGCCGGCGTCGGACCGAAGCCTCGGCTGCTTTGGTTCTGCGATTTGAGCCCCGACGTGACTGGGGCCAAGGACTGTGCGCCACAGGGATGCTGTGCCTGAGTCCCCAGCTCCGCGACCGCGGAAGGGGGCGGAAGCAGCAGGCGGCGCTCTAAAAGGGAGCACTCGCCCTCCCCCCGCCGCGCCAGAAGGCAAGGCAACCGCCGTCGGAAGGGGATGGAGGGTGTGAAGGCGGAACGTCGCACACCAAGGTGAGGAGTGCAAGACTCACACCCGCGCTCCCGACAGCCAGGGCCGACGAGGGTGGGATTCGAACCCACGCGTGCAGAGCACAATGGATTAGCAGTCCATCGCCTTAACCACTCGGCCACCTCGTCCCACGAGCCGTAAGCCCTTTAGGTACCTCTTTAACGTCTTACTTTCGGCCAAGCTTTGCTCTGTGACCCCGAGCTGTGGCATTGTTTTTCAAATCACAGTCGTGGCAGGGATTTCTTACCTCTAGTCCTTTCCATCTTCCTCCAGGTAGCCTTCCCCGTTTTGTTAATCCCATTTTAGCCCGCCGGGGCCTCCAGCCTCAATTGTCTTCCTTCCTCAGTACTCACACTTGCCTTCCAGAATTTTATCCCGATATGTATTTTGCGCTCGAAGACCCTATCCTGCCGCTATGCAACAGGGAGCATAAATTGAAGGCTATTTTTTACTTATTTCCAGGGACAATAAATCTATCCTCTGCCGACCTGAATTAGCTTTGCATTTCATTTCACACAACAAGATCTACAAAGATAAGTTTGACAGGTAGTTTATTACATATGTGAAGCAGCATTGCATTGGAAATGCGTTCTTCAGTGAAAGGGCCAGGAATATTTTTCCCCATCAGGTCATGTGTCCACAGAGGAAAACTGACGACTGGAATAAGAAGACTTCGGTGGAGGTTAACAGCAAAAAGACCCCTAGTTTGTGCTTTTGAATAAGTGTGCTTTTATGATTACTTAAGGCGCATTATTTAAAGTAGACTCTTTAATACATTTCCTGCCACTGAATGTAATAAATACATGATAGCAGTGAATAAAAGCGCTAGCAAAGAAGGGACTTGCAACCATGTACAAATAACTTTTACAAAATGTGGTTATCTCTTTTCTTTGACACAAGTCGAGGAGGATTTTCTTATGAGTCTGAATGAGTAAAAAGAATTGAAGCGCCAACTTTCCGTGATACATGTCTGTTCCCTTTCGTTTAGTGTGATGTTACTCTGAAGTAGATGCGAAATTTGTCACCTCCTTCTCCAAGAAATCGTATAAAATATGCAACGGAGACGCCGCCCCCTGTCCTGCCTACAGACAATACTTCCAGAACGTCGGAGACGCCAGTATTTCCAATTGTCCTTTCTTGTCAGTGGGGATATTTTTACCCCCCCCCCCCCCCGAGGTCACAGGTCGCAGAAGTCTGTCGCATAAAAGGAAATAGACCGGCCTGATTTGCAAGGGGATGTGTTAGCAGGGAGGGCTCACATCCATCAGGAGCAGGTGCGTGGTCGGGAAGGGACATTTTAGGAAAGTGTTTCTCTGTGTCCCGATCTCCAGCCCTCTGGCCTCGGTGGCATGAATTCTCCGATCTCCACTGACAGTGGAGCTGCTTTTTTCTGACCACATCCGGCTTTTCGCCCTGCTCTCGTCTTCCATCAGAGCCTCCTTCCAAACCGAAAGGGCCCCAGCAGTTCCCAGAGCAGCCGCACTTTTCCAACCTGCACCACAATCTGTCCCCTGGGGGGAAAAGCCAACTTCAAAGTAGGTTAGTCAGTGTTTTATTCGTCATCTTCCCGAGGACTATAGCCAGGGAGACTGGTTCAGACCGCTCTGAGAGCTGCTGCGAAGCTGGTCAGCTCACAAGGGGTCGTAGGCAGGAAGGGGAGGGAAACTTGATGGATCGCCGCCGAGCTCCAATCCCTTGCACTCGCAAGATATGGTCTGTTCAGTTGTAACAATTAAGATGTGCGGATTTCCACATCACTACTTAAAAAGCCCATAGTTAATCTTAATACATGTGTTTCTGTCCTATCTGGTTGTTCAAAAATATTGCTTGCATGCCTGCACTTGACTGGTTTTCTCTTTTTTCTGCATTGGAGATCTCCTTGAGGTCACTGGGGACGGTCACAGAAGACTGACTTTGGTCACCAGCTCTTGGTGCACAAGGGGCTCCCAGATCTGAGGGCCGGACCGGCAACAGCAGAGAGGGCTGGAGGCGGCTCCAGGCCAAGTCCTCAGGGAACCCACATCCAGAACAGTCGAGGCCCGCGGAGTAAACACGCTATCCTGGGGAAGAAGTCTCTGAATCAGCTCATTTCCCCTTCCCGAACGTGTAAAGCTTGCTCGTGCAAACTCGAAGCCTCACGTCTACTGAGTATTGACTATCGCGGATCGGATCGCATCTACCGACCCAGACCTCTGAATTAGGGCTGCGGTTCTCATGGTCTTGTCTGAGGACAGTTTGCTCGACCACCTGCACCCATAGCTTGGGGTACATCCCTTTGTTAATTTCCATCCTGACTTTCTGGGTCCACGACTATCACCAGGTTTTCTCTGGCTCCTCTCACAGGCCATCTTTCCTCGTGTCTCCGTCTGCAGATCTTCTCTAGAAACTTCCAGTTCCAGCAAGGTTTGGGAGGTTTCCTTGCGCATTTCCTGGAGAGATTTCTCCTTCCCCTGCCCTCCTCCCCACAACCAGCTGTGCACCCCAGGCATTAAGCTAGCCTTTGGCAAGTGCAGGGGCCAGGGGCAGGCCACTCCAAAATGTGTCACTTGGGCTTGCAGATTATTTTGAGCTGAAGACAATCAAGGCCCAGAAAACTCAAGAAGAAACTGACACCCCCCCCCCCCCACACACACACAACTGCCTAAAAGATCCTGCAGCAGGAAGAAAGCTATCAGCATAGAATTACGTCATACTTTGAACCAGGGGCAGTAGACAGAGAGGAGGACCCCGGGAAGGCCCGTTTGACCAAAGTTCTCTCTTTGTCCCCTTGCTTCTGAGTGGCCCTACAAACACTGTCCACCAAACATTCTTTTTTATCGCCCTTCCCTTCCAGGGACCCCTCTCTCCTTAGTTCTGAATAACATATACAGACAGCTTGTTTTGCTGTCTTTGGAATCTCATGTCTGTTTGGGTTCCCTGAAGTTTGAAATTAAATTTGAGTTTCTCCTTTTAATATGTCTCATGTGACTTTAATCCTTAATTCAGCTAAACAACCTTGAAGGGCAGAGGGCATTCTTTTTGTTCCCAATACTGGTGACTGCAGACAGGGGCTAGTACAGGAAGGAATGCCAGGAGTAAGTTTGGGCACAGGGGTTCCTTTGCAAAAGGGTTTGGCTTGGGGAAAGGAGGAGCCAGAAGTTGGGAAAAGGGCCACGCAAGGTCCCACCGAGATTTGAACTCGGATCGCTGGATTCAGAGTCCAGAGTGCTGACCATTACACCATGGGGCCCACCTAGCCACCTTCCCCCCTAATTTGCTGACATAGTTCTTCTTGCCCAAGTCCCCTGATCTATAAGCACAGGTGACTTTTCCTCCTCCGGGATGGAGTCGTGGACGTTCACCTGTCGCACATCTCCTACCCCAGGGTCTTACTGGAAAACACCAGCTTCCAAACGTCATGAACCCTCTCCCCCTTTTACCTGCGTATTCCCCCCAAGCGGTTCCGGCACGGGGTGCTCCGGGCCCCTAAATAGGAGCACAGGTGAGGTCGTGACCCGGGCCGAGCCCGTCACCGAGGTTCAGGTTTTGTGACAGGTGTTTGTATTGTTACCTCACGTGAGGCTCACGCGCGCCCTGGGAGGTGGGGACACCTGAGGCCGAGGCCTGCGATCCTTCACTCTGCTTGCCTATCAAGGCTGATTTCCTTCTGCGGGCCCTGCACTTGCGCGGGGGACCGGGGACGGGACGGGAGGAGGGTCCCTGCGGCCCTGGGGCACCTGTGGTGGGGAGGGAGGACCGGCGCATCGCACCCCCCGGCCCCCGGCCTCCTGCTGGGCGCTCCGCTCGGGACAAGTGAGCAGGAGGGACCCGCAAACGGCCTGGAGGACGACCCCGGGCGGCCCGAGCCCCCGCCGTGCGGGTCCACACGCGAGGACGGCGCGTCTCGGCACCTGAGCCGCCCCCCGGGGGCCTTTCGCCGGCTCCGAGCGCGGGGATTCCCAGCACACGTTCCGTGAAGGACTTTGGGGCAGTTTCCTTAGTGGGGTCAGAGTACAGACAGGGCTGCTATTCCTGGGGTTCTCCTGGCCCCGCTCCCTTCCCAGAGAGCCCACCGGGCGGATTCCGGGTTAGGCCAGGACCGGCCCGACGCGCGCACCTGCCGCGCCCCGCCCCGCGCCCGGGATCTCTGACGCTGACCGTCCGCTGCCGGGTTTTTCTCCATATGGAACCTTCGACCCCCAGTCCCATCCGCGTTTCTTCTGTGGGAGGCTGGGAAGGCCTGAGCCCCGGGGGGTGGGAACTGCGTGCGGCCGCGTCCCGAAGTCTGGAGAGGCTGTGGCCCCGCCGGGCGGTGGGACCGGTCGCCGAGGGATGGGAGCGGCTCCCGCCCAACGCCTCAGCGAGCGGAGACGCAAGACACGCCGGGAGGTTCTGTCTCGGGCCCAAAGCAATCATGCTCTCTGCCTTCTAAATCAAGTCTGGCCTTTGCCCTGCGGAACGGAAAGAGCGCCTCGGCCCCAGCCCCGGTCCCTCTTGGGCACCGCGCGGGGTCGTGGGCCGTGACAAGAAATTCACTCGCGGACAGTCACCGATGAGACGCGTGGAAAGTTAATTCTGTAAACTCGACCTCGGACAGTTTGTGACAGGGGGGTCCCTTCCCTCTGTGGCACTTGACCCCTGACGGGCCCCTGCCCAGAGTCTGAAGCCGGTGCTGTCCCCGCTCTGTCCCCTGGCCTGCTTGGCCCAGCGGGGGACTCGCCCCTCGCGGTCCTCCGGCTCCACCTCTCCCGGGGTCCTGCCCCCCTGGTCTCCACCACGGCCCCCACCCCCACCCCCCTGCCTGCCCAGCCCGGTCCCCTGAAGAGTTCTCAGCAGGATGTAATGGCCGGGGTGGGTCAGGAGGAGGCTCCCCCATTGTGTTCCAGGTGGGCAGGGGACAGGCGGGTGAAAACTTCGGTTGACAGAGGTAGGAGGTAGGAGGTGAGGTGGAGGAGTGAGGGAGAGCCAGCCGCGGGACCGTGCAGTTGACAGGGACGCAGCTGGACTCCAGGCTTCCAACGCGCCCCTTCCGGACTCTGGAAAATGGATGCGAGTCAGATGTTGTCCAGGTGGGTGTGAATTCCTGGCCCATCAAGGTCCTTGCTGAACTAAGAATCCGATTGACGTGTGACACATTAACGGGCGAACATCAAATTTAATAGGAGGAATCCACACAGACCTAGAAATTTCGAAGACCGTCTGCCCGAGTCGCCTCCGGCATCCGGCACTAACAAGGGGGCAGGGGTCTGGGACTTGAGAGGAAAGAAAAGCAATTTGCAGGGTGGTCAGGGGCAGGGCAGATGTTCCTAAGCAGATGTTTGCCCTGTACAGATGGGTCAAGGAAATTGATTTACAAAATCAGATGTGTGAAGTGATTCTCGTTTAGGAGAAGGATGTTTTCCCAGCAGGTCGTAAAAATGGTAAATCAGATTTTCTCTAAATAAATTAGAAAATCAACTACTTGAAACAGTGAACATACGGTTTCTTATCTGGATATTTTAGGACAACCAAGATAATCAATTTTTATAATAGATATAATAAGGTCTAATTTAATTAGTGGCGAAATATTTCCACCAAATGGTCACCTAGGACGCCCTTTATTCTCTCGAGACTTCCAAAACCAAATAGTGCGCAAATGACTCCTTCTAATAACAGTGTCTGTACAAGTTCAAGGTGACTTTACAAGGAAGGTCATTTAAAGATCATTGGCTAATGGGGCGCCAGGGTGCCTTAGTCGGTTAAGTGTCTGATTTGATTTCGGCTCAGGTCATGATCTCACCGTTCCTGGGATTGGGCCCCGAGGTGGGCTTTGTGCTGACGGTGCGGAGCCTGCTTGGGATTCTCTCTGTCTCCCTCTCTCTCTGCCCGGACAAATATTTTCTCTTTTCTCTTGATAGATATGGCATTTTATCCAGGTTTTGTGTGTGTGTGTGTGTGTGTGTGTGTGTGTGTGTGTGTGTGTATGTGTGTGTTGCTTTATTTTTTTATTTAGAAGGTATTTTTGTGATCCTCCCATATCAAAACAGGAAAGTGGTTTTCTTCCTCTTTTAAACTGCCGTAGTCTTCAGTTATATGGGATGTACCACAGTTTAGCCGACAATTAAAATTTCCCCACAAACTGCTGTGGCAAACACTGCTCCTATCTACGAACATACACCATATCTCACGTCATGATGTCCTGCACACGTATGGAAAATATGTCAGAGAATGTGTGCTCTGATAATTTTGATAGACATTGTCCCATTATGCTTCAGAGGGCTGCCCCAGAATGTGTTTGTTTCCTTTAACTGAACTGAGGACACATAAATAGAATCCTGGCCACATTTCTTACTCCTTTTTTTAAAAAAAAAAATAAAAATGTATTTATTTTGAGAGAGAGCGAGTGGGGGTGGGGGGAAGGGGCAGGGCTCAAACTCACGAACCCATGAGATCATGACCTGAGTCGGACACTCAACCCACTGAGCCACCCAGGTGCCCCGATGCTGCTCTGTCTTTCTGAGTCTCCGGCTGCATGCTACACAACTGAGGCAAAACCAGACCGTCAGTGAAGAGGTGGAAGAATTCACAGTGGGGGCGTGTGTAATTCAGAAATGTCATCTCATCTCAGGTAGACGAGACTTTGGGGGTGCAGTTAGTGGTTTGACAAAGTGAATGTGGGAGAAGCCCCTTCCTAGGGGCTGAGTGAGAGGCAGGAGAGGGGGCCAGCGGTGGCTTCCTTTTTTCACACACCGGAAAGAACCTCGTGGGCAAAACCACCTGAGGAGAGAAAGCCTGAGACACGCCAGTGTGTCTGGGGACGAAGACTGGTGGGGAGAGTGGGAGACGAGACAAAAGAGGAGACAGCAGGTGGGCAGAGCCCATGTAGTTTACGTGTCTATATCAGAGTCCTTTTGTTGATGAAGAGGGTGATGACAATTACATAATGTACAAGGAGCTGTTAAATGCGATGGAGAGATCGAGGCTGGGTGGGGGACTGTGGCGTGGGGAGTAGGGTGCAGCTCTAAACTCAGGGGTCCGTGGGGGCTTACTGAGACTGCAGGGACACCCGACGGGAAGAGGGGGGTCAGGTGGAGAGCACGATGCGGCCAGAGCACAAGCAAGAAGGAGAAGAACGGCGATGAGATGGAGAGAAATACAGGGTTAGAATGCGCAGGACCTTGGAGGAGATCTGAGGAAGTTGGCTTTGCTTCAAGTACAATGTGAGGCTGTTCAATCATCCTGATTTTAGGAGAGATGTTAGTTGCGACGACTTTTTAGAGGTGTCCTGGATTGAGGAGCGCCTGGCGTCAGACAGGGTGGGTCCGGGGGCTCTGGTCGCCCCTCACGTCCAGTGCACCACCCTGGCCGCTCAGAGCCACTGCCTCCACGAAATGAGTTCATGCCGCCAGTAACTTCTCCAGGATCTGGGTGTCCCGTTTTCCTGGCTAAGTTAATAAGAGGCAAGTCACTTTCCTCTAGAGAGGCGCTGTGTCAAGGACCCCGCATCGCTCTTCCGGTTGGCAGGCTCAGGGTGTGGCTGTAGCGGCGACTCGATCAGCCTTGATTAGTGGCACCCCATGTTATGGGCCCATTCCTGCCGCTAGGCTACTCCGTTTCTGTGACCAATTAGCCCGCCAGGGTTGCTGATTACTAAGGCTGGCAGACAAAACCTGCAGAATCATCCTGGCTCCTGAGCTCTTCCCTGCTTCTGGGTGTAGGCAAGCTGGTGGAAATTATCATGTGACAGCGATCTTCTACTCGGTGCCCACTCTGACCAGTCAGCCGAACCGTTAGTCGCTGCACGTGAGTTCACGTCTATGCTGATATCCGGGTGAAATGGATGACCAGGTCCCCCATCCAAAGATCTGCCCCCCACACTGCTGTCTTTCAGCGATATTCCAGGATGCCTGCCGGAAGTGTGTGAGATCCTTTGGAAAACCTACTTAACACCCCAAACCGAGCCACTTTATTCTTAGGCCTGAAGCCCGAAGGGCCGGTTTTGAGGTCTAAGAGGCAGAACAATAAATAAACAGCCTGAAGATGTCTCCTAATGTTTTAAATCGATTTACATTCTTATAAGTCCAGCTCGGGCACCAACAAAACAAACTTTCTTGCTGAGGGGAACACCAGCCAAACATGAACTCTGTATATGGGCTTCGAACCCACAGGAGCAAACCCCTGACCCGATCAGCCAGTTGCAAAGGAAGCCTGTTGGGCACGGCTCATAGTCTTGGGGAAAATATGAGACTAACACAACCAAGTCACTATTAAGCCTCCCCCACACGTCCTCACTTCCAAATGCAGCAAATGACCCCACTTGGGAGGTCCCACGTGGGGCCCCTCCCCCCACAGGAACGGTCCAGGCCTGAGCCCGGGGACCTCCTCCCAGCTGGACGTTGAGTCCCGGGCAAAGGTCCCGCAGGGCCCCGGTGCACACGCGTGCAGGGCAACACCCTAACCCTGTCCCACCTGCGCCACGAGCGTTCCGGCTCCAAGTGCCACACGCGCTGCTCCCACCCAAGCTGAGTGCACCAGGTGGCCCTGGAGGGAAGGGCCTGGCCAGGGCCTTGTGCCACACAGACTGCCCCCAAGTCTGGCAGCACCCCCTCCCCGGGGCCAGGCAGGCATCAGATCAGCCTGAGGTCCAAGTCCCTGAGCTATTCCTGGGGACCTGGCGAGTGGAGCGCCGGCCTGAGTGGCCGCGCACCCCTGAGATGTCCCCGCCGATTCCTGTGATTCCTGTCCGCCCCATCTGCACCCCCGACATCTCCGCTTTTCTGTCTCTCCCTCACTCTCCTCCTCAAAATTCACCCAATATCTGGATATATTGATCTGGAAATAAATACGTTAACTGGAGACCTTAGCTCTGAGAAGTCCTGGGGCAGGGGGTGGGGGCGCTTGGGAAGGAGGGGAGACCGGTCCCCCCCCCCCCGGAGAGAGGCCCCCAGCGCTGCAGGCTCCAGGGAGGGCCCCTTGGAGGGGGGTCTTGTGCCCCCAGCGCAGCTCCAGGGAAACCTCAAAAGTAACACTCCCCCCGGAGGGAGAGAGACCTTCCTGTTTCCGCCCGGTTTCGAACCGGGGACCTTTCGCGTGTTAGGCGAACGTGATAACCACTACACTACGGAAACTACGCCGCACACCCCTCGCCTCCTCCCCATGGAGACTAGCCGGTCTCTGGGTCTCCCGGCTTTGTTCCCACTGGAGGCCTCTTGCCTTCCGGGAAATAGCAACCTTATTCCGCCTCTCTCTTGACTAAAAGCAAGAACCTTCGAGGCAGTGACTCGCTCCAAGGAAACACCGTCTAGGGGAAGAACGCCTTTCCAGATGCAGGACAGAAAGTGTAGGCCGCCTCGGGGTCTGGCGGGTGTCGGAAAATTCCTCCGTGGGGGGGGGGGGGTGTCCTGTTTACGTTTACCTGACCTCAGAGGGCTCCGTGACCTGCATCTCCCGGGTGCCAGACACGGGTCCTGGCTGGGATACTGACCCGCATCCGGTGGACTGACTGTGGAAGGGGCCCGTTGCGTGCGGCCCCGCTTGACCCACAGAAGCTGAGGCCCGAGAGGGGGGTGTGCCCACCTGCGTGCCGGGCGGAGTGGGGACGGCCGTGGGGGCCAGACCGTGGGACGTTGCCTGGCGGGGCTCGGTGCCCACGACGCCACTGGCCCGGCGCGGCGGGGACATGTCACGGGCTCCTGCTACGCACTGGGCGCGCTCGGGTCCCATACCCGCCGCCGTCGCTAATCCAACAGCGGGAGGGCCGCGCTCACACACTGCGCCCGCCACGCCTCGGGGGACTGCCAGTGACCTTTGGGAGGGGGACCGGAGCCCCATCTCCGCGGCTCAGCAGGGCCCAGGGCTGGAAGGGGACGCGCCCCCTCACACCTGTGCGTACCAAACGCCCTCTCATTGTGACGGTCATGGCGTTTCCCTAGGGACCGCGGATCCTTTACTGTGGGTAGTGGCTATCCAGTGTCCCCGCTATTTGCTGCGAAGGCTACCCTTCCCCTCGTCGACTTGCCTGGCACCGTTGTTGACAATCAGCTGGCGATGCGTGCCCGGTGTTATTCTAGACTCTCGGTTAGAGAGTCTAGGTGTGGGTTTGCACACCTATCCTTTTGCCAGGACCTCAGTCTCGGTTTCTGTGTCGTGACAGACAGTCTCCCATCAAGAAGAGAAATCCTCCAAGTCGGGTCCTCTTTTTGCAAAATGATGTTTCCTTCTGGCGTCTTTTGCGTTTCCAGGCGGATTTGAAAGACTGGCGTTTCCATGTCGGCGGGGCAGGGGGAAGACGCTTCCCAGGGATTCTGAGCGGGATTGTTGTCATTTCACCCGGATGCTGGTCCCTGAGCGCAGGACGCTTCCCCGTGTGCGCCGACCCGCCCTGATCCCCCCTCTTCCCCGCGGTGTGCTGCCCGCTCCGCGTGTGCGCAGAGCACTTTCGCCGCCCGAGGAGAGCACAGCCTTCCAGAAGGTCCCTGAGGAGCGAAAAGGCATCTGTCCCCTGCGAGTAGGAGCGGCGTCCTAGGGTGGAGTCCCGAAAAGCAGAGTTCCCAAAAGCCGACCTGGCCGGTTAGCTCAGCTGGTTAGAGCGTGGTGCTAATAACGCCAAGGTCGCGGGTTCGAGCCCCGTACTGGCCACGTCCCTTTTTACCAGGAGTTCAACACCATCTACAAAGATGTGGTTTTTTCCCCAAGTTTGCACTTGAAGTCATTCTAAAGAATCCCTGCTACCAGGGTTCCTGCTGCCTCACTTGGTAGCACATGTGACTCTTCCTCATGGGATCATGAGTTCCTGCCCCAATTTGGTCAGTGTTCTGTAATAAAGCAAAACAAAACAAAAAAACCAACTAGTCTTACCACGATTTAAACAAATCCACAATCCACGGCATTTCTTCATTACGTAATTGTGAAACCAGTTTTGTCCATGGTATATTCATTCTATTATTTTGCAATCAATTCCCTTCCCTAAGACCTTGACCTTTTAACCTTCCCGTCTTCAGCCTTTACAACGATTTTCAGCCTGGAAGGAGCCTTGCCACCTCCTTTTATGGAATTGCCAAGATACTCATTTTATTCACACTTACCTGGTGAAAAGCATTTCATTTCCCCCCTTTTCATGGCAAGTTATTTCTAGAATTGGTAAGACAGCACTGTGTGTTATCAACTGTGTGTTGATAGCCACATACAGGGGTATTTGGGGTTTTTGTTTGTTTGTTTGTTTCTTTACCCATTTGTAGGATCTTTTTAATTATGAGGACCATTCGTCATTTGTCTTTGATGTGAAACACAAACATTCTGATTTGTCATTTGCCTTTTGACTCGCCTTATGATTGATTTCCCTTGCAAAAGAATGGTCATGTTTGTAGTTATAATTATCAACACTTTCAGGTTTTTAGTTTCTGGGTTTCCACTTTGCGAAGAGTGTTCGGTTCTAGGCTCAAGCAAGGAAAGTATTTTTACTTACAAAAGAGTCTGAAAGGAAGGAAACGAAATAAAAACAGAGAGGGAGGCAAACCATGAGAGACTCTTAAATACAGAGAACAAACTGAGGGTTTCTGGTGGGAGGTGGGGGGATGGGCTAGAAGGGTGATGGGCATTGAGGAGGGCACTTGTTGGGATGAGCACTGGGTCTTACATGTAAGTGATGAATCACTCAACTCTATTCCTGACACCATTATTACAGTATATGTCAACTACCTTGGATCTAAATTACAAATAAACAAACAAAGAAACAACAACAACAAAAAATCTAGAAGGACATTTGCAAGTCTAGTGGAGCTTAGGACATCTGTGGGCTCTCCAGCAGATTTCAGGATGGGTAGCACCCCTGGCCTCACTTACTAAATGCCAGAAAAGCCAGCCAGTCGTGATGACAATCAAAATGTGCCCACATTTCCGCAATGTCCCTTAGTGCTGTCTTACACATTCTAGAAACCACTTACAACGAACAAGAGGGAAATGAAATGCTTTGTAGCAAGTAAGCACGAATAAAATGAGTATCTTGGAAACTTCATAGAAGGAGTTAGGAAGGTTATTCCCAGGCTGAAAATCGTTGTAAAGGCTAAAGATGGAAAGGTTAAAGGGTAAGGTTTTGGGCAAGAGAATTGGTTGTAAAATAATAGAATGAATGTACCATGAACAAGATAGGTTCCACAATTACCTAAGGAACAAACACCATTGTTTTTTAAAAAGTTACAATAAATCAGGGTGCCTGGGTGGCTCAGTCAGTTAAGCATCCGACTTCGGCTCAGGTCATGATGTCACAGTTTGTGAGGGCAACTCAGGTCATGATGTCACAGATTGTGAGTTCAAGCCCCGTGTCAGGCTCTGTGCTGACAGCTCAGAGCCTTGGAGCCTGCTTCAGTTTCTGTGTGTCTCTCTCTGCCCCTCCCCTGCTTGTGCTCTCTCTCTCTCTCTCAAAAATAAACATTTAAAAATTTAAAAAATAAAAATAAAAAATAAAAAGTTATAATAAATCCATTTGATTTTTTTTTTTTTCCTTAATGAAGCCTCTGTCCAAGGTGGGGCTTGAGCTCATGCATAGTCATAGGCGCTAGGAGCTAACTGAGCCAGCAGGGAACCCTGGCAACAGTGATCCTTTAGAACTCCTTCAAGTGCAAAACTTAGGAGAGCGGAACCAAATCTTTGCAGGTAGCATTGAACTCAGGTGGTCAGGCGACCTTGGTGTTATTAGCACCGTGCTCTAACCAGCTGAACTAATTGGCCAGCTCAGCTCCAAAGGTCTCGCTGCAGTTGACAGTTGCACTAGAATAACACCGGGCACGCATCGCCAGCTGATTGTCAACAACGGTGCCAGGCAAGTCGACGAGGGGAAGGGTAGCCTTCGCAGCAAATAGCGGGGACACTGGATAGCCACTACCCACAGTAAAGGATCCGCGGTCCCTAGGGAAACGCCATGACCGTCACAATGAGAGGGCGTTTGGTACGCACAGGTGTGAGGGGGCGCGTCCCCTTCCAGCCCTGGGCCCTGCTGAGCCGCGGAGATGGGGCTCCGGTCCCCCTCCCAAAGGTCACTGGCAGTCCCCCGAGGCGTGGCGGGCGCAGTGTGTGAGCGCGGCCCTCCCGCTGTTGGATTAGCGACGGCGGCGGGTATGGGACCCGAGCGCGCCCAGTGCGTAGCAGGAGCCCGTGACATGTCCCCGCCGCGCCGGGCCAGTGGCGTCGTGGGCACCGAGCCCCGCCAGGCAACGTCCCACGGTCTGGCCCCCACGGCCGTCCCCACTCCGCCCGGCACGCAGGTGGGCACACCCCCCTCTCGGGCCTCAGCTTCTGTGGGTCAAGCGGGGCCGCACGCAACGGGCCCCTTCCACAGTCAGTCCACCGGATGCGGGTCAGTATCCCAGCCAGGACCCGTGTCTGGCACCCGGGAGATGCAGGTCACGGAGCCCTCTGAGGTCAGGTAAACGTAAACAGGACACCCCCCCCCCCCCACACGGAGGAATTTTCCGACACCCGCCAGACCCCGAGGCGGCCTACACTTTCTGTCCTGCATCTGGAAAGGCGTTCTTCCCCTAGACGGTGTTTCCTTGGAGCGAGTCACTGCCTCGAAGGTTCTTGCTTTTAGTCAAGAGAGAGGCGGAATAAGGTTGCTATTTCCCGGAAGGCAAGAGGCCTCCAGTGGGAACAAAGCCGGGAGACCCAGAGACCGGCTAGTCTCCATGGGGAGGAGGCGAGGGGTGTGCGGCGTAGTTTCCGTAGTGTAGTGGTTATCACGTTCGCCTAACACGCGAAAGGTCCCCGGTTCGAAACCGGGCGGAAACAGCCGCCCGCTCGCTTTTTTCGCACTTTGCCCAGTGCTCCCAGTGCCTGAGACCCTGCGCCCTGCCCGGGACCCCACACGAACACACACCTTTGCCACCTGCCCCAACGCCACCAGCGCGGACCCTTGCGTCCCCAAAGGCTTTCTGACAACAGGCGACCTCCTGCCCCCCCATCCCCCCCGCTTCCCTTCAACATCACATCCCTCTCCCACGGGCTGCACCCCAAGACCTCTCAGGTCCCTGCGGATAAGCCGTCCCCAACCCCGTAGTGGGCACCCTCCGCGCGGGGGCCCGTGCCTCCTCTGTCTTCACGCAGCCTTTTCACGAAAACCTGCTCTGGTTTTACCAACAGCATCACCTTCCTGTGACGCTAAGTGCTGCGTCCTGTCCGGGAATCGCCTGCCTTCCTCGAGGGCACCAGGAGTTCCCCGCACGACCTTGCGTCCACCTACTGCTTCCGCCTGGGCCGCGGGCACAGGGCTGACCCGGGGACAGGCAGGGGCCGGTGCGCAGAAGTGACCCGCTGCAGCAAATGTGACCACGGGGAAACCGTCGGGAACCAAGGGCGATGCTCCCCGGACGCCGTCCATTTCCCACATCGTGTCCTCGCCGGACGCTGTCCCTGCACCTGGCGTCCGGGCCCTGTGTGCGGAGCAGGGGCACCGGAGCGGATCCGGGTGCTGGGTGGCGCTGGGAAGCATTGCGTAAAGCGAGAAAAAGCGGGTCGACGGCTGTTTCCGCTCGGTTTCGAACCGGGGACTTTTCGCGTGTTAGGCGAACGTGATAACCACTACACTACGGAAACCACGCCGCACCCCGCTCGCCTCCTCCCCGATGGAGACTAGCCGGTCTCTGGGTCTCCCGGCTTTGTTCCCACTGGAGGCCTCTTGCCTTCCGGGAAATAGCAACCTTATTCCGCCTCTCTCTTGACTAAAAGCAAGAACCTTCGAGGCAGTGACTCGCTCCAAGGAAACACCGTCTAGGGGAAGAACGCCTTTCCAGATGCAGGACAGAAAGTGTAGGCCGCCTCGGGGTCTGGCGGGTGTCGGAAAATTCCTCCGTGGGGGGGGGGGTGTCCTGTTTACGTTTACCTGACCTCAGAGGTACTGACCCGGATCCGGTGGACCGACTGTGGAAGGGGCCCGTTGCGTGCGGCCCCGCTTGACCCACAGAAGCTGAGGCCCGAGAGGGGGGTGTGCCCACCTGCGTGCCGGGCGGAGTGGGGACGGCCGTGGGGGCCAGACCGTGGGACGTTGCCTGGCGGGGCTCGGTGCCCACGACGCCACTGGCCCGGCGCGGCGGGGACATGTCACGGGCTCCTGCTACGCACTGGGCGCGCTCGGGTCCCATACCCGCCGCCGTCGCTAATCCAACAGCGGGAGGGCCGCGCTCACACACTGCGCCCGCCACGCCTCGGGGGACTGCCAGTGACCTTTGGGAGGGGGACCGGAGCCCCATCTCCGCGGCTCAGCAGGGCCCAGGGCTGGAAGGGGACGCGCCCCCTCACACCTGTGCGTACCAAACGCCCTCTCATTGTGACGGTCATGGCGTTTCCCTAGGGACCGCGGATCCTTTACTGTGGGTAGTGGCTATCCAGTGTCCCCGCTATTTGCTGCGAAGGCTACCCTTCCCCTCGTCGACTTGCCTGGCACCGTTGTTGACAATCAGCTGGCGATGCGTGCCCGGTGTTATTCTAGACTCTCGGTTAGAGAGTCTAGGTGTGGGTTTGCACACCTATCCTTTTGCCAGGACCTCAGTCTCGGTTTCTGTGTCGTGACAGACAGTCTCCCATCAAGAAGAGAAATCCTCCAAGTCGGGTCCTCTTTTTGCAAAATGATGTTTCCTTCTGGCGTCTTTTGCGTTTCCAGGCGGATTTGAAAGACTGGCGTTTCCATGTCGGCGGGGCAGGGGGAAGACGCTTCCCAGGGATTCTGAGCGGGATTGTTGTCATTTCACCCGGATGCTGGTCCCTGAGCGCAGGACGCTTCCCCGTGTGCGCCGACCCGCCCTGATCCCCCCTCTTCCCCGCGGTGTGCTGCCCGCTCCGCGTGTGCGCAGAGCACTTTCGCCGCCCGAGGAGAGCACAGCCTTCCAGAAGGTCCCTGAGGAGCGAAAGGCATCTGTCCCCTGCGAGTAGGAGCGGAGTCCTCCGGGCCCTGCGGAACCTGCTGTGCTCTGATCGCAGAGCTTCGGGAAGCCTTGCGTTTGCCGCAGGTGTTTTCCCGAAAAGAGGGAAACGGGACGCCCCGCCCCGCCCCTTCCCAGCCCGGTTTCTGTGCGTCTTTTCGGGTGGGACGTTAGGATTTGGGGAAGACGAGATTTGGTAGTGGGTGCGGATCACGTGTGCCGGAAGGGGACTTTTTCTTTCAGTGTTTCTGTTGTGGAAAATTGAGTGGAATGAGAAAACTATGAAAACGTGCTTTTCCAGGAAGAGCTACCGCAGGAGCAGAGGCGGAAAGATTGAGGGACAGACGCGGGGTGCGGGTGTGGCCGGTTAGCTCAGTTGGTTAGAGCGTGGTGCTAATAACGCCAAGGTCGCGGGTTCGATCCCCGTACGGGCCAGTGGTTCCTTTTACCTCCTAACCCCCTGAATTCACGGTTACCTCTGCTCCCCCAAGTCTTACACTTGGAGGTGTGAAGGATCACTGTCAACCACATTTCCCTGCTGGTCGGTTCGTAGAGCATAAACGATCACAGGGTCAGGGTCATGAGCTCACCCACGACCTTGGGCAAGGGATTCATTAAAGAAGAAGAAATCAGTTGGATTTATTATAACTTAAAAAAAACAACGGTGTTTGTTATTACTAGCGGAACTTATTTTGTCCATGGTATATTCATTCTGTCATTTTACAATTAATTCCTTTGCCCAAAACCTTGCCCTTTGCCCATCTTCAGGCTTTACAACAATTTGCAGCCAGGAAGTAGCGTTTCCAACTCTTTTTATAGAATTTCCAAGATACTCAATGTTTTCCCCCCACACTTACTTGCTCCAAAGTATTTCATTTCCCCAATATTCGTTGAAGCTGATTTCTAGAGTCTGTAGGACAGCACTAAGCGATATTGGGACATGTGTGGACATCTTTGCTGTCATCACGACTGGCTGGCCCTTCTGGCATTGAGGAAGTGAGCCCACGGGCGCCACGCATCCCGAAATCTGCTGGAGAGCCCGCAGATCGTCCTAAGCTCCACTAGACTTGCAAATGTCCTTCTAGACTTTCTGTAAGTAAAAATGCTTTCCTTCCCTGAGCCTAAAACGAACTCTCTGTGCATGTAAATGCAAACATTTTCCCTGCTATCCGTGTATTCCAGATTTTTAAAGTGAGGGTCCATTGACTTTTGTTTCACCTGCTGAGACGTGCTTATGTTAGAAAAGCGTGTCACTGAAAGCAGTTCACTTGGTTTTGGGTCACGAGTGAAACCTGCCTGTGTCATGGTACTGAGTCTAGGTCCAAGTGTCCCCAGCGCACGCATCCGCACCGGGTATAAAGTCCGTGTTCCACGGCTGTTTATTGAATGAATGAGTCCTCACTACACAGTGCTGCCGCCCATGCTTTCCTTCTGCCATCTGATAGGTGCAAAGAAAGGGATGCTCAGGAGGGTTTCATTATTTACAGTTCTGTAATGAGCCCGTCTAAGTCTCTTGGCATACGTATAGGACATTTGAATTTTCTTTTCTGTGCACCGTGTGTTGATAGCCACACACAGGGGTATTCGTCTTTTTCTTACCGATTTGCAGGCTCTCGTTAAATATGAGGACCATTGTCATTTGTCTATGATGTGAAACAAAAACACCCTAATTTGTCATTTGCCTTTTGACTCCCCTTGTGACTGATTCTGTCTTGCACAAAAATGCTCATGTTTGTAGTTACAATGCTCAGACTTGAGGTTTTAGTTTCCGCGTTTGCACTTTACCACCGTAACAACTTTTCCCGATGTGTTCTTGTGGAAAGTTCACGTTTCCGTATTTACATTTCAATCTGTGACCCGCCTTGGTAAATGTGCCTATTTAACAGGAGCTGTATGATTCCTGCGCAGGGATCCCCTTGGCATCCCCGCCCTGTGGGCTACAGGCCTCCCCCACTGTCGCGACCAGCGCGACAAACACCGAGGTCAGGGTCCTGAGGGTAGGGGAATGCAAGAAAAAAAGAGAGAAGAGAAAGTTTGGGAACAGGAGGGTCCCCTGGGCTGATGGCCCAAGTGACGGCTTTATTGTTGCTATACACAATCTTTTATAACCAGATTCTTATGGGTCAGGTCATTCTAAGAATAAACAGGTTTCACATAATCGCTGCCAACCAAAACATTTAGTTCTGTGTTTCTTGTGCATTTTCTAGACGGGTCACAAGACCTTGTTGATAGATTGCTAGCAAAACACAGTTCCCATGTTTGTTTCTATCTGACTCGGGGTAGAAAAAGGGAGGTAGCATTACTGCCAACACCTGCAGACCACAGGCTTCAGGAATTAACTCTCTCAGCCTTGACAAGTCTTTTGTATGCCCTTGAAAGTGGGGGAATGGGAGGGGGAACCACCGGGTTGGCTGAGTCAACAAGGAACCCTTGCTCGACCGGTCTCAGCCTGGCACCGGGGCCCGGCCCCCCACACCCACCATTGCTTCTCCCACTGATACGAAATGCTGTCCTATGTGGAAATCCTTGCTCATTTCCACATTTAAGTAGCAGTGATCTGGTTCCTTTGAGAGTAAAGGAGCATGGAACCTGGATCCCTACAAATATGAGTTTGAATTCTGTGGTTTTCCCTTTATCTCCCAACGTTTTCTGAAAGGGAGACACTCCCTAACTCAAACCCCTGCACGAACAGTAACTATCAGCTGGTTTGCAGGTATAAATCCCTTGCCCTGTGGCAGAAAGTACTCCTTTCCTTTAGAAACTCTCTTTATTTGCCAAGTTTCTTGTCCTCATCCAGTAGCATCGTCCTGCTTCTTTAATATTTTAATCGTTCATTCCTGATATGTCTAACTACATGGAATTTCACCTCATCAGTGCACATATGAAGCAAATGCTTGACTTTAAGTCTTTTCAATGAAAGCAACAGATTTTCACCAGTGAAGCTTCTGTGGCATCCTGGGCCCAGGGTGTCTCTTTTTCCTTCAACAGATTCCAAGTCTGAGATTTTTCTCAGGTTCAGAAACAGGGGAAAGTTTGTGATTGTTACCGGTGTAACCACCCTCAGTATCTGGCTTATCATCTCGTTTCCTTTGCGGACACTGTGCCCACAAGTCTCTGTGAGGCAGGTGCTTGGCTGGGGCCCTGCCTTTGCTGCTTATCGTATTTCGTGTCACCAGGAGGCTTCAGGCAGTGAAACTCTGTTAGCGGCTTCTGTTGTTGTGATGTCCTCTCATCCCCGTTGTTGGCAGAGTCTAGTTTCTCTGACCCTCAGCCCCCCCCCCCCTCCGCAGAGAAGAGCTAACAGAGAGAAATTCGATGTAGCTTTTTATGTGCTGCTCTAAAAAAAATTGCCTACGATGAGATCGTGAAGATTTCTCCCATTATTTTTTTAAAGTGTATCTATTTATTCTGAAAGGGAGACGATCCCAAGCAGGCTCCAGATGTCAGCACAGAGTCCCGTGGGGGGCTCGATCCCACAAACCATGAGAGTATGACCTGAGCTGAAATCAAGAGTCGGACACTTAACCAACCGAGCCCCCCAGGCGCCCTCTCAGATTATTTTCATGGGAAAGTTCTCTCATTTTCCCTTTGGGATCACCGTGCACCCCTCAGTCCCACGGCCTGGGGTGAAAGCCCCCCACACTCAGCTCCCCTCCCGGATCTGCAGGGTCAACCCGCCCTCTCCCCACCGCCCCCCCCCCCCCCCCGTCCCCGGCCCCGCTCCCCAGCGCTGTCCCTGCAAACGCGGGGCTCTGGGAGCTCAGAGGTTAGCGATCCGTTCCCTGGATGTGGAAGCGCCCGGCCCGGCCCTCAGCCCAGTACAGACACTGGGATCCGTGCGTCGTGGTTTTTCTTCTCCATAAAAAAAAAAAAAAAAAAGTCTGTGACCAAACACACACACCAACAATCTGCCATGAGGCCGCGTCCGGTCTCCCGTGTCACCGCGGGAAAGCTCACACGCGGCGTCGCGAGTCCCGCAGCGGAGCGGGCCCCGGGTCCCCGGCAGGGCCGGCGAGGAGCAGGTGCGGTGGCGGACACCTGCGGGCGCGCGTCCCGCTTCCCAAGGCCGTGTCCGCGTGTCCCGCGGCCTTCTGTCCCTCCCACGCCCGGAACCCCGCCTCAGCGCCCTCCCTTCCCCGGCCAGGACCGCGCGGTGCCTCAGGGGGCCGTCTGCGGAGCCGCCTCCTGCTGGTGGCCGCGCGTGGCCGCCCCGCCGGGAAGCAGGGCCCGCGGGCAGCGGGGGCGGCTCGACAGGTGCGGCGGGTGCAGGGCGCGCGGACAGCAGCGGAACCGCAGGCGGACCGGGTCCCGGGGCGCAGGTGCACCTGGAGGGGGGCTGGGGGGTGGGAGGGGCGAGAGGCAGGATGGAGGCGGAAGGTGCGCATGGTCTCCGCACCCCGAGTCCGCTCCGGTGCCCCTGCTCCGCACACAGGGTCCGGACGCCAGGTGCAGGGACAGCGTCCGGCGAGGACACGATGTGGGAAATGGACGGCGTCCGGGGAGCATCGCCCTTGGTTCCCGACGGTTTCCCCGTGGTCACATTTGCTGCAGCGGGTCACTTCTGCGCACCGGCCCCTGCCTGTCCCCGGGTCAGCCCTGTGCCCGCGGCCCAGGCGGAAGCAGTAGGTGGACGCAAGGTCGTGCGGGGAACTCCTGGTGCCCTCGAGGAAGGCAGGCGATTCCCGGACAGGACGCAGCACTTAGCGTCACAGGAAGGTGATGCTGTTGGTAAAACCAGAGCAGGTTTTCGTGAAAAGGCTGCGTGAAGACAGAGGAGGCACGGGCCCCCGCGCGGAGGGTGCCCACTACGGGGTTGGGGACGGCTTATCCGCAGGGACCTGAGAGGTCTTGGGGTGCAGCCCGTGGGAGAGGGATGTGATGTTGAAGGGAAGCGGGGGGGATGGGGGGGCAGGAGGTCGCCTGTTGTCAGAAAGCCTTTGGGGACGCAAGGGTCCGCGCTGGTGGCGTTGGGGCAGGTGGCAAAGGTGTGTGTTCGTGTGGGGTCCCGGGCAGGGCGCAGGGTCTCAGGCACTGGGAGCACTGGGTAAAGTGCGAAAAAAGCGAGCCGGGGGACTGTTTCCGCCCGGTTTCGAACCGGGGACCTTTCGCGTGTTAGGCGAACGTGATAACCACTACACTACGGAAACCGGCCTGCTGGAAGTGTTTCTAAAATCCTTCTAGAATGTCCTATGGAACGTACACCCATTTTCTGGGTGCCCCCAAACCCGGTAACTTTGAATGATTTTTCTTTACACGTATCGTCACTCACGATGACTCTCTTTCTCTTACACTTTTTGTTGTTAAAATAACAATACAGAAAACTCCCTAACTCGTAACCACACATAACTGAAACCCAGAGTCCAAATTCCTTCCCAGGCTGCAGGCAGGGGTTCCCGGGAGGGGGGGGGGTGCTCGGGGTCCCCATCTCTTCTGACCTGGAAAAGCTGGGGACCCCCAGACCTGCCGGGCCATGCTGGAAACTCCGCCTAGCGCGGGTGGGGGACCGTCCCAGTTTACTGCCGGGCGGGGTGACAAAGGGAGCCCTTTGGGCGTCCCTGTGACTGGACTTCGTGTCTCCGCTTCCGCTCTGGGTGCCAGTGCTCAGGGACCGTGTCAGTCTGCCGAGCGAGTTTGTTTTCCTCCTCGTGTACCCTGACGTCCGTCCCTCTTTCTCCCTTCCCAGCATTTGTCTGGGACTAGAAGGTGCTCACTGCAAAATGATCTGTCTTCAAACCCATCGTGAGAAATTCGCGGCAGGACCGCGCTGTGACTGCATCGGTCAGAAACGGCAAAGCTGGAAAACCCCTCCCGTAACCCAAACTCGGACGGGTCTCAATGCTGCCGGAAACAGAAGCGAGGCAGTATTTCCTAGAGGGCAGGATCTTCAATCTTACTTTTTCTTCTGACATCGAGTGGACAGCATAACTTCTGGTTCATTTTTTTGAAAAATAAGTTGATTAGATATTTATTTTAAAGGAATTAATGAGCAGCCCACAAGGTGCTCAATCCTGACCTAGGCTCTGGAGGTACCAGGTGTCCTGAAAAATCGGACAAGCCTGGGGAAGCAAAGGGCATGTGCACTGATTATTATAATATGATTGCACAAAATAAGTCATTTTATTTTTTAGTGTTTATTTTTGAGACAGAAAAAGAGAGACAGAGACAGAGAAAGAAGCGGGGAGAGGGGCAGAGAGAGAGGGAGACACAGAATCGGAAGCAGGCTCCAGGCCCCTAGCTGTCAGCACAGAGCTGGATGCAGCCCTCAAGGTCACCGACTCCAAGATCATGGCCTGAGCCAAAGTTGGAAGCTAAACGGACTGAGCCCCCCTGCCCCCCCCAATTTATTTTTAAAATTGCCAAATAAAACTACACAGATAAATGCTCATGCTTTTTCACAGATGCATACAAATGAGACAATTTTGCAACTCCTAATGATTAGGAAAGACTGTCGGAAGAAGTGATCACCGATCTGAGACTTGATAGATGAAAAGAAATAACATTGGTGGAGCAGAGGTGAAATGAGGCCTGGGGGTGGGGAGGGGGGATCGGCATTAGGGGCAGCATGGTAGGTCCCGGGCCAGGGCACATGCCATGGGACCTAGGAGTAATGAGCACTCATTAACTTGAGTTGGTAGAGATAGGATTTCAGTTAAAGATATGACATATTGATGAATTTCCAGGTCTTATTTGGGATCGAATTGTAGAGAACAAACATTCTCCTTTATTATATGTAAATACTCAGCTCTCCCAGCAGAGTTTCATAGCACTGTTTATTATTTTTATTTCTAACAGAAGTCAGTATTCCACTACAAGAGATCTACAAAATAAGTCTTCTGAGACATAACATTCCTTCCAAATGGCTCACAAAAGGAGACATCAGCCCGTTAGACCTTTAGGGGGAGAAGCAAGAAACGAAGGAAATGAAACTGATTGTTTGAGAAATGTTGTGCACATCACCAAGAGTGGGGAGCATGGCACTTATGGAGTATGATAAAAGCTTTAAAAGTGTTTTTTAGAATGTAGAAGAAATAGAGCAGATAAACAAGAAAATCTCAAGTCTTGGGGTTTAAAGTTTTTTTTCCAGCTGTATTATTTTTTTAGAGTTATCTAACTAGTAAGTGCACCAAGAGTTTTCAGATTTAAAAGCACTTTTTTATTTTATTTTTTAGATTTACATCCAAATTAGTTAGCATATAGTGCAACACTGATTTCAGGAGTAGATTCCTTAAAAAGCATTTTTATTTTTTATTTTTTAAAAAATTTTTTAAATGTTTTTTATTTATTTTTGAGACAGAGACAGAGCATGAACGGGGGAGGGGCAGAGAGAGAGGGAGACACAGAATCCGAAGCAGGCTCCAGGCTCTGAGCCATCAGCCCAGAGCCTGACGCAGGGCTCGAACTCACGGACCGCGAGATCGTGACCTGGCTGAAGTCGGCCGCTTAACCGACTGAGCCACCCAGGCGCCCCAAAAAGCATTTTTAAAAAGCAGTTGCCTCCAGCTTTTTTTTTTTTTTTAAAGGGAATCTTGTGTGCTTTGCCATTCTTTTTTATCCTCTCCTCTTTCAGATACAATCATATTACTCCTCCTTCCAAAATTTCTGGTATATTCCACAGTCCCTTAACACATTAAAAGGAGAAAACAGTTACAACGTTAACTGATTTACACTAATTTATATTAGAGTTTTTCCCTCGTTCCTTTCTTTCATTTCTTTTGAACTGGATTGGATGAAAGGCAAATGAGTAGACAACTCCAGGTTTACTAATGGGTGTGGAAAATAGTTATAAACATATAAAAAAAACAGAACTCAAAACCACAACGACTGAGGTGCTGGGAAAACTGGACAGCCTCGTGCAAAAGAATGCGGGTAGATCATTATTTATAACACACACAAGAATTAACTCAACGTGGGTTAAAGACTTGAATGTAGAAATTCTGGAAGAAAACACAGGCAGTAGGTTCCTTGACATCAGTCTTAGCTGTCTATGTGTCTGTGGATCCAACTCCACACGCAAGGGAAACAAGCAAAAATAAACAAATGGGACTACATCCAACCAAAAAGCTTTTGCACTGCGAAGGAAACCATCCGTTAAAATGAAGACAACTTCCTGAATGGAAGAAGATATTTGTAAATCATCTATTTGATAAAGCGTTAATACCCCAAACATATAAATAACTCACCCAACTCAACAATAAGAAAACGACCTGATTAAAAGACGGGCAGGTGATCTGAATAGATATTTTTGTAAAGAAGTTATACGGATGGCCAACAGGTACGTGAAAAGATGTTCAACATGACTACTGGAAACGCAAATTAAAAGCAAATGAGATATCACCTCACACCCGTTAGAAGAATTGTTATCAAAAAGGCAAGAAATAACAACTGTCCTAGAGAACGTGGAGAAAAGGGGTCCCTCATACACTGTTGGTGAGAAAGGAAATTGGTGCAGCCACTCTGGACATCAGGATGAAGATTCCTAAAGAAATCAGAATAGATCTTCCGTAGGATCCGGCTATTCTACTTCTGGGTACTTACCCAAGACTATGAAGACACTAATTGGAAAAAATGTATACGCTCTTACATCCATTGCAGCATGATTTTTTTCCTAATTTTTTAAAATGTTTTTATTTATGAGACAGAGAGAGACAGATCATGAACAGGGGAGGGGCAGAGAGAGAGAGAGAGGGAGACACAGAATCTGGAGCCTGTGGGGCTCGAACACTCCAACTCTCCAACTCTCCAACTCACGGACTCTTGAACTCACAGACTCACGGACTGTGAGACGCTTAACCGACTGAGCCACCCAGGCGCCCCTGTTGCAGCATGATTTACAATAAGCAAGACACAGAACCAACCTGAGCGTTCGTCAATAGGTGAATGGATGGGGAAAATGTGGTATATATACAGTGGAACAGTATTCAACCATAAAGGAGAATGAAATCTTGCCATTTTTGACAACATGGATGGACCTCGAGGATATTACACTTACGGGAAAGAAGTCGGAGAAAGACGAATACTGTATGATCTCGCGCATATGTGAGAGTCTAAGAAACAACACGAATGAACAAAACAAAACAATATAAAAACAAACTCGTAGAGGCAGAGAGCAGGCTCGTGGTTACCAGGGGGGAAAGGGGATTCGAGAGCAGGCAGAATGGAAGAAGAGGGTCAATTGTACGGTAATGAAAGGGAACTAGAATTTTGGCCGTGATCACTTTGTAGTACATACAGATGTCTAATTATAATGTGCACTTGAAAGTTATCTGGTATTATATAGCAATTTTACCTTGGCGGGGGGGGGGGGGGCAAAAGCCACAACCAGTGAAGCTAGATCAGTAAGTCACTAGCCTTTCTAAACCAAATAGGGTCCTTGTAACAGTGGCATAGACATCAGTCACCCGAGACTTGTATGAATGCTGGATTTCAAGCCCCATCCAAGATGCGGTGAATTAAATCTTTCATTTTAATGGAACGCCAGGTAATTCACGTCCTCGCCAAGGTTTGAGAAGCATGGCTCTGGTCCAACACACGATTCACTATTCGGTGGGCCAAAGAGCGATCTGATGCAAAATTGGGGATGGGGGAGGGGGAAATGGCCATTCAAGGAGCCAGTCACGAAAAACAGCTGTTTACAACGTCCTAGTTGGGAAAGATTCTAGGGGGCGAAAATGACGAAGACAGTCACAGAGGTCATGTATAACCTAAGTGGTGAGTGCCTGAGGTTTGGTCTAAAATGGCAAAAGAAGACCAAGGGGCAAACCCCACTTTTCCTAGGCAATCCCAGTGCCCAGGTCATAGTCATGGAACAAGATCTGAGTTTCTCCGCTCTCAGCACAGATATTTCGGCATTTCTATCACTGTCCTGTTGGGAGAAGTGTGTTTTTGTTTTTAAAGAAGAGTCTTCCCTTAATGCTGTCCCTTCCACCTCTGGTGCTTCAGGGATGTGAATTCAAATTCTCTCCACTTCTACTAAATCACAAAAGCTCACATGGGAAGGCCCCGCTGGGAGTCGAACCCAGGATCTCCTGTTTACTAGACAGGCGCTTTGACCAGCTAAGCCACGGAGCCCACAGCGAGGGCAGTCTCCTTTGTATGTAATTTGAGGGTGATGTCACTGTTTGGTCTGACCAATGTGGTTCTCGAGAATGTTTGCCCAACAAAAGCGCATCCAAACGAATTCTCAGGATCTTTATCACGTTTTCTTACTTTCTCCCGAAAGGTGCACAGCAGTGTCGATACGCTGCACCAGGAATAAAAACTTCCTCAGCCACTGGACCGTTGCAGTAGGCAGCCAGACGGTCGCGCTTCCCGGAGTCTTCACAACCGCTTGGTATGGAAGGTGGGTTCAGCTTGGACTCTGCCACACGGGGGACAATGGTGCCTCTCAGCCGCGCCGACCCAAGGCTTTCCTGAAGTGAATCACTTGGTGAAATGCTGGCGCTCAGGCGCTGGTGGTTCTCTTCCCTTTGTCGCTCAGCGGTGGCCGTTTATCCCACGTGCAACTATGTTCCGTATTCACGGAGAGCGGCAGTCTGCTGTGGCACATGGGAGGCATTAAAAATACACCACGCTTCTTAAATCCCACACCTGGCATGCTAACTGCAATTTAAGTAGAAACTTGGAAAAAATTAAAAAAGAAATTATACACGAATACCAAAACACATTAGAACTTTACTGGCGTATTATTTTCTTGCACTTGCCCTCCAAGCAATACTGGATAGACGTCTTCTTCCTCTCACCCTCCTTTTTCCTCTTTAAAGTTGATAGCGATCCCTTTCTTTCCGAAAAACGGATACTAAACATTACCCGGGAAAAGGCATATGTTCTCATTCCAAGAAACTGGAGCTGGACAAATCCTTGAGATCGTTTCTATCCTTGGGACAACGCTGGGGGGAGTGCGCTGTGACACGCGCCAGTTAAACACACGGATCTATAATACAATCCCACAAACTTCTAGAAATAATTCCTCAGCCCTTGGTTGGGAGCAGAGTCGCTGGGCCCCAGCTGCTGGCCCCGCCGGCGACATCCAGGCAGGGGTGGGGGTGGGGAGGGCAGGTGGTGGTGGTGCAGAAAGCCCTTAGCTGGAAGAGGACAGGCGGTAAGGGAAAGCCCCAAAAGATCAGTGAAAGCGACCTCCAGGCCTGGTCCTGCAAAGAGGAAGATCAGGTGACAATTTTGCAGCACTTCCTGGGGGCGGGAAGTGCAAATAAAATGGAAAAGAGTGACACGAGGGAACTGGGAAACTGAGGGTTGAGGCTTAAAACCAGCAGAGTCCAGAGTCTGGTGTTGCCGGAGAGGGAGAAGACAAATCTGATATGCCAGAACTACAGGGAGTCCCAGCCCTGCTCCCTGGTAGCTCCCGCCTGTAAATCCATAGGGAGGGTGTAATCGACCATTCGTAAATGTAAATAACAGCCCATACCTGACATAGACTAGTCAGGAAATTCCACCTCCTCTCTCTCTCTTCGTATTGAGATAAACGTAACCGCTTTCTCGACACGGGTGGAATTAGGTGCTGGTTGTCTTCCTGCACGACCAGAAAGTGGGGGATGACTGGATTAGGGAGGCTTTGTCTTGTGTGCGAACCTTACTTCCACTGTGTAGTGTGGTCAACATCAGGAGAGACGAGGGAACAGCGGAGCCAATTTCTCTCCGAGTCATTCTCTGCTCGCCTAAATCGTGGAGGAAGAAAGACACTTGCTAAAAGGACAAGAGCAAGCCAGCCCGTGGTTGAATCTCGAAAGTCTGGGTTGATTGTTAGACGAGATACTCACTGCGTCCCTCAACCTTCTCCAGGAAACACCTTCAAAACGCCTTTCTCATTAGCAAGCATCTGTGGTCCAGGAAGATGTGATTGGTTTAGAGACACAGACAGACATGAGGTGTTCAAGTGTGTGATTCGGGGACTCAGACCAATTCATCTTGTGCTCAGTTTCCAAGACGTACATTCCTTTATTTTTTCATAATAAAGAGCAAGTGATGTTATTCTTTAGAACATTTTTATGTATGATAGGATGGATGTCATTCCCCTAAGGTCTTTTTGCTTTTGGATATATCTTCGTGTCTGTCTCCTTTCGAGCTTGTGAAATACCATGTTGCAGTTGGTTGATCTCTGCACTTTCACCTAAATTTGATTTGTCATATCCCTGAGGATGTGAATGAATCCTAAGACTTACAGTTTTTAACTCCTAATGGTGACTGCCAAGTTGATTCATTTACTTTTTGGTATTCTATCAATTTAAACCGATAAAATACTGCGAAGATATCGTATGTTATTCTATCATTCGAGAAAGTAACCAAGCAATAAATCCAGCATGCAAGAAACTGTAGCAGAGGTTAGAAATAGCACACCCGCAGAGGACAATTACATGTGTGGGAGAAAACATGTTTTTTAATATGGTAGACTAAATAACAATCCACTGTCACGATATTCTATCCTACGTTTCTCTTTTTTTTTATCCTATGTGTTTCTCTCTCTCTCAAACTATACTGCAAACAGAGGGACCAAGCCAATTGCATTAGTAAACGTCCCTCACTGCATTTTTGCATGTAATAGGCACCAAAGGCCCTAATATATTTACAACTCGTGTAAGGGTTAAATTGTAGTGTAGGGCTAAGCTAGAGCCTGAGAGATAACAGCTTTGTGCTGACACTGAAGGTTAAGAGATAACAGCCTTGCTTTACTCTTGTAAATTACATTTCATACTCTTGTAAATTAGGCTTCAGCAATTAAGGGAACAAAAGTTCAAAGAAAAGTGGGCCAGAGGCAGGGTCGAGGAGATCAACTGGTTGCGACTTAACGGCAGAAAGTCTAAAATAATCACCCCATCCGGGAACTGTTTCCACCTCATCTGGGAACTATTTCTTTGTTCTGTTCCCAGGTGATGATAAGACGATGTGGTTGGCTATAAAAACTCTGTACCCCGGCTGTTCGAGGCCGCACTCTGATCAAAAGTGTCGGTCCCGGTCGGTCGGCCTTGCCTCTCGTAGCAACAAACTTTGCTGTGACTGTCATTGGTGCCCTTAGCATTCTGTTTCAGGAGTCGTGTGGATGCAACACTGGTAAATAACATTGAAAATGTTTAGATGCACATAAAAAATAAGTAAGAACCCTCAATAGAAACTCTCAACCTTCCAGCCTACACAGAAGCTAGTTATATTTACTGTTTTTTTTCAGAAATGTCTTGAGCTATAGGTCTCACTTGAACAGAACTGCTTTAACTGATTTATACTAAATACTGAAATTTTATAATAAACGATAAGAGCAGTAGAGAAACCGTTTCTAACATGAACACACAAAGGAACCCCTGGTACATAAAGGGAAAATGCCATCATTTAAGAAGTCCTGATATTATTGAATACAAAAAGCAAACAATTTGAATAGGGACATCAAGCGCTTTGTAAGTTATCTTAACTCTTAAGTATTTTTGCAGTAGCCCAATGTAAAAAGGATTGGTAGGCGATGTGGGTATAAAGTGTATCTTAACTATTTGAAATTCAGTAGTTTACACACATTTCATCCTCCTTTTCAATCCGTTCTTAGTTTCTAAATAAATTGGAGTACTGAAATAAGGCACTGTATTTTCTCCTTCGTACATTTTACAAACTGTTACACTTTCAGGGATGTGGGGATTATCGCTAGGATATTACGGGTGCTCTTGGTCCCGGCCTGGGTGGAGGCTGTCTGGTCTTCCAAAATTCATCTTTCTCACTGCAGCATCTGAAGTTCAAGTTGCCTCCATTTTGGAAGTTGCTTCCACCGAATTCATTAAAACCTCCATGGTCTTTCTTTCCTAGACTTTCATCTAAAAAGAGCCACTCTCTCCTTTCCATGACAAGTGTCTGGCTGGCTCACACACCTCTGCAATTTACTCTTACTTTTGTACCATGGGTGCCTTGACACCTAGCATGTACTGGAACGTGATATGTATTTGGAACAGCTTCAAGGACTTCATCACATCTTTTGCTACTGGCTCAGGCTCCTCCTGCTGCCTGGGGGAGTGTGGCGGTATTTCTAGAGCGTGTATTGTAAGTCCTGGAGGGGGATGGGGTACCGCCCGAAATGTCAGCACTGTTCTGGTCTCCAGGCAGTCGAACGCGTGAGATACAGAGCCCCACAGTCCCGCAGAGGACAGTTTAGATACAACACCTGCTGTAACTCGCTGACATTCCTGGAAACCACACGCGCTCCTTCGTGCCTTCACGTCGCCACCAGACGTATGTCTGGCTCATGTCTAAAGACCCTTTGTGCTCTTTCTTTGCTCTGATATTCTTTGATGCTCACATCTAATGAAAGATGAAATAAAGGCTATGTGCGGGCCACGGCTGCTGCTGCTCGCTCTCTCTCTCTCTCTCTCTCTCTCTCTCTCTCTCTCTCACAGAGGCAGCCCCGCATGTCCACTCAGTCTCCGTGTCTGAGAACTCTTCCTTCCGTGCACGGACATGTGGGGGCACAAAGAAATAAGCCAGCAGCACACATACTCCAGCCATGTCAAGGCCGCGAACTTGCCATTCGCGGAGACAAGGCATATAAACAACCTCACGACCCTTTTCCAAGGTCTGCAAGTTCTAAGCTGATTTCACAGTAACACTAGATCTGTGTTGATGCTGATCTTAATGGATGTGGTTTTTGATCTTGTCTATTGAAACATGCAGGAGTTTCAGGACAAGGGGCAGAGAAGGAGTTCATGCGGCTGCTGCTGAATTCAAGGATAGTTTCCATGAAATATAAATGCACTTTTGTAGTGTCATCTCAAGAAGGATATATATATTTTTTTACCTTTGTATTTACTGCTGTATCCCAGAGCCTTGAAAAGTGTCTGGAGCATAGTAAGCTCTCAATAAATATGGGCAGAAAAACAATAAATGTTGACCAGACTAAGAGTGTCCCAGGAGGATAGAAAAATGGAGGGTGTCTCCGAACATTTGAAGTCATTTTCATACTATATTTTCAGGTGACAGTATTCATTAAGACTTTCAAACTTGTGTATGTAAAATTCATCTGTCCCATACATGCTCCCTGGGCCAAGTTCACAGGACTTCGTTCTCAATCATAATAACAATCTATACCTAATTTTGGTCTTCTTTTCTTACCTTGATTCTAGTAAGAGCACCTGGGAAGACAGGTCACCCCCAGGTTCCATGGTGTAGTGGTTAGCACATCTGCCTTACACGCAGAAGACCCTGGGTTCGATTCCCAGTGGAACCACAAACTTGCCTTGGCTTCCATTCAGGAGAGGTTTGGAAGGTTCCTCTTTTCCTTCCAGACACTTAGATAGCCAAGAACCCAGTGGGTTGTGCGCTCAGTTTCCCCTTCTGGACACTCGCCCAACTGGGTTGTGCAGTGTGGGGCCACGCTGGCTTACACAGAGGATTTCCCTGGCTTTTGTGATGGTTGGGGGAAAACCATCAGCAGCAAATGTGGAATATTTTAAATGAGTGCACAGCCAGGGACTGAGTGGAAAGATTATTATTTTAATTCCATCCTAGTTACAATGTTAAGGATTTAAAATTGCAGAAACAACATCTACTTTAGCAGGTTTGAGCAGTGTATTAAAGAAACCCCAAGTGTTGGATGCCAGAAACGGGAAGGCTCCAGTTTTCATGCAATTAGACATGTGCAGTTTCCCACAGAAGCAGATTTTAAGGAGAGCAGATCAGACGTTGTTTTGTGGTTTTGTAAGGAAACATGAACTTTCACCCTCTAGAGGGCAGAGAGTTGCTACACCACCCACGTGGGAAAATTTGGCACTATTAAATACAATGGAAAACACACTTATTTTTTTTTTTTTAAGTACTATGTGATTTTTTAATGTCTCCTCATTTCGGTGGTAATCTAAAACCTGAGGATAATAACAATCGCCCAGATCTGAATTTCTCCACGTATTACAACACACGCACACAACATTAAAGCCATACCTTCTCCCCAACTAGAAGACAGACTTCAAGTTCCCTGTAAAGGAGAACTAAAGACACCCACGTCAAGCAGATCTGCCTTTCAAGAGCTCCCAAAGGCGACTCTCTGTGGAGAATGGAAGGAGCTCCAGAAAAGCCATCTAGAAGGAAGAAAATGGGAACTGAGATCCCAACATTCAGCTAAAATTCCCCTCCTCTCAAATAGAAATTTCAGCTTAGAACACTGGGAAGGAACCTGGGCACGCACGCCAGTCCTGAGACGGTAGCAGCAGCAGAAACTTCTGGGGGAGAAGAAAGTGAGGAGAAGCCCTCTGCGGAGAGTAGCTGGTAAAGGAAAAAAGAAGGAAGGGGGCGATTCAGAATCCCCCAAGACCAAAGGAAACATAAAAATCGGAAGACTCAGAACTCTTTCCCAGTGGATCCCCCGCCCTCTCCCCAAAGACATCTATTAAAGATACTGTATTTTTATGTAGGGATAGAAGAGGATGGCCTTGAACTAGGAATCCTGTAAACGATCCCAAGTCTCTTCCCACAATATCTGAACAAGCTTTATTTATGCAAAGCTACTATAATATAAGAAAACCCCAAGGCAAAATATTTTAGCTGATGAAAATTCCTCCAAAAGTGAAAAAGCAGAAGGAAACCGTAACACAGCTCTCAAAATTGAATCAGGCATCCTCAAATAAGCATTTTTTGGATTTGAAAAAAATCACACGAAGTCAGAAATACAAAAAATTAAAACAAAAAGAAAAAGGGTCAATAAAATGTCATAATAATTAAATTTATAATCCAGGAAGTTTCTGTGATAGAAGAAGTCCAGGACCAGATTGGGGGAAAAACAAGTTATGTAAGGGTAAATAGATGGGGGTAACTGTTACAACAAAAATGCAAACCATCGTAGGTGTCACAAGAAACTTCTTAAATGAGAAAAGAAATATCAGGGGTGTCTGGGTGGCTCAGTCAGTTGAACGAACTCATTATTAGTTATGGAGAATGCCAATTAGTGCCACAAGGAGATAATACTTTAAGTCTATTTAAATGTTTCAAATAGGCTGTCTAAAATTTAAAAGTCTGGCAATACCAAATGTTGGAGAAGTCTGGAACAAATGGAGCTCTCACAAAGTATTAATTGGAAAGTAAAATGGCCTTACCATTTTGGAGAATATTTGGTAGCTTCTTATAAAGTCAAACAGACATTGACCAAATGACCCAACAATTCTACTCCTAGGTATTTACCCCAAAAGAAATGAAAACATTGCTGGGTAATTTTATGTGTCAACAAGGCTAGGCCACAGTATTCAGATATTTGGCCAAATACTAGTTTAGATGCTGCTGCGAAGATGTTTCTTGGATGAGATTAACATTTAACCAGTAGGTTTTGAGTAAAGCGAATTACCCTTCATAACGTGAGTGGCCTCATCCAATCAGTTGAAGGCCTTGAAAAAAGAAAGACCTTTCTCTCCTGAGGAAGGGGGAATTCTGCCAGTACACTGTACAAATTTTTTTTAATTTATTTGTTTTGAGAGAGAGAGAGACGGAGAGAGTGTGCGCTTGCACGAGAGGGGGAGGGGCAGAGACAGAGGGAGAGAGAGAGAGAGAGAGAGAGAGAGAGAGAGTGAGTCCCAAGCAGGCCCTACGCTGCCAGTACAGAGCCCGATATGTGGGTCTTGAACCCGTGAATTGTGAGATCCTGACCTGAGCCAAAAGCAAGAGTCAGGCACTTAACCATCTGAGCACCTTGCCTTTAGGCTGGAGCTTTAACCTCAGATCTTTCCTGCGTCTCCACTCTGCTGATCTACCCCGCAGATGTGGGCTTGCCTGACCCTCACAACTGCCTGCGCCAGTTCTTTAAGATCTCTCTCTCTCTCTCTCTCTCTCTCTCTCTCTCTCTCTCTCTCTCTTTTTCTGGAGAACCCTGACTAATACAACATACGTCCACACAAAGACTTGTGACATTAATCTTCATATGAAAAAGTCTATTCACATGTGAATGGAAAACAGATGGTGATATATCTGTACAGGAAGTACAATTCAGCAAGAAAATGGAACAAGCGACTGATACATGCAGCAACATGAATGAATCTCAAAGATATCGGGCTGAGCAAAGGAAGCCGGAAACATGAGATTACGTACTACATGGCTTATAAGAAATTCTGGACAAGGCAAAGCCATCATGATAGAAAGAACATCTATAGTCGCCTGGGGCTGGGATGGGGGTATAACAGAGTAGAAGGGGTATGTAAGTTTCCTATTGTGATTGTAACAAATTACCACAAATTCAGTGCTTGAAAACAGCATACACTTACTTTCCTCCTGTTCTGGAGGTCAGTCCAATATGGGTCAGCGGTACTGCATTGCTTGGTAAGCTCTAGGGGGAATTTTGTTTCCTTGCTTTGTCCAACTTCTAGACGCTGCTGGCATTCCTTGGCTAACAGCACTGCACCTCTTCAACCTCTATTTCTATGTCACATCTCCTTCTGTGACCCTGACCCCTCTTAGAAGGGCCCTTGTGATGACATTGGACCCCATCTAGATAATTCAGGAAAATCACCTCATTTTAAGATCCTTGGTCACATGTGCAAAGTCCCTTTTGCCACGCAAAATAATATATTCATAGACCTCAGGGGTTAGGAGGTGGACATCTTTGGGGGGACATTCTTCTAACTACCACAAAGCACAGAGGAGGTTTGGGGGATTGTAACGGTTAAATTGTAGTGTAGGGCTAACGTGTAGCTTGAGAGATAACAGCTTTGTTCTGACACTGATAATAAACTTATCAAATTCTACACTTAAAATGGGTGCATTTTATTGTACGTAAATTATCCCATAATAAAGCTTGTTTTAAAATGGAAGAATCAGAATCTTACACACACCGTTTCGAATTCTGCTTTTTTCACATAGTCATACATCTCCAGCATTTACCAGACACAGAATAGCGGCTAATTATTGCATTCTGAAGAGTGGAGCGATTTAAACAAATTTGTTAATAATGCACAATTTTCTTTAGGGGTGGGGCAGAAAGTGCTTTGCTTGAACATTTCCGCCTGTTCTCAAGTTTCCCCAAGCTGCCTCCCAGTGTGCATTCCCTCCAACAGTGATACAAAAGGTTAGAACGTTTCAGGTTCAACTTTGCTGAATATGCCAACTTTTTTGAAACTACGCTTTCATTTCGCCAAAGGCACAGTATCGAAAGTGTTGCTTGAAAGCTCTCAAAACACTGATAAGATGCCACCTTATATAGCTAAGTGAAGAAGGCAAATTGAGTGCATATGCTGACTCTTAGGGGAAGAAGAGAAAACAAGAGTTTATGTAAATATTTGCTTGTGCAAAGAGAAGTGGAAAGAATACCTAAGGGGTCTCCTATAGAAGTTGGAAATCACCACTGGGTGCATGACAGGGGCGGGAGGAGACTTTTCACTGTACCTTTTAATATTTTCTAACTTTGGAACACATGAATATATTTTTATCCCCAAAGTAAACGTTTTAACGGTGAGCCCGCTGTCAGAATGTTTACAACGAGGCTGCCTTTCTTTCCTCCTGTGTCGATATTAATAGAAGCCTGCTTCCCATATAGCTTCAAACATCTCGTTTCATCTCTCATTCAACTAGTGAAGCCCCAAGTGTGGACGTGCACAAAGCGCGGGTGGTCTTACAATTTCTTCCCAGTTGGAAATAATCCAAACAGGCCAGTTTCCGTTGCAAGAATCAGTTTCCCAATGGAAAAAAAAAATCGCACAAAGGTAATTTTTTTCTTTTTCCAGGTCCCTGCTGACCTTTGTGGACAGAAATCAAACAAGGACCCACTAAAGCAGGGAAGTCAGAGAACCGTGTTCAAATTCTCTAAATTCCGCATTGGTTGAGGCCTGGGGATGAGTCCTCGACTGACGGACTCTGGTGTTTAAACGTAACAAAAGCCGCCTCCATGTGGCCAGTACGGGGCTCGAACCCGCGACCTTGGCGTTATTAGCACCACGCTCTAACCACCTGAGCTAACCGGCCACCCGACGGAAAGGTGGCCTCTATTGTGGTGATGTAAACAAAAATCCTGGACACCGGTTCTTCAAGTTGGAGGAGAGGGAGGAAGGGGAAGGGGAGAGAGGAGAGGGAGGGGAGGAGGGGAGGAGGAAAGGGAGGAGAGGACAAAACAAAAAAATGCCAAAGACGGACAGTTTTTAAGAAAAAGTCCCGCCTTCTTCCCATTTCGCTCTCCCCCACCGGGGAGATGGGAAAAGCAGAGAAGGTTAACTCGTGGCTTGAATGGACGAACCCTCCTGTCGCGAGTCTTTCTCAGATCCCGGTTCTGACCCGAGAGGATTCGGACCAAAGCCGCCCGGCGGGGCTTCCTTTCTCCCACCCACGTGTCGCAGCCTTGTCTTCCTGAAATTGATTTCCAGTTCTTCAATCTGGACGCAGATCCTTGGTCGGACGTACGTAGTGTGCGTGTTTCCCTTCAGTCTTTTCCTTCCCTTTCCATTTCTTAGTGATGTTTTATAATGAGTTTTTCTATGAGAAGTTTTAAATTTTGATAATGCCAATGTATCCCTTTGATAATGTCAGTTTGCTCCTTTTAACGTATTTTATGCTATGCTTTCCTCCCTAAGAAATATTTGCCTACTACAAGGTCATAAGTGATTTTTCTATTTTATAGCTTTAGCCTTACCTCCACTTGTATTAATTTTTGAGTATGGTATGAGATAGGGGTGAGGTTAATCTTTTCCCCCACGCTCTGCAGCTCAGAGAATGCTTGGGAAGAGAAAGTAGTCCGGCACCAAACCCAGACCCATTCAGATACCAAGTTGCAAAGAAGCTTGCAAAAGAGATTGAGAGAAGGTCTGTAGTTTATCCAGTTGTTCCAGGATTATTTGTTTTAAAGACTTCCTCAACTGATTGGCCTAGGCATGATTGTAGAAAATTAATTGATCGCGCGCGCGCGCGCGCGCGCGTGTGTGTGTGTGTGTGTGTGTGTGTGTGTGTCTGCTTCTGGACTCCCGTCCTGCCCCGTTGATCTGTTTATTTACATGCAATGCCCAAACCACATCGTCTTCATTATTGCAGCTTAGTAGGAAATCTTTTGATCAGGTGGTACTAGTCCTTCACCTTTGGTCTTCTCTAGACTCAGCCTGAGAGATTTGTGTGAAGTTGAGAGTCTCTTCTGGTGAGGGCGCCATAGAACAGGCATTTTCACGTGCCCCCGGAGTTCGCGCCCTGGGATAAGGTCATGCTCCACCCGCGCCAGCCCACAACCTCCAGAGAAGGTGAGAAGCCCCACTGGGTCCCGCTTCCAGGGGGAGTGTGTGTGGCACAAACCAGGGACCCTCAGAATGCAATGTTTCTACATTCCTCGGAACTGTTTATCCTCATTCGAATTCAAGTGTTTTCTAGGATATAGCGCATAACCGGTAAATGAAAGTCACAGGTGGGTGGACCACAAATTTACCAGCCCTCCCCGTCCTGAGAAGTGCTTTGCGATCTTTGATCTGGTAGACCGCTGAGCTTCTGGAGAACCAAGTTCGGGTGAAAACGGCACAGGTTGTGGAACGCAGAACTCACAGGGGTGTGTTTACCAGGAGAGCACTGTCCCCTGGCTCAGGGACAGCGCATTCTAGTACAGAGGGGGCCGAATTAGAAAGAAAATAAAACAAGGTAATTTCAGGTGGTGCCTGTGGCTGGGAAGCACGTAAAACAGGTAATGTGACAGGGAGTGACTGGGACACAGAGGCAGTCAGGAAAGGCCTCCTGGAGGTGACATTGGAGTGGAGCCTGAATGTTAAGAAGAAGTCAGTCATTTTAAGGTCATTGAAGGGAACCTCCTCCTGGCAGAGGGAACAGCAAATGCGAGGACTTGAAGTAGGAATCAGCTTTAGATCTGAAGTAAACGAGGAGGCCAAGTGGTTGGCCTGCAGTGTGGGGAGTAGTGGGAGTTGAGTGCAAAGAGTCAAAAGCCAAAGGCCGAAGGGCCTCATAGCCCCGGGGGAAGAATTCCAACCTTATTCTAGTTCTAATGGGAAGCGAGGCGGCTTTTAAGCAGAGGTGACCTGATGTACCTTTTGCAAGAATCATCGTGGTTTGCAGGTAGAGAAGGGATAGTAGGGGCCAAGTATGGGCCAAGGACACCAGGAAGGGAGAGTACCTCAGAATTCTCCATCCTTCCCTAACACAGACCCACACAGACAGTACTGCTGTTCGCCGGCAGTCTCAGAGTCTCAGCCGAGTCAACTGAGGTGGCCCAGCCTGGTGCGCGGGCCGCCGCAGACCCGCGCCCAGAGGGAACAAGGATCTCAGCACAAGGGCAGCTCAGCCTGGTGCCGCACTCACCGCTGGGGGAGCTCTGAGGATGCTCGAGAAGGGAGCCGGGCACCACAGCCAGGTCCATTCAGACGGCAGGTTGAGAAGACGTTTGCAGAAGACAGTGCGAGCAGCTGCATCCGGCAAAGCATGGGAAGCGCTGACGTTAGACCTGGTTCTTTCATCCCCCACGGGACCGAGCACCCTCCATGTGTCAGGCCTCGGAGCTCGTGTAAACATACACGCTAGGCCTCAGCTTGGGGTTGTCCCCACAGGGAGGACCCGGTGAACGGAGCTGGGGTTAGGGGGGTCAGCGGGGACAGTCAGGACTCAGGGTTCAGAGTCCAGACAGGCGAGCAGGGACTTCCTCACAGGACTGCGGGCTTGTGGCTTCTCTTACCAACCCCAAACCTTGTCCTGACTTGTCTCCCCCTGCCCTCCCCAGCCCCCCAGCGGCACTTGCCTCCCTGACTCGCTACTTCCTGTTCCCAAGGCCGCGCTCAGAGTGAACCAAGGCTCAGCAGACACCCCTGAGGGTGGGCGCACCCCCCCCCCCCCAGCCTGGGGCTCCCCTATCGTGAAGGCTGGACCAGGGCCCTAGACCCCCAGGGCGGGAAGCTGGAGGTGTGGAACTGTGGGAAACGGCATTGAGGGAAGGGCTGGGAAGGAGATTAAGAGCCGGAGACAGAAGCACAAAGATTAAATGGCAGGGGAGAAACCGAAAAGGTCTCAGAGACAGAGAAGGCAGCGAGGAGAGACAGGGAGAGTCTGAAGAGAGGGAAACTGAGGCAGAGATGGAGGAGGAAAGGCAGAAACCGGGCGCCGGGGAGCTAGCCGGGGCAGACAAGCTAGAGAGGAGGCGAAGAGGGACACTGACTGAGAGACAGGACACCACGGACATAGACTGCAGCACAGAAATAAACAGGGGGACAGAATGACCCACAGACAGATGGAAATGAGGATATTCAGAGAAACAGGAGACCGACTGGGAGACAGAGACAGAGACCAGGAGAAAGCAAGAGCCCGAGGAAGAGGGGACAGTGAGAAGCAGGGACAGGGCCTGAGCGGGGAGGGAGGGGCTCAGCAGGGCACCCAGCCCAGGAGCCGAGCAGAATTTGAGCTGCAGCACATTTGACATCTGACTTAAAATACCAATATTCCTTGGGGTGCCCGGCCGGCAACGTCAGTTAACTGCCCTGACTCTTGATTTCGGCTCAGGTCATGACCTCCTGGTGGTGAGGTTGGCCCCAGGGTCCAGCTCCAAGCTGATGAGTTGATGTGAAGCCTGCTTGGGCTTCTCTCTCCCTATCTCTGCCCCTCCCCCGCCCCAAAGAGAGTGAGAACCCGGAAGCGAGTTCTCCCCAGACACCTGATTTTCCGGTGCCCTGATGTCACGCTTCCCAGTGTCCAGAACCGCGTGAGATAAATATCTGTCGTTTATAAGCCACCCAATCCACAGGGTTCTGTTATCGCAGCCCCAACAGACCAAGATGGAAGCTGACTCCCTGTCCCTTTGGGACCCGAAGAACCTACCAAGGTTGCTGTGCTTTTGAAAGTAGGACAAAAAATAAGTCAGTGGGAGATCGTTCCCGAATTAAGTTACACAAAGAGGCTTTACGTTAAGATACTTTACACAATAAAAGAGATAGCCACGAAACAATTAATAAAATGCTCCCTACAAAAGAAAAGAAGATACCAAGATGCACGACAAGAATACTCCTCCACTTATCCTGCCGTCCACTCTCAGGAGTGAGAGGTCTGCAGCAACGAGTCTGTGTGCGGATCAGAAGCTGAAGCCCGATTCCTGGCAATTCCCTCTTTCCAAACAAGCTCCGTTCTCCCGTCCAGAGGACACGTCCGGGAAGGAGGTGGCCTCGCGGGGAGTGGCGAGGGTCCGGGCCCTCAGTCCCCACCCCTGGCCTGGCTCTGCTGTGCCGGCCTGAGCCAGGTCTGCAGCTGCTGGGAGATGCTCTGGGGAGGGGACAATTCTGGAAGTCAGACTGCAGCAGTGGAGGGCAGGGGCAGGCAAATTAACGCGCAAATGAATGCGACTAACCCAACACGGCCGCCCTCTTACCTGGCGCCCCCGGCGGAGGCTGGGGGAGTCTGACGGCCTCTCGGGGGCCATGTCCATGCAGTGGGAGGCTCCGGGGATGAGAAGGGCCGACGCCGATGGTCCCGAGGCTTGTGTTACGCTTAGCGCGTGCCAGGGGTCTGTGTCCCCTGGAAAGAAAGGAAGGATGGCATGTCGCGCCGGGGTTAGGTGCCCACCCGGGGCTCAGGTGCTGAGGGGCGCTCACCATTAACGAACAGCACCTGGGTGGCCCCCGGGGTCTGGCCGCCGTAGTAGGAGTTGGTCTGGGTCACGGCCTGGGCTACGGAGGAGGTGGAGAGCCCGAACACCTGCTGGCAGAGCTCTAGCTGGGAGGGCAGTGCCGGGACCCGGGAGAAGGGGCAGCTGGGGTCCTCACAGGTGACATCTGTGGGGGGAGACATCTGTAAGTGTGGGGCATACAGCCTTTAATCGTCACCATAGAGTCTCCCCTGGTGATGACCCAAGCAGCCCCATACCCTCCCTCCGGTGAGCTCACAATCCTGTCAGAGAGACCCCACCCGCAGTGACAGCCCAGACTGGTCATGGCTGGGAGGGAAAAAGACCTGGGGTGGGAGGAATCCCAGTTGGCATGAGAGGCTCCAAGACAGGAACCTGCCAGGGATAAAACCTTAAGGAGTGAGGAAGACAGAAAAGAAAAAGCAGCCTGAACAGGGGAAAGAGCAGGCGCACAGGACCAGAGAGACACGGGAGCGTAGGAACTTAAAGCACAAATTGGACCACGTCTCCCTTGCTTAAAATCCTTACCTCCCCAGTGCCCCCAGGCTAAATCTAACTCCCTTAGCCTCACATTCAGTCATTCCTTTCTTCACCAGGCATGGAGCACCTATCGTATGCTCACATACATGGTGACCGGTATTGGGAACGCAAGACGGTCCCAGGCTCTGTTGTCACAGGGCTCACAGTGCACAGGGGGAGATGGGCAACCGGGTCTGTAGGATGAGATTGCAAAGTGCTAATGAGAAAAAATACAGAGCAGTTGAGGGGGGTGGTAGGGGAGGCCAGGAGGCGGACCTCTCTCCAGCAATCAGGTAAGGCTTCCTGAGGAGGGGGCATCTTGTATTGAGACTTGAAGATGAGTAAACTGTGTGACGAGAGGAAGATGAGTAATCCAAGCAAAGTCAACAGTATGTGCAAAGTTCCTGAGGTGTTAGGAAAACTAGTGTATTTGAGGGTCGAAATGTGTAGTCTTGTAGGAGTAACAATAATTAGCACTTAGGGAGAACTCACTGTATACCAGTGTTATTCTTAGCATGTTACAGATATTACCTCCTTTAATCCTGGAAACAACCTTATGAGAGGCACTACTGTTATTCCCATTTTACAGACGTGGAAACTAAGGCACAGAGAGAGAGCTTAGGTTATTTGCCCAAGATCACATAGCTATGAAATAGAGCTGGAATTTGAACGCTTTGCTTTAAACCATATCTTCATTGCCTGCAGGAGATGGGAAAGGATTTGAACTTAACTCTGGAGTAGGGGACCCAGATTAGCAAACAAAATTACAGGATGTCCAGTTCAATTTGAATTTCAGTTAACAAATACTTTTTTTAGTATGTCTCATGCAATATTTGGGACACACACTAAAAAAAAAAAGTTTTCTCAAATTCATATGTAACTGGGCGTCCTGTATTGTATGTGGCAACCCTGCCCAAGGGTCACTGAGAAGCCATGGGAGGAAGGACAAGGTCATATTTAGAAAAAGCTCTCTCGGTGAGGAAATTGGATTGTAGGGGTGAAATGAAGGCCTGGAGACCAGAGAGGAGGTGGGGTCAGGGATCCAGGCAGGAGCGGATGGGGGCCTCCACCAGGGTGGCAGAGCTGGAAATAGACAGGGGGTTGGGGTGAACCGGAGGGCTGTCCAGGATGAAGAGTGGGCAGGACTCAGTGGCTGACAGGCTATGGGACAAAGGGAAGGGAAGGAGGCATGTAAAATGTGCTAGGGTTTCTAGTCCAGTGACTAGGGAGAGAGTGGGGCCACTCCTGGGACAAGGACACATATCACTCATGTGAGGACTGTGTGCGTGAGGGATTCTGGCACACTCTAGTGCAGCTATGTACCTTCCAGCCCCACACCTATAGGTAAAACCAGGCCCAGCAGTGTGGCCAGGGTCCTATGGAAATGGAAACAAGTCCAGACCACGTGTGAGACAGCCTGTCTGGGCACAGTGCAGAATGTACGTTTCAGGGGTGAGGGGTGGGCGGGTCACTCACAGAAGCCGAACTCAGTACAAGTCTGGTACAACCACTGGCGGTCGCCCACACCGGACACTTGGGACTCTGTGACCTTCAGCTGTGCCACTGTCTCTGCTCGGGAAAAGCTTAGACACCTCTGGCCCAGGCTGTGCATGACGACCTAGGGGACAATACACACACACACACACACACACACACATTACTCCTGTCCCTGAGAGTCAGGGCCCAGGGCCTGAAAGCATACACAGGTCCCTACAAGTCAAAGGTCAGAGGTCAGAAGAGCTACAGAGTTCTCCTGGGAGTCGGGGGTCAGGGCGAGTGGGTGCCTGGGTCCCTGTGGGTTAGAGGTGAAGGCAACTAGGTGACTGTGAGACCCTGGGCGTGTGACCATCTCTTGGAACAGCTGTTTCTAGCCATGGATCCCGAGGCTGGAATCTCGGTCTCTAGGGACGCTATGTCCCCAGGGCTTCTTTCTTCCGTCAACGCTACCGGAGCACCTGCTGTGCGCTAGACTCCGCTGCAGGTCCGGGAGTGGACCGAACAGGAAGCGCAAAATAGGGACCGGTCGTAGTCGCTAACACCTGCAGAGCGCGCGCTTCCCCTGACCGGCTTCTCCGCACCTCCCCCGGCCCTGAGGCGTCACCCCCGCTTCACAGACCGGGAGACCAAGGTCAGAAGGGGTCACGCCCACCGCAGGACACGCGGCGGAGCAGGCGCCCCGCCGGCGGACTCTCCCAGGCCGCTCACCTGCACTGCCCGCCGGAGCCCGCGGTAGGGCGCGGAGTGGCTGCGGTTGCCCCCGCCTTGCAGGAGGAGCCCGCACAGCCGCCGCACGCTCAGCGGCGCTCCCGCCTGCGCGTCGTACTGCGCGGCGCCCCCGACCAGGGCCTGCAGCGCCCCCAGCAGCTCCGCCCGGTCCTCCGCGCGACCCAGTGGCGCGCAGGCGCCCAGCTCCGCCCGCAGCGCCGCGCGAGCCGCCCCGCCCGCGAGCAGCCGCCGCTCCACGTCCGCGAAGGCTGCGGCCGCCGCCGCCCGGCACTGCGGGGAGCGAGGGGCCGCATCGGCGAGGACTCCGGGTCCTGGGCCTCGCCTTTACCCGCCCAGGACCCCGAGTCCTTCCCCCCAGCGTCCCACTTCCTCAGAGGTCCCGCCCGAGGCCCCGCCCCCTGACCGTGCTCCTCCTGAGCACCTCCCCGGGCCCCGCCCCTGGAGGAGCCTCGCCCTTCTGATAGGGTTGTCCCCTTAGGCCCCGCCCCGCGCCCAGCCTCGCTTTCCTGATAGGGTCGTCACCCCGGGCCCCGCCCCACGCTGAGCCTCGCCCCATTTATGAGGTGGCCCGCCCCGCGCTGAGTCTCGCCCTTCTGATAGGGTCGTCCCCCCTTGGTCCCGCCCCCCGCAGAGCCTCGCCCTCCTGATAGGGTCGACCCCGCCGGGCCCCGCCCCATCCCACGTCCCCAAATCCGCCCACCTTCCCGGTCTCGGTCCTCTCTCAGACCCGGCCACCTTGCCAGCTTCCCCGGTTTTCTCTGCCCCACCTTCCAAGTTCTCCCGTCCCCATACCCCCGCGGACTGGCCCCATGTGCTACCTCCGGGGAGCCGCCGACGGCCGCGCTCGTCAGGCTTCGGGACACCACCTGTGGAGGGAGCGCGGGAGGAGGTTTCAGGGGACTCCCTGCACCAAGGACCTTCCCCCCTACCCGGCGCCCGCCGCCCGCCGCCCTCACCTCGTTGTACTCGGAAAAATCCAGCACGGCCCGCACCGGAGCAGAGGAGGCGACGGAGGCGAAGATGAGGTGGGGGAACTGAGGGAGGACAGCCGTCGTCAGCCTGGGGGGCCCAGGTCCTAGAACCCCATCCCCGCCGCCTCCGTGTCACCGCCTGCACTGCGGTCGGGGGCAAGTCCTCCCCTCTACACGTGGACCCTGGAGATGACAGCTTGCGGAAAGCCCTTCGGCGGGGGGCAGGAGTGTGGGGGGGGCGCCTGGGGGGCGGGGGTGCCCTTGCCGCCTGAGACCGGGACCCACCCCAGCCCGCCCGGAGAGTCCCGGGGACCTTGAGCCGGGCCCAGGCGGCCAGGGAGCCGGCGTAGGAGCCTCCAAAGCAGATCCAGGGGCTGGAGGAGGAGACGTTGAAGAGGCGGCCAAGTGCGAGGCGGGCGGAGGCCACGTCAGCCAGCCTAGGGGCAGCGGGGAGGTCGGTGGGCCCTCCTCGCCAGGAATCCCCGAGGATGCACCCCCCGCCTCTGCACGGGCAGGGGTCCAGAGACCCGAATGGGGCGGTGGGGGGGGGGTCTGGCCAGAAGCCAGGGCTCTCGTCACGGGTGTGTGTGAGCCTGATCTCAGCAAGTGCGCACCTGGGCCAGAGGACCACCCCCCCCACCCCACCCCCGCCAAGCCTCCACCCTCCTCACTGCGGGCTATAGAGGGGGAGGAAGGGTCTCCCAGGCAGCGCGTGCAGAAACCTGGGGGATAAGGGGAGGGCTGGGGGCGCTGGAGGAAGAGGAGACACCGTCAGAAAGGGACATGTTGCCATGTGGCTACATCCTCTTTTCTAGGTGTTTCCGTGTCTTCCCGTACTTTCCGAAGTAGGCTGCAGTTAGTGCCTTCCTAGGGCACTTAGAACCCCGTACAGCTTGTGAAAACGTGGGGAGACAGAGAAGCGTGGAGGCACAGAGACAGAGTTGGAGATAGAGATGACAGAGGTGAGAGTGAGACCGAGAAAGGCCGAGACTGACACAGCCGGAGACCAGGAGAGGTAAGTCCTGGGGCCGACGGCAAAGCAGGTGGGACGCACTGGGGTCTGGGAAGAGCGGCTAGGGAAGGAGGTGAGGGAGACAGCCATAGGCGCTCCCCGCAGAGAGAAAAAGGCTCAAGGCAGCAATGTGCCTGTAAGCCTTCAGAGCAGCAAGGACGCGGGCATCGCTGGAGCCCAGTGAGTGTGCGGAAGTGGGGGCCAGAGAAGTAACGGGGACCCAGAGCCAGTAGGACCTCGTGGCCCCTGTGAAGATTTTGACTTGACTGTGAGGCAGATGGGAGACCCTGGGAGATGTGAGCTGGGAGAGGGTGGTCTGGTTTGTGCTCTAACAGTCACTGTAGCTTCGTGTGTACAATACGCTGACGGGCTCAAGGGCAGAAACCGAAGACCAGTGGGGAGGCTGTGTCATCCAGATGCTGCTGGTCTGGACCCGGAGGCTGCAGTGACGCAGGAAGAGATGAAAATGTGGCCGGAGAGAAAGAGAGGGAGGGACAGGGACCCAGAAACAGAGAGAGAATAAGACACTGAAAGAGCAAAGGAAACATGGATCAGAGACCCGGAGGTCGACCTTGGGCAGTGGCGGAGAGCCACACAGATGCAGAGGTGCCCAGATACAGACAGCCTCAGCGCCATGACCCCGAACACTCCCCCACCCTCACTCACGCGTGGCGGCTGGACAGGAAGCGGAGCTGGGCCACGTCCAGGCCCCCGGCAGGTATACTCAGGCCATAAAATCTGTGCTCCAGGCCTATCACGAGGGCCCCCCAGACTGGGGCCAGGGCTGCAGGGTGCCCTGTGAAGAGTGTCCGGTTGGGGTGATGAGGGAGCGCGGGGCCACCTGAGGGCAGGGTGCAGCCTCAGGGCACCCCCACCCTCAAGGTGGGATCTGTGTGATAGTCCCTGGACACTCCAGGCTACCCCAAAACAGGAAAGGACAAAAAACCAAACGGTTAAACTGATAAGAGTCTCCACCAGTTTACGAGAAAAAGGCAACCCCATCAATAGCCTGAAGTCCGGGAAGTCCCTACTGTCTTCTGTTAATGCTTTGCCAGAGGGAGAAACAACCTTAGCTTGACCATAGCTGGGCTTCCAGTAAGTCTTGAGCTTGTGAAAGTCTCTTTGGAAACTTCCCTCTTGACTTTACCTCCTCCAAGTCCATGGCGTACAACCAGCCCTTCTACACGACCCCAGTACAGCTCTCCCCGCCCACAGGTCCTGTCCCCGCGCTTCAATAAAGTCACCTTTTTGCACCAAAGACGTCTTCAACAATTCTGTCCTGGCCGTGGGTTCCAGACCCTGCGAACCTCACCATCACCCCAAAACTTCATCAGGGGGTTACAGCCCTCCCGCCTCACCGCACGACAACATGGGGCGCCCTTCCCGGCCCCCACCAGCTTCCCAGCCCTGCTTCTTACCTCTCGTGACTGAGCCAGGCCTGAGGCTGCCCTCGCCCCCCAGATGCAGGAACACGGGTCCATGCCGGCTGGCCCAGTGTTGGTCATTCACCCAGTATCGCTGAGAGGTGGGGTGGAGAAGAAGATGAGGACTGAGAGTTCTGACCTGTTCTTTATTCCTAGTTCGCTGCGGTCTCTCTCCCTTATGGGTCTTCCTTTATATACTTAGTAGTGTGTGAACTCGGCTTGTGTAGTTATGTTCCTTTCTCTCCTGTTAGTCTCTTCAGCTAGAATGCAAGGTCTGTAGGAGCAGATAGTTCATCGACGTTTTTACCCTTGTGTCGCCAGGGTCCAGGACACTGGCCAGCGGCGGGGGCCCTGGCTGTATATGGAAACGCTAAGCCGAAGATAAGTGACGGGTGCAGACCAATTTGGAAGCAGGGCCTAGGGGAGCTGACCTGCACACACTGTGCACACAGGAGGTGTGAAAAATGGGGCAAAAGTGTTCATCCATCAGATCCCTTCCAGTTCCTCTCGTGAGGTAGGTCTGCTTCCAAAGCTGGTCCACATTTCTGCTACGTATTGAGCCCTACATGTTGGTGGTGGATTTGCTGTTCAATCTGAAGGACAGGGAGAAGGGGGTCAAAGACGGCGCCTGAGGGACAAGGGAAGTGGAGGCTGAAGAAAGAAAGGGGGGCCCGGGGATCAAGGGCACACTAAGGACCAGAGGGGCTGACCGGAGGCCACAGGGGCACGGGCAGCGGGCACAGGATGAGCCCGTGGGGCCCAGAGACACAGAGACTGAGGGTAGATAGAGCTGGGGGAGAAAGCGTCAGCCCCTCCCCCCCCTCCGGCCTCACCTGCAGGAAAGATCGCTGGTCGGATGTGTTGAAGGGGTCCAGTGGCTGCTCCAGCCAGCCTTGTTTTGGGGGGACCAATGCATTTGGGCCGAAACCCAGGCCCGGGCCGGAGCCCTCCTGAAACCGCTCAATGTGCTCAGCCAGGCGCCTGAGGAGGGGGGCTGTGGGACACAGACGGGGAGGGAGTCAGCCAGGCCCCCGCAGGAGCCCCTGCCTGACCCGCGGCCTCTTCCTACCCGGAGCCGAGGACCCCCAGAGGGAGAGCAGGAGCAGAGGGCCCAGCCGTGGGGGGCCAGGCCTGCCGGCCATGCTGTCCGCTCCTCCGCGCTCTGTTCCCCCGCTCACTCAGGACCTTTATCGTGTTCTGGGGCTGGACTTTGAGGTTGTGGCCTTTCAGTGGGAGCTCGGGTTTCTTTCCAGATGCCTCTCCGGGGACAGGCGTCTGTGAGAACCAGTACAGCGGGGCAGGGACGCCAGTTTGTACACGGGGCCTGCAGGTGTGGTGCCTGAATATCCAGTTTCCCTCTCTGTCCCGTGACTTTCCATCCAGCCGTCCCTCAGGCTCCCCCTCTCTATGCCTTAGTCTGCGTTCTGGCCTCTAGTCTCTGGGTCTCCACGCAGGGACCTCGCCCTGCCCCCTCCCTCAGCCCCTTGGTCTCCCCGCTGCCCCACCTCGCCCTCTCCTTGTTCCTCCGTCCTTCACCCTCTGTCGTCTTCTCTACTTGAGTGACTCTCTGTCCAGGTCTCACCCTGTCTGCTTCCTAGTCTCCCCGCCTGTCTTATCACCTTATCACTGCCCCCCAGTCTCACCTCTCTTAAAAAAGCCTCCTTTGGAGAAGAAGAAGGATTTCCTTTAGTTTTAAAGAGACACAAGCACGTCAACACCCTTTTTACCCTTTTAAGTAAAAAGGAGGTCTGGCCAGGTGGCTGGTTGGCTCAGGCGGGCAGAATGTGGCGCCGACAGCCCGACGTCGTGGGTTTGATCCCCAAACGGTCCAGGAAAGGCACCCGTTCTTGGGCTGGAAACAGCCTCTCCCCAACATAAAATTGAGACTAAAGTTGACTTTACTTCCTAATCCTCAGCAGAGACAACTACCTTCTTTGTCCCCCTTTCCAAGGGGGCTGGTGGTGGTGTGGGGGGAAACCAGCAACTTGAGAAAAAGTGGCTTAAAGCCTTGAGACAGAAATTTCAGTGAAGAGAACCAGGGCACAAAGCCAGGGGTTGGAGCTGGAGAGACGTGTGACCATCCGAGCGCCCGTGTCCTTGTCCCTTTCCGCGTGGCCCTTCTGTGCTTCATGTACCTGATTGTGCCCGCCTCTCTGCGCTGCCTCTCAACACTGTTGAAGTTGATATTTCTTATTGTTAAAAAATCAAGTTAGACACAGTGCGTACTTTCCTTTTTAAATTTTTTTTTAACATTTATTTATTTTTGAGACAGAGAGAGACGGAGCATAAATGGGGGGAGGGCCAGAGAGAGAGGGAGACACAGAATCTGAAGCAGGCTCCAGGCTCTGCGCTGTCGGCACAGAGCCTGATGCAGGGCTCGAACTCATGGACCGTGAGATCGTGACCTGAGCGAAGTCAGACACTCAACCGACTGAGCCACCCAGGCGCCCCAATTTCCTTCTTAAAAAGCTGCCAGTTTGCTTCCACCAGAATTTCCTTCCATGGAAACAGGTTTTGTTTTCCTTTGTTTTGTTCTCTGGATCTCTACGACCAACAACAGTTTTGAACATACAGCAGGCATTCGGTAAATACTCGTGGAGTGAATGTATGAAGCTTTTCCATCAGAGTGTGTCGGTACTTTGCCGAATCTGGTTAACACACGGTACAAAGGAACCGAGGCCTACCCGAGTCACTGCTTATGACAAAACCGTATGGTTGTGAAGGCCACACCGCCGCATCCGACACCCAAGAATATCAGCAATGGAAAATGAATCAAAAATGTAATCCCAGCAAAAAATGAAATTGAGGTGTTTGAGATTCGATGAAGGGGCTTTCTCAAAGGATGGTGAAACCACCACCCACTACTTGAAACACAGAGCCAAAACTCATTTGGGGAGGGAGCTGGGTTGGTAAGGCACCGGCCCCTGAGAGAGCTGAGGGGTGGATGATGTTTTGGGGGAAGGGGCTCAGGGAAGCGAGGACACTCGGGGTGAGCGGGTTGATGGATCTGTGGAAGCCTGACTGTTTGGGAGAGACTGGTTGGTGGCGCTCAGGGGCCTGTTTGTTGGAGCGAACCCGTGTCTGACTGGCTGACCTTCCGAAGGCAGGGGTTGACAGTGATTCATTGCCTTGAAAACAGTTATCCCTGATAGACTGAGTTGGTGGCTGCTGGTCTGGCTACAGAATAATCAGTCTCTGTTTTTTGGAAGTTTGTTTATTTATTTTGGGAGAATGAGTGTGTGTGCCTGCGTGAGTAGGGGAGGGGCAGAGAGGGAGGGAGAGAAAGAGAACGCCAACCAGGCTGGGCACTGTTAGCGCACAGCCTGACAGGGGGCTCGAACTCACAAACAGTGAAATCATGACCTGAGCGGCAGTCGAGAGTCACGTGCTTCCCCCCCCACCCCCCCGCCCCACCAGGGGCCCCGATCAGTCTTTTTCTAAGTTTGTGATAAGTTTATGTTCTCAACATTTACTTCGACCTAATAGCAAAATTTCTTCTTCCTTCCTCCCTCCCTTCCCTCCTTCCTGTCCCATCTATTTGTTTAATATCCAAGTAATGTATAATAAAAACGATTTTTTCTCTGAGCCTCTCAATCCATCTTGGACACAGTGACGAGATGACTAGCAGAGGTGGAGTTAAGGACACCGTGAGGCATGGGGGGGGGGCTTAGGAACGCTGTAAGTGGCAGGGATGGTCATGATCGTGGCGTGGGTGGTGATGGAGTTAGAGTGAGAAGCTAGAATACGTGGAGCACATAACCAGGTTAAAAAAAAAAGGCGATTTTTATTTTGACCTTTTTGCATCAAATTAACGAGAAATAATTCATTACTGTGGTGGGCTTATTGCATTAATAACCCCAACTCTTCTCCCCTCCCTTTATTCATGGTGTTCTTCGTGTGGCCTTGTCGTGCCTTCCCCCTTTCTTTTGGCCGAGCCCTGTGACTGATGTTGGCCAACGCAGTGTTAGCAAACTTGACAAAGAAGCTTCTTGAATATGCCCTTTACTCTTTCTGCTTGCTTGTTTTGGTTCCTGTTTTTTTTTTTTTTTCTTTTAAGTAGTCTTTATTTTTTAGAGCAGTTTTAGGTTCACAGCAAAATTGAGTGGGAAGTTCTCATGTGCCCCCCACCCCACCACACACACAACCTCCTGCACTATCAATGTCCCAAATCAGAATGGCACGTTTACTACAACTGGTGAACCTACAGTGACACATTATTAGCATCCAAGGTCCATAGTTTGCATTTGGACTCCCTCTTGTTGGGCGTTCTGTAGCTTTTGGCAAATATGTGATGTATGTCTACCATTATAGTATCATACCGAATAGTTTCACTGCCCTAAAAATCCTCTGTGCTCTGCCTGTTCCTCCCTCCATCCCTCCTAATCCTGACAACCTCTGATCTTTTTACTGTCTCTATAGTTTTGCCTTTTGCAAATATCACAGAGTTGAATCCTATAGTGTGTGGCCTTTCCAGACTGGCTTCTTTCATTTAGCAATATGCGTTTAAGGTCCCTATATATCTTTTCATTGCTCAATAGCTCATTTCTTTTCAGTGCTGTATAATATTCCATTGTGTGGCTATACCATGGTTTACTTATCTACTCACCTCCTGGAGAACATCTTGTTTCCAAAGGTTGGCAATTATGCATAAAGCTGCTATCCACATCTGTGTGCAGGTTTTTGTGTAGACGTAAATTTTCAGCTGATTTGGGTAAATACCAAGGAGTGTGGTTGCTGGATTGCTTGGTTGGTTGGTAAGAGGATGTTTAATTTTGCCAGAAACTGCCAAACTGTCTTCCAAAGTGGTTGCATTCCCACCAGCAACGTTGTGAGAGTTCCTGTTGCCCCACACCCTCCCCAGCATTTGGTGTCGTCCATGTTTTGGATTTTGGCCATTCCAACAGGTGCGTGGTGGTGTCTCATTGTTGTTTTTATTTGCATTTCCATGACGACATGTAATGTTGACCATCTTCCATATGCTTATTTTTTTCTCCTATGTTAGCTGCTAGCAGTTTTATAGTTTTGTGTTTTACACTTAAGTCTATGATTCTTTCTTTTTCTTTTTTGCATGTGGACATGTAATTGTTCCGGCACTATTTGTTGAAAAGGCTGTCTTTTATCCATTGTATTGTTTTTGCTCCTTTGTCAAGGATCAACAGATTAAATTTGTGTGGGTCTGTTTCTGTATGCTTTATTCTGTCTATTCTTATCCATTTATCTGTTCTTTTGCCAATAACACAATGTCTTGATTATTGTGATTTTATCATACTTCTTGAAGTCAGGTAGTGTCAGTCCTCCAACTTTATCCTTCTCTTTCAATATTGTGTTGACAATTCTGGGTCTTTCGCTTCTCCATATAAACTTTAGAATCAACTTGTTAATATCCCAAAACAATTTGCTGGGGGTTTGATTGGGGTTGTGTTGAATCTATAGATCAAGCTGGGAAAAACTAACATCTTGTCAGTGTTAAGTCTTTCTATCCATGAACATGGAATATCTATTTAGTTCTTTGATTTATTTCATCAAAGTTTTATAGTTTTTTTTTTCCTTGAGAGAGAGAGAGAGAGAGAGAGAGAGAATATGAACAAGTCAGGGGGTAGAGGGAGAAAGAGAGACAGAATCTCAAGCAGGTTCCATGCCCAGCACAGAGCCTGACACAGAGCCTGATGCAGAGCTTAATCCCACAACCCTGGGATCATGACCTGAACTGAAATCAAGACTCGGACGTTTAACCAACTGAGCCACCCAGGCGCTTTTGTACTTTTCTTCACGTATAGACTTTGTACCCATTTTGTTAGAATTGTACCTAAGTATTTTATTTTGGGGGTGTAAATGTAAATCACATTGTATTTTTGATTTCAAATTCCAAATTTTCATTGCTAGTATGTAGGAAAATGATTGACTTTCGCATATTAACCTTGTATCCTACAACCTTGCTATAATTGCTTTTTAGTTCCAGGAGGGATTTGTTTAGTATTTTTTCCTGGTTGTTTTTGCCTTGAGAACTTGCCTGGGTTTAGCATGCTGGAGACTATGAGATGTGTGCAGATTGTCTGATTGTTTATTGTTCACCAGATATGTGAGTCAACCCAGCTGGGACCTTCAACAGTCTAGTCAGTCCTGACCTATATTAGTTAACCACAGGCTAGTCAGATAAATAGATCCTAATTATTTTAAGCTACTGAATTCGGATAGTTTGTTAAGCAGTAGATTTGTGGCAGTAGATAAGTGTTGTGTACATTAAAATAGCATTCATTTTATCCAGCAGAATTAGCCTCCTTGGTATTCCTTAAATACACAAGGTAAATTCCGTATCAGGCTCCCTGTGGGCACTCTATCCTCTGTCTGGAATCAATTTACCTAGACAGCCCCATGGATCATTCATTTTCTTCCTTCAGATTTTTTGCCCAAATGTCACCAATAATCCATTTAGAATTTGAAAATAAAAATTCGCCCCCAATGTCCTTCTCTCAATTTTTTTTCCTTAGCATTTATTGTCACATTGTATTGCATTCTATATGTAACTTTGCTTTTAAAAAATTTCTGTAATCCTGCTGCTAGAAAGGGAAGAGATTTCTATTTTGTTCGTAGGTGTTATCCCAGTAACGAATAATGTATGACACAGTATATGCGTTCAATACATATCGATTGAATGAATGAGTGATTAAGTTCTTTGTTTAAAGAAAAGATGACATAGGCTTGAAGAGAGGGGGTGGAGAAAACATCACCTTAACTCCATCCATCGCCTTTCCCTCCTTTTAATATCTAGGGGCTAGATGAAGTGGAAATTACCTAAAGAGGATTTTAGGGTAAGATCACATATACTCTAGCTGGAAGGGTCTCTTAATTTAGCAAGATCTATTGAGGGTCTAGATTAACCATCTTGATGTCGTTCAAGGGCAGTAGTTCATTGACCTCTATGCTGGCAAATAGGGATTAATGTGAATCAGTAAATCAGTGTAATTTTCTCTTTGAATCTGTTATGTCTGTGGCATTAGTTTTGCTCCTTCCAGTTCTAATTCCTCCCCCCTAAAAAATCCATCTAAATACGAGACCTATCTAAATACGTGAATCATTTTGGGGCAGAGATTTTTATGGAGGATCAGGTTATAGGGCTCCTCACAGGTCACGTGCCAGCCCACGGATTGGCTGCCTTTGAGAGCTCTGACTTGGAAGTTGAGCGTCAGCATTACATGTGACAAAACATGGCCGTCCTCCAAGACCATGTAGCACTTTTGTGATTGCGGGCTGATGGTGGAGCGGTACCTATCCGATGAGACTGAAGACGTGGCCAGCTAGTGGATTGCTAGTAAATTACTCAGAGGTGGACATCTCATGGTTCCTTCAACTATTTTAAATGTTAGCATAGTTCCAGAACCAGTCTTCATATATCTTTGTCCTGAAAAGGGAAAAGAACAGAGAAGAGAAAGATGGAATCAAAATCTACTTGTGAGCTGTTGCTATTATCGAACTCTGGAATATTCTTCAGTCTCCTCAGGGAAAGGAATTTTTTTGTACTCCTGTCACAATTTTTTTGTACTCCTGTGTTTATATATATATACACACACACACACACAATGGAGTATCACTCAGCCATCAGAAAGAATGAAATCTTGCCATTTGCAATGATGGGGATGGAACTAGAGTGTATTATGCTAAGTGAAATAAGTCAGGGAAAGATGAATATCATATGATTTCACTCATACGCGGAATTTGAGAAACATAACAGATGAACACAGGGGAAGGGAGGGACAAATAAGAAAAACAGAGAGGGAAACAAACCATAAGAGACTTTTAAATACAGAGAACAACCTGAGGGCTGCTGGAGGGGAGGTGGGTGGGGGGTGGGCTAAGCGGGCAAGGGGCATTAAGGAGGGCACTTGCTGGGATGAGCACTGGGTGTTGTATGTAAGTGAAGGATCACTAAATTTGTCTGAAAGCAATAAAAGATACAAGTTAGCATGTCTAAAACAGAACTTCCAAGTTTTCCCTATCCACGCTGCTCCCTCCCAATGCCCCCATTTCAGTTAAGGGCAAGTCCGTCCTTCCAGTTCTGCAAAAAACTTCAGGGTCATCGCCGATTCTGTTTTTTCTCACTCTTCCCATCCATTTCCTCAGGGATTTCTCTCGCTCTACCTTTAAAGTATAGACCCGTAACAACTTTCCAGCAACCCCACAGCCACCATGCTGTCCAAGCCACAGTTAGCTCTGATGAGCCGCCTGATTGACAGGGGCTCCCTAGTCTCCCATTCTCTTCTGCATGCAGAATATTCTCCACAGATCTGGCAGAGGTGTCCTTCTAAACACTTACGTCGTGTAGAGTCATTTCAATGCTTAAAACCCGGCGCCTTCCTATTTTACCCGAGTGAAGGCCGAAGTCCTTAAACAGCGGGCTAACAAGGCCGCCCTTGACCTGTCCGCTCCTTGCTGCCCCCTCTCCGCCTCCTGGAAGTCCTCTCCGCCGGGCGCCCTGCTGCGGTTGCAGGGGACTTCTTGATCCCCCCTTGCGTGGATGAGCCACACTCCCCTCCCAGGCCTATCCCCTCCGGTTCTGCTCCAGGCGGATGCAGACGCCCGCTCCGCTGGACAGCCTCCCTCCCCCCCTCCCCCAGCCCCGCAGAATCTTCCCCCACCCCGGTGGTGAGGATTCAACAGCGTCTGGTTGAACAAGGAGAGGAAGCGAGGCTCAGCTCTGGGCTTGTTTCTGATATAATTCTTGTAATTAAAAGTTCTGGGCTGCAAAGAGAGCACAAAGATTTGAGACTGGGTGGAAATGTGAGTAAATTTAGTAGACGATTTCTGGAACAGAACTTGGCGGGGGGGGGGGGGGGGGGTGGGGGGAAAAAAAAAAAAAAGCAAGCCCACTGTTTCCGCCCGGTTTCGAACCGGGGACCTTTCGCGTGTTAGGCGAACGTGATAACCACTACACTACAGAAACTCACTGGTTTGCAAGCTTTACTTTCCTGAATTAGTTAAATTTAACCTTAAATTTAGCCTTCCCTGGAGGCTGTACTCTGGGTGGAGGCAAATGTTTTCCACTCCACACTTTCTTTGACCCCACAACGTCTGCACTGGATAATTCGGGGCCAGGCCGGTGTTACCCCAGGGCCCAGCTACTCTGCAGACACCTGGCGGGGAAATCCTGGGCGGACTCCTGGGGGTGTCCTCATCTGCCGTTGGCTCCTGCCTCTGACCTTGTAAGACGCTCTGACCTTCACCTCTCCACGACTGAACAGTGTCCTGTAGGAGCCGGAGCCGACTGGCGAGAGGACGCTCGTCTCCGGCCACAGGTGGCGTCCACGTGGCCAGCACGCCCGCGCTGTGTCTGAATCGCTGGGCATCGCCGCGCAGCCATCGGTCCGGGACAGGCTGGCCTCGCTTCCGCCGACCACCTAGGAGAGACAGGTACCAGACGTCGTCTCTGTTGCCAAAGGGGCAAACGGCCCCACGGACTCCTTGCTCTGTGGAGCCCAGGGGCCTGGAGAACTGAGATCCCATCAGACACGACATCCACCTGAGCGCTTTTCCTTCGCGCTGGAGGCCTGTCGGGATCCTGGCGGTGAGGTTTGTTAGACACCCGCTTTAAACACTCCTGAATGAGACACTTTACCCAGGTTTGAAAACAAAAGACAGGGCAGTGTTCGTGCAAAGATGTACAACAAGAAATACATCGCCTGGATGGGCTTGGGAGAGTGTAAACACGAGGCAGAAGAAAATTATCCGTGGACTAATCAGCAGTGAGCTAATATGTAGATCTGTTTCTCCCACTATGGATTTATTATGGTTTCATGCATATATTGGCAGCTTCCTCATGCATGATTAGCTTAGCTTTGTGAACCATATCCAGCGGTTTTTACCGAGCCTGAGGAATGTTAATAAAAAGTTCTCCTAAGTATGGTTATGGCTTTCATCAAAGAAAGACATATTTAATCAGCTTAGAACTGAAATGTAAGTTCCCCAAGGAAAAGGATGTTTTGTCTCTTGTACCCACCGCTTTATTCCGAACTGTTCAACAACACCTGTCTGGTAATAGGGGTTCAATTGATGTTCCTTGAATGAGTGAATGGTTGATGGATGAATTAATGAATGATTAAGCAGGACCAAGTAAAAATCAAGAATGGAATTTCGGACCTCTAAGCCTAACTTTTCTCCCAGTGTATTCTAAAGAATGGGCCTTTCACACACATGCCAGATGAGATGCTTTTAAGGTTCCTCAGCACTTAGAATGCCTTCCTCACTTGGCTTGTGATTAGACCGTCCTTGGACCTGTTAGCTGTAACCAATTTTTTTTTTTTTGTCAGCTTCCTGCTCTTTCTTGCATTTGTGCCTGTCCTCAGCAACGACCTCGTGTCCTAATGTAGTGGCTGTTACCTGTACTTTGCCTGAAGAAGCCCCAAAATAAACCAAGTGCTGATTCCTTGTCCTGCTTTTTTATTTCATAACAAGGAGACCAAGCTATTATTTTACAGTCTTTCCCATCCAGGGGATGTCTGCTCCACTGGGCTGCAGGGGTCTGGGGTCTGGCAGACTTTTCCATTTCCTTATTTCTTTCTGGCTTCCATAAGGAGCCACCAAAAAAGCATTTTCAACAAAGCCTGAGCACCTGCGACTGGCAAATACTCTCAGAATACAGAACCAGGGGCACTGACTTGGGGGACAATTGTAGAAGCTATGGAGATATAGATGCTGCCAACTTTAGCTCACAAACGATAGCTACACCAGCATAAGCTTCCATCAGCAGGACGCGAGGATTGTTCTGTCCTCGTTCCTGCGGTAAAGAACACATGTGGTTTTCTGATTTTTCACACTTAACATATGTAGAGTCAGATCTCATTTTATTTTGCATTTGCATACGTTACTAGCAATATTAACTGTTTAATATCTTTGTTAATCTTTTCAGATTCTTCTTTATCTTGGCTTTGATGAGCACCCTGTTCCTTTTTTTTTTTTACCCATCATATGTTGAATTTTCTGTCTGATTTTGCTGATTTCCACAACTTCTTACTCCATAATATAGAGCAGGCTGTCAGTTTTATTTTTTAAAAATTTAAAAGTTTATTTATTTATTCTGAGAGAGAGAGTACAAGCAGGAGAGGGGCAGAGAGAAGGAAGGAGAGGCAGAATCCCAAGCAGGCTCCGCACCATCAGCACAGAGCCCAACGCAGGGCTTGAACTCAGGAACCCTGAGATCATGACCTGAGCCAAGATCCAGAGTCGGATGCTTAACCAACTGTGCCACTCAGGTGCCCCTAAGCTGTCATTTTTAAATGTCCCAGTTATCTTTTACTTTAGTCATACCTGTCCATTTACTGTCCCATTGTGGCCTTCACTTGAATATTTGATTTGGATGAAGTAAACCATACCAGCCGTTGGCGCTTTTACGGTTTTTTTTCCTTAAGTCCTCCCTGACCTCCAGGTCATAAAGACACTTTTCTTCATACATTTCCATTAATTTTTACCTCTCACATTTAGGTATTTACACTCTCTAGCTAAGTATATTTTATAAACTCTACAGACAATTCTACTCTGTGTTAAGAATCACAATAATCGCGGCAACAAAAGCAAAAATAAACAAGTGGGACTACATCAGATCAAAATCTTCTGCACAGCAAAGGAAACCATCAACCAGTCAATAAAAAAGCAACCTATGGAATGGGAGAAAATGTTTGCAAACCACGTATCTGATATGGGGTTAGTATCAAAAAAATTATAAAGGACTCATACAACTAATAGCAAAAAATAAACAAACACGCACACACACACCAAACAATCCCATTTTAAAATGGGCAGAGGATCTGAAGGGACATTTTTGCAGAGAAGACACCCAGACGGCCAACAGACACATGAGAACGTGCTCACTCATCATCAGGGAAATACAAATGAAAAACACAATGAGGTATCACCTCACACCTGTTAGGATGGTTAGTCTTAAAAAGATAAGAAATAACAGGTGTTGGTGAGGATGTGGAGGAAAGAGAACTCTCATCATGCACCGTTGGTGGGAATGTAAATTGGCGCAGCCCGCGTGGAAAACAGCACGGAGGGTCCTCAGAACTACCGTGAGGTCCAGCAATTCCCCTTCTGGGTATTCATCAGAAGAAAACAAAAACACTAACTTGAAAAGATAGATGCATCCCACGTTCACTGCGGTATTGTTTACAATAGGCAGGATGGGGACACAGCCTAAGTGTCCCTCGGTGTGTGAACGGATGAAGACAACGTGGGAAATATACACGAGGAATATCGTTCAGCTGGAAGGAAGAACGAAATCTTGCCCTGTGAGACAACACAAGTGGATCTGGAGGGCATTATGCTAAGTGAGATAAGTCAGAGAAAGACAAGTACTGCATGACCTCACTTATGTGCGAAATCTTAAAACGAACAGGCAAAAACAAAAACAAAAACTTGAGTTCATAGATACAGAGAACAGATTGGCAGTTGCTAGGAGGTGGAGGGTGGGGGGGGGTGGGCAAAATGGGTGAAGGGGGCAAAAAGTACACATTTCCAGTTATGAAAGAAATAAGTCATGGGGATATAAGATACACCACGGTGACTCCAGTTAACGATACTGTATTGCATGTTTGCAAGTTGCTAAGAAAGTAGATTTCAAAAGTTCTCATCACGAGAAAGAGAAATGTAACTGTATGGTGATGGACGTTACCTAGACTTATTGTGGTTATCGTTTTGCAATGTACAATATTTAATCATTAAATTTTACACCTGAAAATAAAGTCACATGTCAATTATGCATCGATTTAAAAAACTGGCAAGAAAAAGAATCACAATAATAGAAAAATATAAAAGCCCTTGCGTGTGCCAATGTGTGGGGACTCCTTTCTCCGACATGCCCTTTGTTGCACCCACCACTCACTCTTCCCAGTTCAGCTCTGACCCAGGCACGGGCTTGGCATTGACCCAGCCTGGACCTCCCTCAACAGGCAAAGGCAAGAAGCTCCTAGGCCATCTCTTGGCTCGCTAGCGCAGAGTATCTAAAAGGCCAGAGGCAGAGCTCTGAGCTGATGGACCAATGAAATGAGTGACACATTCCTTTCTCGTGGCTTTCCCAGCCAATACAGGACATGGTTTTGAACTTGGTGAGCTCTGTGCATTGCCAGCAAAAGCTGGACTCTTTCTGCCTCAGTGGTTTCAAGCCGGAGGAGGGCGGTGCTTAGACCTCTCATGCTTGTGTGGTACAGCCCAAGTCCCCATCTGGAACCTGCTTTAATGAGTTCTTCATCAGCCCACTCCCTGAAGTGTCTGACCGTGTCTTACTGACTTAGTATTACGTGCACCTGGCGCGGTGCCTAGCGCACAGTAGGTACTCAGGAAAGAGACTTCATCAGTGGAGAGTTGGAACTCTTGGTTAAAACACTTCCTTTAATAGAACCAATGTCACGTGTTAAACTCCAAACTCCATATGTATGCGGTAGGGTTTTCTAAACTTACTCCAAGGGTAGGTTGTCTCAATATTAACTATTCTCTGGTTCCAGACCTGAAACCCTCACCTGGACAGTTAGATTCAGTGGGCTCGGAATGGGGGCTGGGATTCAGCAGGCAAAACAGTGTTCTCTGATGAGTAATGAAAAGTACAGATACCACCTTTGTAGAGTTAGAGACATAGTTCACGCAGCTGCATTCTCCTCACCTCTCACTCCACTTCCTGTTCTCTTTGGTTTTCTTTCCAAATCCACTTTCTTGAGCGTAAGTGGTGACAAAGTGAGTTGAATCTGATGAGTATTCCTGTAGCATCCTGTGTTTTTTATGTCATAATATTTCTCATTTTGATGCAGGTCCGTGAGATCAGGCATATTTCAGTCTTTCCCTAACACCCGCCGTAATGTATGGTACCAATTAGTGATTACGTAATAGTTGTTGAAAAGAAACATTTTCATTAGTTTTCTTTTACCCCCAAGAAGCATCATAAGGAATTGTTTCCTCTCGGCATGTTAAAGCCTGGTCACAGATTTCCCAGGTATATTCATAACTTTCCAGGAATTAGCAATTCTAATTAATTCTAATTCAGTAATTTTGACATCAGAGTTTGCATGTGCCACCGGGATGGCCGAGTGGTTAAGGCGTTGGACTTAAGATCCAATGGGCGTGTGCCCGCGTGGGTTCGAACCCCACTCCCGGTATGCATACTTTATGCGAGATAAAAATTCCCTCCTGGGGAGTCAATCCAGTATTGCAGCTGGGTCTGAGTTTCTATTATCCAACTTGACAAACTCTAATCAGTGGATTCAGATAACCTACATGTAACGTCATCACTGACATGTTGGTGTTAAAATCCACTGTCTCGTTACCCTGTTTTCTAGGTGTTCCTTTCCTTTATCTTTCTTCCTGTCTTTGACACTTGGGAGCACTCTACGTGATTCAATTTTATCTTCATTGTGGCCTTACTGTTTGCCTTTGAAAACAACCTCGACTGGTTTCCCTGGGGTTTCCTGCACCCAGCTGCAATGAACCCAGATCCACTTTTCAAATGGCATCATGCTGCTTCTTGAGTGGCTCCGAGTTTGCAACAGCGGGCTCCTGGCTCCGCTCTCCTCTGTGGTGTGTTCTCCGTCCCACGCCTTGGCTCTCCCGTACATTCCACAGCTCATCAGCACGATTGCTTTAGGCAGCCGATCGCATTTAGAGTGATTCAAATTGGGAAAAAATATTCCTTTTATGTACCTTCTTCACGGGGTAGCCACCTCCTTGGATATTCACTCTTTCTTGTGTCTCTGGGCTCATACTCCTCCCTGCATTCTTCCTTCTCACGACGTCTCCTGTTGCGCAGGTCTGCCGGTCATACGCCCTTCAGATTTTGTGTGTCTGGGCAGACCTTAATGTCTTCTTCATGGTTGAAAAATATTTTTTTTTGCGTGATAGAGAATGCATGGTCAAGAGTTTCTGTTCTTTTGGGGTTTTGTTTGTTTTGTCTCTCATCACTTTCAAGTGTCATTCCCTTGTCCTCTGGCATACTTAATTTCTGGTGAGAAGTCTGCTGTAATTTTTATCTTTTTCAGCTATATGTAATATGTATTTCGTTCTTTGACCGCCTTCAGCACTCTCTTTTATTTGTTTTCAGCAGTATGACTATGAGGTAGAGTCCCCCCCACCCCAACCAATATAAAATGCTTAGAGTTCTCTGATCTTGGAGCCGGGGTTGGATGAATTTCATTATCTTGGGAAAGTACTCAGTCTTTATCTCTTCAAATATTTTTTTCTATTTTTTCTCTCTTTCTTTGCCTTCTGGGATTTCAACAATAAACATATGAGACTATTTGGCATTAATCAATAACTCTTTAATGATCTTTTTTTCCCAGTCTTTTTTTCTTGGTGTTTCAGGCTGGGCAGACTCTACTGACCTTCCTTCAACTGCCCCTCAGACCAGAGTCTCCTGGGGAGACATTAAAGGCATTCTTTATCTCTGTTACTGTGTGTAGGTTTTTACAAATTTTTTTAGCATATCTATTTGACTTTTAGTTTCCAACAATCTACTGAAATTTCTCATCTGCTAACGTACGTGGTCCATTTTTCCACTGGAGCCTTTAACCTAATAACCATGGGTACCTGAAATTCCCTTTCTGACAGTTTCATCATGTGAGACACATCTGAATCTCATTTTGCTGCTTTGTCTCTTGACAGTGAATGGTTTCTTCCCGCTTTTATGAGCGTCTCAAAATTTTTCACTAGCTGCTGGACACAGTGTGAGGGCTGTAGCCAGTGAGGTTGGTAGTATCTAAGCCGGAGACCGATATGTCCCTTCTACTAGGCTATTAATGTGTGAGGTTGAAATTGAAGCAGGAGTTGAGATATGTTTGTATTTTATCGTTGCTATATTTTCCATCAGAGCACAACCGGCTTCAGATTCTTTTGGCTCTTCTTTGGGTTTGGGGTGAGGCTTAATTTCTTGCTTTTTCAATGTTTTTGCTCTACCCTCAGCTGTATGCCTTCTCTGTACAAGTTTCAGAGAGGGCTTCTCTCCTTGGGTTTCTTGCCTTCCCCCAGCGCTACACTTCTGTTTCTTGATAACTAGCGCTCGCTGGTCTAGGGGGTCGTGTGGGAGGCTTGAGCCCCAGTCTTCTTGTGCTCTGTGATCCTGGGGCTCTGGGGTGTGACTTTCTCAGTCAGCCTGCTCGCCCCCCACCCCCCACCCCCCACCCCCCGCAGCTGACATTCTCTAGTATTCTGGGCCCAGTAATAAAAGCCCGGACTACTGACCGAGGCTTTCTCTGCGCTCTTGCCCTGCCCCCGAGAGTGCTCGGTGAAGTGTGGGTAACCTCCCTCTGCCCATCCAATACACTGGTCCCAGCGGTCCCAGCCCCCTGCTGGCCAACACTTGGGTTTCAGCAATTCACTACGAAATGATGAATTTTAGCTGGACTTTTCTGACCCTCTTGCCTGGAGGCCCCGTCTTCATCCCACTGCTTTTGGGTGAGACAGTGCTCATGTCCCATCTCTGCTGGAGGCAACTGTTTTCCTTAGATTGCATACTATCTGGTCGCTCTGAGACCTCAGCTCTTCGTGGATTCACAGAAACTTATAATGTTTTTTTACATGATCTAGATTTTTGGTTGTTAGATTAGGAGCAACACTCTTTCCAGCTCTATTCATGTTAAGTGAGAGCTCGAGTCCTCTAGGATTTTAATCTGAACATAAATGACGCCATACTATTCATTGCCTGTGATATTATCGTACTGATCTTTTGCGAATCCGGCATGACAAGAAATCACAGTAAGTCAGAGATAGATCTACTTATAATGATGGCGTGGTAAAAATGAGCATTTGATGTCTCTCTATCCAAAAATCCACTAAAAAAAGAAAGAAAGGGGGGTGTTTTTTACAGCAGAAACACATAAGGGCAATCATAGGAAAGTAAAGGGTGGCACCCAAGTTTTGAAAACCAAATGGCAGAAGGACTGGCGAGATACTCGAGGAGAGGTTTGTTTTAGGCCAGAATTGGGAAAAGCTGCATAAAAATACAACTTCTCTTGTGAAAACTGACCTCCTAAACTTAAAAAATTGGCAGCTGCAGGGATTTACATGTAGACAGTGAAAGTAAGAGTGAGAATAGAATTTGGCCGAATGTCACTTGCAAGGAATTTAGAACTGCAGACCCTCTCCCTCAATTTCAAGATATGGGCGGGGGCGGGGTACTACCCCTCCAGACTGTGGCAGGACATCTGGAGGATAATTTCATTGAGAAAAACAGAGGCTCACTTGCCTGGAAGACGCCAACAAATTGGAAAGGTGTATTCCATGGTACAAACCAATGGAATTCTATCTTATCTTGGCTCCGATTCATAGTCGGGACTATCCTATCCTGCAGCACACTAGAAGGTTTGTTTCTGAAAATCTGCCCAGCCCGCTTACGGACGCTGACGGGGAAGAGTTTCCCAACCAACTGGCCCAGCCATATCAACGGAAAATGAACTTCCCCTTTAAGAGCTCCACCAAATGCTCTGAGCTTCTGGTCAGGCAGGAATTGGAGAGAACGGGCCTAGATACTGCCTACTAAGTAAGGGTGAAGGTCTCAGGTTACACCTGGCCTTCTCCAACACCACCTTCCTTGCTGGTCAAAGGTGGGGGTCTGAGCTGTCCACTGGGGCCTTTCAGATGGTGAACGGGAGGGTGGGGGTATTGGGACAGTGTTTCCTGCGGTGTGTTGCTGGAGTAGAGTTTTCCTGTCTGAAAGTTGTCTGTCTTGCTCGGCTGCTCTCTTCCTGATCATTTGGCTAGAGAGAGATGGCTTTCCTGTAATTTCCTGGGTGATAGGAGTGTCTTTGGTCCTACTGAGGTGCCTCCGGCTGGGCTCCTGGTGGCTCCCGGATGAGGGTCACCAGAAAGACCAAGCCATGATTAGAAGCTGGGAATGCTCAGCCCTGCCCCCAATTCTCTTAAGAAGGGAAAAGGACTGAAAATGGGGTGTGTGATCAATCACATCCACATGATGAAGCCTCCATAAAAACCACCGAAGTGTAAGATTCAGAGAGCTCTAGGTTGGTGAACTCAACTCACTCAACTCACTTGAGTTTGTACCTCAATGTACTGGGAGGGTGACCTCCCCCTAGCTCCCCAGGGACAGGCACTCCCGTGCTTGAGATCCTCTCAGACCACAAGGTGCCTGCCCAACCGTATCCTTTATCAGACCCTTTAATAACCTGCTAGATGTGTGTGTTTCCCCGAGCTCTGTGAACTGTGCTAGCAAATAACGGGGAGGCGCTCATGGGACCCTCCAATTTGTTGCCAAGTTGGACAGAGTTGTGGGTAACCTGGGGCCCACAACTCGCCTTTGACATCTAAAGTGAGCGCAGTCTCGTGAGACGGAACCCTTAACCTGTGGGATCCGACACCAGCTTCAGATAGAGAGTGTCAGAATTGAGTTACACCCAAGACATCCAGCTGGTGTTGAATTGCTGGGTGGGAGGAAAAACCCCACACATTTGGTGACCACAAGTGTAAAGTGTTCTGTGTAAGTTGTAAAGGAGACACACAGGAGGAAAAAAACCACAAAAACAGTTTTTTTCCCCAACACACTTCTCAACCCAAATTCCTCCTTTCATTTTTTTTTAATTTAAATTTTATTTAGTTAACATGCAGTGCCATATTGGTTTTCGGAATAGAAGTCAGTGATTCATCACTTACATACAATGCCCAGTGCTCATCACAACAGGTGCCCTCCTGATACCCAACACCCATCCAGCCCATTCCCCCCCCCAACTACCTCCATCAACCCTCAGTTCTGTACCTTTAAGAGTCTCTTTATGGTTTGTTTCCCTCTCTTCTCTCCCCCCCCCCCGCCGCCCACCACTTCCCATCTATTCATCTATTTTGTTTCTTAAATTCCACATATGAGTGAAATCATACGGTATTTGTCTTTCTCTGATTGACTCATTTTGCTTAGCATAATACACTCTAGCTCCATACATGTCATTGCAAATGGCAAGATTTCATTCTTTTTGACGCTGAGTAATATTCCATTCATCGGCCAACGGACATTTGGGCTCTTTCCATACTTTGGCTATTGTTGATAGTGCTGCTATAAACATGGGGGTGCATGTGCCCCTTCGAATCTGTATTTTTGTATTCTTTGGGTAAATACCTATTAATGCAATTGCTGAATTGTAGGGCAATTGTATTTTTAGTTTCTTGAGGAAACTCTATACTGTTTTCCAGAGTGGCTGCACTAGTTTGCATTCCCACCAACAGTGCAAGAGGGTTCCCCTTTCTCCGCATCCTCACCAACGTCTGTTGTTTCCTGTATTGTTATTTTAGCCATTCTGACAGGTGTGAAGTGGTATCTCATCGTGGTTTTGCTTTGTGTTTCCCTGATGATGAGTGATGTTGAGCATCTTTTCATACGTCTATTAGCCGTTGGATGTCCTCTTTGGAAAAGTGTCTATTCATGTCTTCTGCCCATTTCTTCACTGGATTATTTGGCTTTTGGGTGCTGAGTTTGATAAGTTCTTTATAGATTTTGGATATTAACCCTCTACCCAATATGTTGTTTGGAAATATCTTCTCCCATTCCATAGGCTGCCTTTTAGTTTTGCTGATTGTTTCTTTCACTGTGCATAAACTTTTTATCTTGATGAAGTAGCAATAGTTTATGTTTGGCAAATTTGTCTTTTTGGACAGCTTTTTGAAAAGGGATCTGGGCCTTAAAATTTTTCTCCTTGTAGAGGCACTGAAGTTTTGACAGTAGAGGGCGCTGGAGAGGCACTGCAGGAGGAAGAGTTTTGCTTCGGTTCCCGAAGTTCCTACAGCCCTCAGCCTGTTCCAGCTCTATTGTACTGACTTCCAAAAAAGTGAAGGAAGGAAATTGGATATTCACTGATCCATTTACAAATAATTATTGGACATCACATATGGTGACTGCTCCAGGATACAAAAAGAATTAAGAGTAGCTGTGGGGATCATACAAAATCAAAAAGGGTTTCCAGTAACTGCTGGAGCTCTTATTACCAGCTCTCAAATGTAAAGTCATGGATCAAGGACAAAGTATCCAGTTATTGCAAACCAGATCACTGATAACCTCATTGCATCGGGGAGAAGCATCGTCGTCCGATGAGAATTCTGAATTTTTTGGTGTCCAGGCGATAGTTTATGGTGGTTCAGTCATGTGCTACGAAGAGTGACTTTTCATGGAACTTTTCCCACATGCCACCCAGTCTTCCTGGCTCTTCCTTGAAAGCTTCTGTTCCCGGCACCCACGGGAGCTGCGTCTACGCCGCAAACGTCAGGCCCTGTCTTCCTCATTATACAGCAACCGAATAACTCAGGTTTCCTCGCGTATAAGTCCTCCAAATGGTCTTCAACAAAACCAGGACCAACATTTTCCAGATGGCGAAGCCTGTAGACACAACCTCACCAAATTGCCACCCGCAATCTGTGTACTAAGCAGGCTCTTTAACCAGCCCTCTTGCAAAGAAAAAGAAAAGCAGGTAAAGAAATACAGTACGAAAAGGTTTCGCTTTCACACACTAGGAATTGCTTTTGGAGAAGAGCACGTTCATTTTTTGGCGTAAAAACCAATTTCTCTGGAATGTGACCCCCCCACAACCCCGGCAAAGTGATGGCACTTTACTGATACTACCACATCCGTAACGACAAGAAGGTGTGGGAGTTAACAAATACCATATAATAAGTAAACTTAATTTTCCAAGTAGCCGTATTTAAAAAGCATAAATAAACAAGTGTGATTGATTGTAACGCTTTTATCCCAAACATTATTCCATTAATAAGGAATTGCACATTCTTTCTTTTTTGAATTAAGTTTTAGAAACATGTGCTAATGGCTAGTGTTTTGGACGGTGCAGCTCTAGAGCATTCCGAGGGAAAACAAAAAACTTTTCTCTTCTCAGAAAAATAATCTCAGCTGATGCTTTTATGGGGAAGAGGAGTTCCCAACCTGCAGACTAGAGAAAAGAAAAGAAAAAGCCTGTTTCCTCCTTTACGCCCCATAGTGTGATTATTCTACGAAAGGTCTTTTTGTTTGTTTGAGGGGGAGGTGGAAATAGACTTCTTTCTAAAACAGGCCACCACCACCAACATGAAATAAAGTATTTGGTGATAGGTACACGTTTAGAACAAAATCTTGAGGAAAACGAAAACTGAGGAGAGAAACGATCGGTTCCCTTAAAATTAATTAGCTTGGTTAAAGCACAGCGGAATAAAGCTGAAGTGGGGATTTGCATCTCCGTGGAGAAGCTCGATTTTTCTTTTTTCCAACCTCTGGTGGATGGATGTCCCCCGTCGGTGTCGGCTGCACAGAGCGGGTAGAGCAGGTGCCACCGCAGGTGTGGTCTGCGGGACGGTCGCGCGCGCACCTCTCACTGACGGGTCCCGGGCTGCACCGCAGGAACCGGCGTGGAATCCGGGGAGCGAGACGCAGAAAGCCGGGTTTTCCCCCTTCCGTGGCTTTCCTGCGCGCTAAACTTTGAGGAGCACCGACTCTAGAGGCTCCCAACCCCTTAGACCATCCGTCCCTCCCTCCCGCCTTGTAATGCGCTTCCAGCCCGACGGCCCGTGTACCTATCGAAGGAGGTCTGGACGCGTGGCAGGTTCATTCTCCGCGCCAGCACCCGTGACGGCGCACACCGTGCCACCGCGTTTTTGTGACATAAATCCGTGCATATCCGCAAGCCGAGGTGCCCGTTGCTTGTTTGCGCCTTCCCCGCCCGGGCTTCGGCCTCTCCCCCTGCCCCGGCTGCGGGGTCGAGCGCGGGAGCGCGTGTTCAGGGAGGCGCACCTGTTCGGGGAGACCCCGGCCAGGGCCGCCGCCCCCTCGTCTCCCGACCCCCTCCCCTCTCTCTCGTCAGGCCCCCTTCTCGTCCGTCCCGGACCCTTTGCGACTGCAAACAGTTCCTCAGTCTCAGCCTGCCGCGGCCAGGCGGCCGCGCCGTGGGTGACCTCGCGGGGCGCGGCGGGGACAAGGAGGCTCAGTCGCTTTCGTGCGTGTTCGGGGCGGGGGGACCTTTGCGGAGAACGCAGAACTGAGGGTGCACGGGAGGCTCTGGTTTCGTTCGTCCGCGGCCGCGTCTTTCTCGGTTCCACATGTCTCCGGTTGACGTCCCTTCTCTTTCCTCCGGGCCGGGGACCGAGGGACAGAAAGTGTGCAGGAGAGAGAGAGCCCGAAGAGGCAGAGCCCTTGCCCAAGTGGGGGACAGCCTAGTGAAGAAAATACTGGCCAATTTTTATTTTTTGACACTTCTTTGGTTTTTAAAAATTAAGGTATAATTCACATACCATAAAATTCACATGAAAGTGCACAGTTCAGTGGTTCTTAGTATATGCAGACTTGTGCAACCATCGCCATGATCTAATTGCAAAACATACTCATCACTCCCAAACACATTCTGTCCCTTTCCACCCGGTGCCCCAGCTCCTGGCAGCTACTAGCTCTTTGACTGTGCCTGTTCTTGACATTAAACAGAAATGGAATCATACAGTAGGGCCTTTTGTGTCTGGCTTTTTTTTTTTTTTTCCACTTAGCATGATGTCCTCAAGGTTCATCCAGGGTGTAGCATGTATCAGAACCTCATTCCTTTTTATGGTCGAATGATAGTCCTTATTTGATCTTCGAGCTGTCTTTCCAAAGATCCTTCAGTCAGCTCTCTCAGTATCAGCAAAAGGAAGCAGGTGAAAAGGGAAGTTGAGAGGACAGACAATTCCAGCATCCACTCAGACTTGTTGGAGAGCCCCGGCTGGGTGGCGTGGCAGCACCACGTGAGCTCAAGAGCCAGACCAGATCAAGTGCCTTCCAAAGGACTAAAAATCTGTTTCTCTTACCCACTTGAAGAACTTACACAGAAAGACATTCTTACCAAAAGAAGGGAGGAAAGAAGAGAGGAGGTACGAGCCAGCCAGGAGTCGAACCTAGAATCTTCTGATCCGTAGTCAGACGCGTTATCCATTGCGCCACTGGCCCCCTCGGCTGCTGTGTGTCGATTATCCATCATTCATTGGAATCGTCGAGCACGCAGTTGCTTCGTGATGCGGGCAGAAGTGAGTTGAAGAAAGACCTGTGGACTCCGGCAAAGCTGACTGATGGGGTCTTTGTGGTTAGCTTGTATAAGTTACATCCCCTGAAAATAGTCGCGTGTATGAAAGGGTTTTCCGCCTCGAAGCATCACGTGTGTGACAGGATGACTGGTGTTTGCATTTTTCCATCTATGTGCTTGCCTGTTTCTACTTGTGAATGTTCCGTCAGTTTACGCAGCTGGTTCATGGCTCCGTCAGCCATCTCGTTTTGTTTACGTGCTTAACACTGATGCTATGTGTGGCTCAGTCATAGCGAGCCATATGATGTAAAATTTTGATATCGTGAAAAAGAAAGTGGAATAAAATACCTTATTTGAGTGATGAATCATATGTTTCCACCTCACTCTCTGAAGACCTGTAACTCAAGACGGAGAGATACTTGCAGACTCTATGCTGAGAACAGACGTTCAGAAACACCCACCCTCCCCAATTAGGCCAAAGGCCGGCAAGCATTCAACAAAGGTAAGTGTTTTCAGAACCAGATTCACATGGAAGCTTTGACGTTTGGGTTTACAGCTATAAAGTGAAAGGATACCATTACATAAAACAGCTAGGTATATTGAAGGGCTCGATACAGGCGAAATAGACATGTGGAAATACCAAAGTATTTCTAAGTGAGGGGGGTGCTCTCCCCTGAGAGCCAGAAGCATGGGCGCCGGGGTCTCAGGGTGCCTTCATGCAGACTCCTGGCCCACTGGGTTCATTGCCTTGGCCCAGGTGTGACTTTCTCTTTGCTTCGATTTCCTCGTTTCTATACGATGTTTTAGAGAGCAGTTGACACACACTCATGGATATTTCTTTTTTTTAATTTTTTATTATTCTTAAATTTTTTAAAAATTCACATCCAAATTAGTTAGCACATAGTGCAACAATGATTTCAGGAGTAGATGCCTTAGTGCCCCTTCCCCATTTAGCCCATCCCCCCTCCCACAACCCCTCCCGGAACCCTCAGTTTGCTCTCCATATTTATGAGTCTCTTCTGTTTAGTTCCCCTCCCTGTTTTTATATTATTTTTGTTTCCCTTCCCTTATTTCATCTGTTCTGTCTCTTAAAGTTCTCATAGGAGTGAAGTCATATGATTTTTGTCTTTCTCTGACTAATTTCACTTAGCGTAATACCCTCCAGTTCCATCCACGTAGTTGCAAATCTCATGGCTATTTCTGATCCTAGAGCTTTGTGTTTCCCACCAGCCTGCGTTAGGTCCGGCCCCTTCCCTCCACTTCCCTCCCCTTCCCTCCCCTCCCCTTCCGTTTTTTCAAATACCAGAGAACTCTTTAAGGAAGTTTACGTACATCTCTATTGTCAGCACAAGGACTTTTATCCAAGAGTTTTAAAAACAAAATCTCCTGTTTGTCTTTGCCCCTGGGGTCTGCCTTCGGATTTCCCAATCTCATTACAAAGCAAGGGGCTCTTCTGAGAGCTAAACCTCAGGCTTCACTTCCTGGGGTGCCCGCTCCCAGGGAGAGATTCATGGGTGCGCGGCTGGGACGGGACGAGGACAAGGACATAAGGGTCCCAAACACCCGAGTGGTGCCTAAGCCAAGGTGGGGGGGACTAACACAGCCCTCTGGATAGGTAGCTCCCCGCTCCCCTCCTACTTCTCAGTTCGTGGAATAAGATGAGAAGCTGAGAAGACCGTGCTTTGTGAGAATTTCATCCTAGAACTTGGATAGAAAAAGCACCACAGAGCGCTGTGAGCAGGATTTGAACCTGCGCGGGAAACCCCATTGGATTTCGAGTCCAACGCCTTAACCACTCGGCCATCACAGCCTGGCACGCAGGCCTTTGCCTACAAAGAAACACACGTTCGTGCAAGGCCCTGACTGCTGCAGTCTGGTTGCTTCTGCGCCTTTGGCCTATTTACTTTGAGTGGACGCGACAGGAAACCATGCCCAAGCCCCTGCATCAGGCGTCTCCACTCAGCACCCCCAGCCGCCTTCACCTCACCCCCATCCTGCCAGGCCCCAGGCTGCAAAATCTCACCTCTTGGAGAGGAGGCCATCTTCCAGCATCGCAAGAATCCTTGATTTTCAGACTTTTTCTACAGTCTTCATGGATTGCCTGGTTGGATTCATAGTTGGTAGGAAGTGAATTAGGGAGCTGTATTATTCATGCCCAACCTCCTATTTAATCGTGCTCTCCATGGAATATACTCTGCCTTGTTGCCCGGAGGGCAATCTGACAGGATCTTACCAACATGTCAAACGCCCATACCCTCGGGTCCAGCATTTCCACAAATATACCCCGTAGACTTGCACACACGACAGACCATATTGTGCTGAAGTTTATTCTCTGTGGCATTAATTGTAATAACAAGATTGGGAAAAACCTAAGTATTCAGAATTATTTATTTGGATAAATTATGGCCTAACTCCACAGTGGAGTGCTATGCATATTTCAAAGGAAACGAGAAGGGTCGTTGTGTACAAACACATATTTTAACATAAAAGCGACGGTCAGAGCAATCTGCATCCAGTGTTACCATTGGAAATCTCTTTGTGTTAGATCATACATAGATTTTACACGACACATCCCTCAAGGATAATGAGTGGACTCAGGACGACAGTAGTCATGTGAGGGGCTCCTTGGCAGGAGGCAGGAGGTGCCCACAGGCCACTTTAGGCTTTGACGCACCTACTAAAAAAAATGAAAAGCTCAAGAAAACACTACGGACGAGGAGGTGGGGGACAGAATTGTTTTTCCCAGGGGCCTCCTCTGGAAGGGTGAGTGGGCCTCCCCTTCTGGAACTCAGCGATCGAGGGCTCTGAGGGAGACCTCACCCGGAGCACCAGAGGGAGCCAATCGCCATTCCGAGTCAGTTGAGGAGGCTGGGGCCGCAGGAAGAGGGCTCTGGAAAGTGTCCTAGGGGCACGGACACCTGGAGTGCACACCCTGCCTTCCAGGCCCGCTGGGGAGTGGTCTTGATTTGCTCTAGGTGTTCCGGGAGAAGTGGAGAAGTCCTGTCTCCACGGTGCAACCTTGGACTATTTTTTCCCAATTCACAGAGTTCAAGTAGCTTAAACTTCCTCCTTTGGGTCTGGGAGTACAATTTCAAATATCTGTAGGGTGCGTGTGCGTGCGTGCGTGCGTGCGTGTGTGTGTGTGTGCGTATATTTTATTTTTGCAGAGAAAGGAGCATTTTCTGTCTGGGCCTGCATATAGTTCTCCTTACAGCGTAATTTCCAGGAGTGGTTTTCACCGGGAAGTCCTCTCGTGGCAAACAGCACTGAGTGGAGGAACGGTGTAGTGGCAATCTCCAGTCTTTGTCCCCAGCTTTGCCATTTAACCAGTTCACAGCTCTGCAACAGACCCAGGACCAACCCAAGGCTGGCCACGGGGCAGTTTCATTGGTTTAATTTTCAGGGCCTTTGGCAGAACCCTTTGGAGGCTCAAGTTGTCTTGGGACGAACACGGTGGAATCCATCCACAAACTCAAGTGTCTTTTGAAATGTCTGTGGTTCTTTCTCAGCTAGATCTTGATTTTCCCCTAGTCCTACTCTGCCAAGGAATTCAGATGTCCCTGCAGAAAAAAACGGAGAAAGGAGGCTGTTTGTTAAAAAGGACCCATCCACAAGCTGTCACTGCTCACCCCTTCCTTCCTGTCTCCTGCCCGGGAGTTTAATTTCCGAATTTCTCAGACTCTCGGTGTCGCCGGGAACCTGCCGTGTTCTTGTCCAACTCAACGTCCCCCAGGAGATGTTCATTCTCTCTCCTCCAGGACTGACTCCCCAGCCCAGAGCCCTGAGAAGCTGAGCCGGTGTAGACGCTGCTGAACTGGGAAACAGTTGGAAGAGAACGTACTGGTAAATTATCATAATTTTCTTTAAAGCATCTTTGATTTTAAAGTTTGCCAGAGTCCTGCTCAGTCAACTTCCTTTCTCAGTTTCAGGAAGAAGGGGGAGAAGGAAAGAAATCTTAGAAGATGGCTCCTTTGATGCCTCTGAAGGTCCTCAGCTGACAGCCAAGACCACTGTGGGACGGTGACTTCCTCTCGAGATGTTTTGGTAACTCGTTTCGGCGTCAGTTTTAGTGTCACGGTTCAGTATCACTTCTTTGGATGACGTAGGAAGAAAGGTGTTTTTCACGAGAGAAAGGAAAGAAAACTGAGGCGGTCAGGAGAGGACGGTGACTCTAGTCCGACCTGTGACCCCTCGTGTCGCTGGCCACCGTGCCCAGGAGGCTCGCATCAACTTGCTCTGCACCAAACCTGTTTGAAATCAGAAAAGGAAGTGGGTGTTTGGGGGATTGCTGTGGACTATGCGTGTTCCTCCCAAATTGGTGCCTTGAACCCTAATCCCCAATAGGGTGATGGTACCTGGGGGTGGGGCCTTGGGAGGTGATGGGGTCACGAGGGTGGGGCCCTCAAGAATGGGCATAGGCGCTTATAAAAGAGACCCTGGAGCGTTCGCTCAGCCCTTCCTTCGGGTGTAGACACAGAGAAAGACTGCCCTCCACGAGCCAGGACGCTGGGAACAAAACTTCACCAGCTTCAGAATCTGCTCCTGCCTTGAGCTGGGACTTGCCAGCTTCCAGAACTTCGAGAGGTACATGCTTGTCGTTTAAGCCACCCAGTCTATGGTGCCGCTGCTATAGCAGCCCGAGTGGACTACGACTGGGTCGGAGACACAAAGGAGGCCCACAAGACCGAGCCCGTTCTGGAAAGGCCCACCCGTTCGCCTTGTGGTCAGTTTGCAAAATATATGTTTGCCTCAAATGTCCATGTGTCAAACAAGAACCAGCTTTCAACTTTAGGGCATGGTCATGGGGGTGAAGGTCTCCGTGCCTAACTTAGGCCGTGCGATCGGAGTGTTGACATGCCCTGAGGTGGGGTAGACGGGGGTGCTGCCGGCTGAGCCAGCGGAAAGTCCACTGCTTCCGGCGGGTTCGACGGTTAGGCACAGAGAACACAGCACCAGCCCTGCCCGCGGCTGCACACTAGGTGCCGGCGTTAAATTTCTCCACGGATGAAATGGCGTCTGGAATCGCACGTGCAATGGGAACAAGCCCTCGACGACACTGACAGTAGCTTCTGTCACCCTGCACGAGCGACCTCTCTTCTACGACGACAGATACAGATACAGATACAATCACAGAATAGAGAGACGGAGGGAGTCTCTACCCTGTAGCTTTCTAGTCCCTGATGTTGGCACTAACCTCTGTGATCCCTGCTGTTGTTTCACTGTTGTCATCGTTAGAGGAGTTTCTAGTGGCCTCCACTTGGCCTTTTCTGCCATCGTAGCATTCACTCCGTGAACCATGGAAGTAATATTAAAGTTACCGTCTGGAATTAGGGAAATGGGTTCAGGGAAGGTTTCGGGACCCACCATGCCCACAGCGAGACAGATGGGAAGCAAGGCTTCACTGAGTCCCTGTCTTGCTCGGTGGGCAGCCGTGATGCTTTGTATCTCTAGGAATAAATGCCAGCCCGGAGCCATTTTCTAGCAATCCCCAAAATTCCACTTCCTCCTCCCTAACGCACAGTCACTTTGGTAAGTGGACATAGGTCCTTTTAGGAAAGGCTCGGAGGAAGAACAGGAGTGTACATTTTTGTCTATGTGCCAGGGGTGTTTCTCAAGGGACACTGGACTTCTCTGCCTTCAAAACCGGCTCCTGTCTGGGAGCTCATACAAACCAAGTCCAAGGTCTACGTGCGTGCGGGACTGCTTTCTGGGGGGACCTCTAGGCCCGTAGATGGCCTTTCCTCTGTGCACACTTGGAGAGAGATTTCCAGTGTGTCTTTGTCTTCAAGCAAGGACACCAGTCCAGTTGGATGAGGACCCCACCCTATGACCTCACTTACCACCTTAAAGTGCCTGCTTCCAAACAGTCACACTAGGGGTTAGGGCTAGAACATGTGGATTTTCAGGAGACACCACCGAGTTCGTGACAACACCCATCCAGTCTTTGGCAGTTTATTGCCAACATTTGGCCCCTGTCACCCTGGGCTCCAGTCATCTCTGTTACGTGTGGGGATTCCAGGTCAGGGTCAGCAAGGCCCCCCTGTCATTTCTGGCCTCTGAGGAAAAGCCACCCGAGAACAACTCAAGGATCCTGAGGCGCTCCTCATGAACTTACTTCTCACAACCGGGGTGAAAGTTAGTTCCCCCCGGAGAAGCCCATGACAAATTCCTTCTAGAATTTCAATCTTCTTAGGCCTTGGGTTTGCTCTCCATACACGGAGGAAATACTGATGTTTCAATTTCATTCTGTTGGTGCACCCTAACTTTGGGTCCATACATTAATCACGTATGAATTATAATGTTTTAATTAATGACAATTTGGAGCTGCTCCCAGGCCCTTGAGTTAAGACACTGAATTGGATACCTGTGCCAAGTAAGACTGTGTCGGTGAGCTTGTGCGATGAAGCTTTATTTTCCTACCACCTTGATCCTGTCCACTCGAGAGCCGTTCCCATTCAAAACTGCCAGGGAAAATCATGCAGTTATTTTGATGTGTGCCACACCTCCTCATGGGTCCCACTTTGTACTTGACCCTCTGGGGTCTCAGAAAAGGAGAGAGGTGGTCGTGACACATCCGGGAGAGTATCAGCCGAGCGTAGCACGACAAGGAGCTCAGAGAGGCCATTACAAATACCTCAGACAAGAGGACACTGACCTTCTTCAGGTTGGGATAGGAAGCTTCTACCAGTTACTAGGGGATTGTAAGCTGGAAGTGGGGAACAATGTCCCTAAATATGGTTGAGAGATGTGACGGTTCCCCCTTCTAAGCTTATTCCATTCCAGAAAAAAAAAATCAAGTCTTCGATATTTCTAATTTTTAGCAAAATCTCTGACTCAAACACAGACCCACGTATCACTAAATTATTATGCAATTTACTCCTTGCCTTTTTCACTATCCTACCCTTACCCATTCCCCAAGACAGACATTTACCTTTTACCTGAGTCGGTTCGTTTGTATTTGAGTCCGTTCAGCTTTTAACAATGAATTTAGAAAGACTTGTTCTCAGGCTGAGAACATGGTCTCATCAAGAGCAACCGTGGCATTACATTTTGTGGCCAAATATCGCCCATTTGGTTGGCATAATAGCGTGCGTCCAGTTCAACTGTGATAGAGCGTGAGACCCAAGGGCGACATGACATAACCTAGAGACGCTTGTCTCTACCAGCTGTAAGTTTGGGCAAGCGACAGTACAACAAAGATATCGTGACTCTATGACTCTGTAAAGAAGACTTATTACGGACTCCGAGTTCCTTGAGGACAAAGACTTCTTGCATTTGCATTCCGCGCCTGGGATGGTGTTCCCTAAACATTTCACCTCCTTTGTGGGTCCCAGAAGCCTGGTAGCGAGGTGAAGCCACACGACTACTTCTACTCAACTCACCTGCAAAGGAAGACGCTGGGGCAGAAAGCGTCCGTGGCTTCTGACCATCTCCCGTGCTCAGGCCGCTCAATCCTGGTTCCCAGAGTCATTTTCTGTCACCAAGAGAGGAATCCCCATTGCAGGGACAGAGAAACAGGTGTAGACAGCATGGGGTAGTCTTGAAATCAAATTCTCCAGTTGTAATCATTTCTTAACAGGTGGAAGTCAGATCATTATGCTGTACATCTTAAATTCATACGGTGCTGTATGCCAATTCTATGTCAAAACTAGGAACAGTTTTTACAAAATAACAACTTATTAATTTACCCCCCCCCCCGAATTCTCCAGGATGATGCAAGAATTGGGGTCCTGGGTGAAGCCTTTGTTTGGTTATGGTGGTTTTCTTTTTTCATAAATAGAAAGAAGAGGCAGAAATGCACCATAGCAACAAACATTTCCTGGACGGGCCCATGCAGGCAAAAAAAAAAAAAAGAAAAAAAAAAATCTTAATTATGTGCAGTCAGAGGTACAAACACGTGAGCCAGCCCACGGCCGTTTCCGTAGTGTAGTGGTTATCACGTTCGCCTCACACGCGAAAGGTCCCCGGTTCGAAACCGGGCGGAAACAACTATTTTCTCAAAATACGCTGGACTTGACTTCGGGGATTTCAACTTCCTTATATTTGACAAACAACATAAAAACCAAAGGGTCGCCCCTGCCGCCCGCTCCCCTCTGCGGCCCGGGGGTGAGCACCCCCGGAAAGCGGGCAAGAAGGGCCGAGTCTGGGTGTCCAAGGTCGTGCGCCCCCCCCCCCCCCCCCCACGCCGCGCGCGCCCCGCGCTGCACCTGCTGCAGACCTGGCGGCCGGTTCTCTCCGCGGGAGCCCTCTCGGAGCTCAAGGGCGCTCTGCCGCGCTCGGAGTATTTGTCCCGTCCCTTCTCAGCACCGCGGAGTTGAGTGTGCCCGCGACGCCAGCTTTAGAGGGCCGACCCAGGACAGAGCCGTGCCAGGTGGAAACGAACAAACATAAACCTGAAATACAAACTGAATACTTCCAACACACGTGTATTGTTACATTACCATAAAAATATGAAAAACAAGTGTTTATTTGAAATTATATTATTCTATTTGCTGCTCTGTTACCTGAATACTGTTGTTTAATCAAAACAATGGGACCAGTCAAAAGTGGCAATTGGTAGTTAACAGCAGGACTTAACAAATACACATGTGGGAAAATATAACAATAATTTTATAATGTTTCTGTCCTCTGATAGAGAAACGTAAACTTCTTATTGGGTATTTAAGTTGTGTAGACGATGTTATTGTGTATGCATAAGACACAGACGTGTAATATTTTTAAAAAAGATGATTACAATAGGACAAATTAAGCAGATGATCTATGTTTAATAAAAACTAACAACATGTTTTTTTTTTTTCCTGTCCCATAATTCTGTAGGTTATTTTTACTCTTTGCTTCCTGTTCCAATAATGCTTCACTGAACTGCCTGCGGCCTTTAGGACATTCTTCTCTTCTTTGATGTAGTGGTGAAGACCGGTTAAAGAAGAATCACTTTGACGTGCAGCTCTGTTCTTCTCAAGCCCACATTACACTGTCCTTTGTGTCAGTTCAGTGTGAAGACATCCAACTAAATATCCTCTCGATAAAACCGAGCCTGGAATCCTTGGGATTTTACTGAATACCAATCACAGGTTCCTGGACAGGTGGGAATTCCTTTCCAGCTCTCCAAAAGCATCCGCCTACTTTACAGCTTGTTTGCGTTGACCTGCTGGTTCTCATCAGGTTTTTCACATCTATCATATCATATCATATCATATCATATCATATCATCTCCACGTCAAAAATTTCTACACAGCCAAAAAAATCTCATTGTTTCTGCAAATTCTGAGAAACTGAAAAGTGGGCAAAACCCTGATGGATGAAGGCTTCACTATCATAGTGAATAAACCACGCCCCTGTGAACAGGAGACATGGTGTGCGGGCTGCGAGGGACGTTTAGCAGGTATCATCTTTTCGTTGTTTAATTTTTTTAATGTTTATTTGTTTTTGAGAGAGACAGAGACAGAGCATGAGTGGGGGAGGGGCAGAGAGAGAGGGAGACCCAGAATGCGAAGCAGGCGCCAGGCTCCGAGCTGTCAGCACAGACCCAGACGTGGGGCTTGAACTCACAAACTGAGAGACCATGACCAAAGCCGAAGTTGGACGCCTAACCCACTGAGCCCCCCAGGCGCCCCTCGTCTTTTCGTTTTCTTAAAATTTTTACAACTTTAAGAGACAGAGTGGATGAAGGGCAGAGAGAGAGGGAGAGACAGAATTCCAGGTAGGCTCCGTGCTATCAGCGTGGAGCCTGATGGCAGCACTGGAACTCAGGAACCGTGAGATGGTGACCTGAGCCAAAACCAAGACTGAGCCACCCAGATGTTCCCTTTTCATTTTCTTTGGTAAGAAACTTGTTGGCTGAATTTGCCAAAATTTACACTTGTGCTGTCAGCTGAATATGCAGCTCAATGAACGAAGCCTAATTTTTATTTGGGCAACAGATCATGAGGTTACAAGTAATGTGGGCCATTCTGACTAGTGGATCTAATAACTGGGTATCTTTGATAGGACGGCGACGAGGAACTATTTTCACACACACAAAATTACCGAGACTGGGAGGGAAAGATCGTATTTCATTCAAGGAGAAACACGTAAGCCAAGAGCCGCATCTCTGAGCGTCTTGGCTTCGTTTAGCGATCATCTGGGAGGATGAAAATTACTGGTTGTGATCATTAATTTTTATGTTTCAACTTGAATGGGCCATGGTGCCCACGTATTTGGTCAAACATTATTCTGGTTGTTTCTGTGCTTTTGGATGGGGTTCACGTGTAAACTGGTGGGCTTTGAGTAAAGCAGATTGCCCTCTATAACGCAAGGGAGTTTTGTACAATCAAGTGAAGTCTTGAGTAGAAACCAGGGCTGATCTCCAGTGGACGAGAGGGGGTTTTGACACCACAGTGCCTTCGGATTTCATCTGCGACATCAGAACTTCCCGGTTTGCCAGCAGATGCCTTTGGGCTCCAACTGTAACCCCTTCCTGGGTCTCTGGTCTGCCAGCTCCCCTATCAGATTTTGGACCCTCTCAGCTGCCACAATCACGTGAGCCAGTTCCTTACAATGAATCTCTTTCTGTATATGTAAACGTCCTCCTGGGTCTGCTTTTCTGGAGAAACCTGACCAGCATCCCAGTCGGTATTTTAAAGTATTGAACTTTGCAGGAGTCAGTAAACGGCACCTGCTGCAGGTTCCACAGCGGCGTTCTGATCCAAGTGGTCTTTGGAGAGGTGGTCGTGCTCCCCCTGTCCACGCAAATAAGGGGTGTCTTTAACAGCACAGGACAGTTCACAGTCAAAGGTGCCAGTCAAGGAGCAGCAGCGTCTCTGGTGTTGGCACGCGGAGGGGGGCGGGGCGCGCAGGAACCTCTGTCCCCTCCTTCGGCGGTTGGAAGTCGCTGCCCTTCCCTGGTGGTCTCCGTGGAAGGCAGCTTGGGAAGGGGGTCCGTGGGATATTCGTATTCTCAAAGGGACACAAGAGCTAGAAAATCTAAGGCACATTGATGGAGAGGAGGAAAAGACTAAGGGATTATTGCAGTTCATAATAATAACGTCAATCTCTGCTCCAGAAATCTTATGTTTGCTATCACAGGATATACACAAACACATGTAAGTCCATGTAGGATAATAGAGGCATAATACATGTATAGTATAAATAAATAGTAATATGCTATGTTATGAATTACATATAAATTATATAAGTATCTTATTGTAGTCTATTCATAGCAATAGTAATATAAAAGTTAATCAGAGTTTCTGGGAAGAAGATGTACTTATCTCTGTCCTGTAGTTGCTAAGTGTAACCAACCCCCCTGGAAATTATGCATAAAATAAACCTAAGAACCTGAAAGGCGGAGAAAGGAAGGAGACTGGCTAGGGACCCTGGGGCCAGAAGAATGACACGATGGCAGGCTCCCTATTTTTGTCTCATGCATCCTAGACTTGGAGCTAAATAAATCGGAAGCCTGAAATACCAGTGGGCACATACAGAAAATTCTAAGAAAATCTGCCCTCTCCAGCCAAAAGGCCATCAAAGGGACGGCCTAGCAAGACAAAACACTTGTAGACAATAACTGCTGACCTCGAGCCACGCACCACATTCCACTGAAGCCTTACCAGTGCCTGGGGCAGCAAAGGCCAAGCAGGAAGCCAGGACTTGTACCCCCCACCCAGCAGTGTCTCTCCCTCTCCCTGCCTGCTGGGGTGGTGATAGAGGAACCCCGTGAAGAACGGGACTTTCATCATTGCCCAGTGGTAACTGGGTCCTGCCTCCATCCATCTCTGGGCCAGTGGAGACCGCCTGGGAGCCAGAATTCTCACCACCTGCCAGCAGAAATAAGACCCTCCCTACCTCTGGTGTCAGTGGAGGCTGAGTGGGGGACCCTGGACTTCTGGATTGCCCGGCTGGCAGTAATGAACAGATGTGCCCCCCCCCCCACCTCCCTTGGGGGCAGAGAAAGCCAACTAAAACAGAGTTCAAATAAGAGCCAGAGTCTCACAACACAAAGCACATTAGGTCCAGACGTTAGTTGAAAAATCACTTGTCAAACCAAAAGCTGGAAAAATCTCCAACTGTGTAAAAGAAGACATTCAGCCGAGCGAGTCCAATAACAAGATGTAAGGGATCCAGGGTTATCCGACAGAGATTTTAAAGCAGCCACCTGACAATGCCTCAGTGAACAATTATGAACGTGATGGAAACAAATGAAAAATAGAAAGCTTCAGGGGAAAGAAACGAAAGGAGTACAAAATGAAAATTGTAGACTCGAAAAACTCAGTGAGCAAAATAAAGATCTCAGAGCCTGGGCTCAACAGCAGCACGCAAGGGGCAGAGGAAAGAATGTGTGAACTGGGAGGCAGAACAACAGAAATGACCCTTACCGCAGCCCCCGCCAACGAATACGCCATAAATCGCTAGCGGGAATGTAATTCAGCCACCCTGGAAATACACTGGCAAATCTTCAGAAACTAAATACAAAATCACCATGCGACCAACAATGGCTCTCCTTGGCATTCATGCTAGAGAGATGGGAGACTTATGTCCACACCAATAACTGTGTAGGGGAGGTAAAGGAATTTTCCCTCTACCCTTCTAGATTCTTGGCTGAGACCTCCCTGCAATAAAGGACAAATTAGCAAGAGAAAAAGAATAGAAGTTTACAATACGTACGTCTTCTGTATACGTGGTAGTGACACAGTTTTCCCGGGTCTCTCCCATGTACGCAAGAGGTATATATGTTACCAAACTTCTGTTTCTTTTACTTCTGTCAGTCTGTCTTGTATAATGGGCGGTGGGAGGGTCTCAGCCAAGAACTGAAAAGACTAGAGGGAAAATTATTTTTTCTCTCCTTCGACTGTATGTGAATGTTCACACCGACTTTATTCATGATAGCCAAAACCCAGAAAAAACCCAGACGCCCTTCAAGGAGTGAATGATGAACCATCTATACAATGACTCAGCAATAAACGGGAATCAACTCCTGATACCTGGAAGAATCTGCATGAATTTGCAGTGAATTTTGGAGTGAAAAAAAATTCCCAAAGGCTGTATACTATATGCCTCCATTTATAGAACATGCTTGAAACGGTAAAACTATAGAAATGGGGAATAGATTAGTGGTTGCCAGTGGTTAAGGAGGGAACGTGGGTAGGAAGGAAGTGGATGTGGTTCTAAAAGGGCAAACTGAGGAATCCTTGGGCCGTTGAAATGTTCTGGATCTTGACTGTTTGAATGTCAACATGCTGCGTGTGATATTGTTCTGCAAGATGTTACCATTGGGAAAAACGGTAAAGGGCACCTGGGAACACTCTGTATTATTTCTTACAACTGTATATGAATCCACATTGATCTCAAAAATAAAAAAAATTAATTAAAAAACAAGTATTTAACACTTTCAGATCTCAAAACATTTTTTATACTGTTTCACTTGCTCTCAGCCTTTGTTAAGTGTTTTTTCTTCTGCTCATCTGCTTGCTGTTGCCAAGTGAGCTCTCTTCCTCCAGGATATCATCTGGTTGCTTCCTGGGTAAAACCTTCACGATAACCAGAATCTGATGTGCAGCAATTTTCACAACCGCGTCCACGTCCGGTCCCACCTTTACTCTTGATAACGTCCTGTGAACTCCTCCCCCCATCCGTCTGCACTCGACGGGGCCGACGTGGAACCTGACCGCTCTGTCTTCATTCACAACCAACCCGTGAGTCCTCCTTCCCTCCGCTCAAAGTCGCTACGCTTTGTAGTGTTAGGTCATGTTGCTGATGGCATTTTTCACATCTGGGTACCAGGAATAAGCAACCAATAAACAGAACACGAGTACTCGTTTGCTGTCCCGAAATGATCATTTCCGAGACAGGTTTCTTTGACTTACTGCTCAAGATGCCTTCACCCGACTTTTGTGCGAGCTTTGGGTGGACGCTGGGAAATTGCGTGGCACTTCCAACTTCTGTTAGGAATGACTTAAGGTCTCCCTGTCCCTGTGGCTTCAGAGAGATTAGTGCACAGGAGAGAATCCTAATGCGAGTCGCCAATTTATATAAATCATACCAGATTTGTTTACTTTTCTTATTCTTCTCATGTTCCTTAGAGGTCAATGCTCACATTTGTGGGAATTTAGGCTAAGCCATGTGAAAACCCCTGTGAAGACATACTAGAAATCTTGCCTAAAACTAATTCGCATATGTGTTCCATTTCCTTCCTTGAGGTTGAAAGAAGAAATTGGCCATTCATTGTCCCATTTGCAAAAACTGGTTGAACAGCACCTTATTGTAGGTACCGTGGGTGCTCTGATGGTGGTAAAAGGAAGCAAGAAAAGTCAAGGAGATGAGGTAGAAATAGAATGGTGACACAGCTGACGACACAGAGCCTGAAGCAGGGCTCGAACCCACAGGCCACGAGATCATGACTTGAGCCAAAATCCAGAGTCGGATGCTTAACCGACTGGGCCACCCAGGCGCCCCTCAACTCGTTCTGATGCCCGCATTCAGACTCCACTGGCCTCCGCAATTTAGTAGTGGTTACAGAATGAAAATCCTGCACTCCACAGTTTCCAAGAGCAAACTGAAGGTACCTTCTTGAGGCCACACTGGGAGTGATTTTTCATACCGACTTTTACATAGACCAACCCTTCACATTAGCATTTCTCTACAGAAGACCCCACGGTTATTTCCTGACCTCAAAATCCTTCTTTCCCAGTTGACTTGAAGGTTCACATTTTCCTCCATTGCTTGACTTCGAAACTTGAGCATTCCATAGTATACTCTGTCAAGCTAATCTTCAACATTGCTGGTGACAATACTCTCCAAAATTACAGAAAGAAAGGGAGAAGGGTTCTAACACAGGATATTCTCTTTAACCGGATGTGCTATGAACCCAAAATACAGAAGTTTTCTGCGATGCACAGTTTAAGAGCTTTCACTGGGCAACGCTGCTAATCTGTCCTGATCATTTGCATAGAAAATACATCAGCATCATACCTGAAGAACAAGAGAAGATCCTTCTTAAGGTAAAACAAAGATACTGCCTACGTGGAAAAGACCTTGCCTACACTTAGACAACTAACCATATACCACGGGTGTTATTAGATTTGAAGCTCTGGGAGGTGGGGGGGAGGGACCATGTGTGTCTTTGGGCCATGTCTATGGGCTGCCATCATGAAGACTAGACTGGATCTTGGCAGGATATCCATAAACATTTGTGAAATCAGTGAACGATATTATAGGTAACTTTCTGAAATGTATCCTAAACTCCACATGACACAGGCCCTCCCAGGCACCCAGAAATCTCACCCAGAAGTCTAAGTAAAGCCTGTAAGTGGTCAGCCACTTCACTTCTGTAAGTTTCCATGGCAACATGTATATATTATTTCTAATTTTTCCCAACTTCAGTATAAGGACAATCATGGCTGTCTCTTAATATCCATTGAATAAATGATGCGTGATGGAAAGTTCACTCGAAACAACACGCAATCATGTGGCACAAAGCAGGCCCTCAAATGATTCCTTTCTTTATCGAGGGTGGCCAGGCTGTTGCCATATATATTTTAAATGAAGTCGTTTCAAGGATGACAAAGCAATTTTGGCACAGAAATCTAGGCATGTTTGGTCAGGCTATGCAAAGTTGCCACAGTGTCTCCCTCTTAAACCTGCTAATTAGAGCAAGCCCATAGTGTCTCCTTCTCAGCCTGCTTATTAAACAGGCCCATAAACTGCAGAACATCAGGTCTTCTGAGCCCGTCAGGGAGTCAACGATACAAAAGAACCTGAGGAGACTAAACTCCAGAAAGAGGCCTTTGCAGGGTAAAAAAGGCCTCTTATCCCTGGCAGATGGGCAGAGGCGCAAAGGAAAACTGTGAACACCTGACCAGGAGAGACTGGGAGAAAATCTAAGGGATTTTTAAAGTTTGTTGGTGGGCTTGCTTGACCCAGAGAATTCCACGTAGCCAAAACCACTGCCAACTGTCTCTGTGGGAGAGCAAGCCAAAAAGGGGCCGAGGGAAAAGGCTAGAAAGTGGAGAGAAATATCCACTGAGGCCCCCCCCCCCCCCGCTTGGGGCAAAGTCTCTAAAGTCAGAGGGCAGGGCAGGAAAGCTAAGGGCAACCGATCCAAGGCACTTTGTATTAAACAGCCAAGAGCCACGGCTGAGAGCTGAGAGAAATCTCTCCAAGGCTCTCTGGAAGGAGAGAGATCTCCCAGGCACCTCGCAGGGTTTGGAAAGCCAGGGGTGCGGTAAAGCACAAAGAGAAGAGAAGGGACCCCGGAGAGCAAAAAATCCTGGTTTTTCAATTCAACGTCCACTGATTCTTTACTACAGGACGAAGCAAATGAAGACAACTTACCAGTTCATGTGGAGGATGCGGATTCAAAGTTAAAGAGATGCGCCAAAGATAAGGAGCATGCTCTCACAGCTCTTATTTTTAAAGTAAAACCAAGATGTATAAATTGCATGATGGAAAGTAGTTGATCCGCTTTGTTGAAAGCTACAGCTCTCCTTTCTCAAATAGAAAAAAAGAAAAAAGTGGCTTTTGAGTCTTACTCGGATACATGTGTGTATAAAGTGGGTCAATGAACTTGAGAAGCAACAGAGAGTAGGAAGTTAGAAGAGAAATGGGAGGGTTGTAGGGTCCAACAGAGAAAGGAGGACAAGCAGAGGGTGGATCTGCGGCTGCGCGGCTCCCTGACACCTGCCGGCAGGTGGATCCGGCCGCGCGGCCAGGCGCGCGCTCCGGGGACAAAGGTTTCCCGCCTCCCTTCTCGGAGTTGATCCACCCGGGCCTGAGCTCCTCTGCTCTCTCAGGCCCAGCTAGCGGCCCAAACTACGAACTCGCCCTGGTCTCGACTTCTTTTGTCATGGATTTGGGGTGTCTGAGTTCTCTGGGGACGGAGAAGGGGCGGAGGCTCTCGAGAGGGGGCGGTGCCTTCCTGCCGACGCCAGCCCAGCACTCGGGCGCCACCGCGCGTCCCGCGGGCCGCCCTGCAGCTCCGGGACACCGTTTCAGACTCTGGGCCGCGCGGCGCGGGGTGCGGGGTCCCGGGCCCCCAGGGTCTGGGCGGAGCCGACCTGCTCCAACCTTTCGCGGGAGCCGGGAGTGTGCGCTGCGCGGCGGCGGCTCCGCGGTCGGCCCCTCCCGGGCTGGGTAGGAGAGAGGAAGCCCCGCTCGGCGCCGTCTGTGTGCTTCTGCAGTTTGGGAAGGACCGGGTTTTCCCGGGAAGGAGCCCGGCTCAGCTGTGTCGACCCTGGGACGTCTCCTTTCCCTTTCCTTCTAGAAGAAACAGCGTGTCCGAGCCTTCCGTAGGGAAAGGCGCCCGTCACCCTTGGTTCGTGGTGACTTTAAAGTACGTAAGTAAAGCGAGCGCGCCAGGGCGGGCCGGTTAGCTCAGTTGGTTAGAGCGTGGTGCTAATAACGCCAAGGTCGCGGGTTCGATCCCCGTACGGGCCACGCTGTGCGCTGTTTTTTCCTTTTGCGGTTACCCCGTCGCGTGGAATCTGCAGCCCTACAGCCGGTTACGGAGAGTCCTACGCCGCCACTGCCGAGCGGTGCTTCTGGAAGCCTTGTTTTTGTGAAAGAAGCAATGGCGCCCGAGAGTCCGGCTGGAAGGGCTTGTAAAGGAACGGAGGGAGGGAACGCGGGGCGGTAGGGACGGTCACAGGGCCTGCGCCCCTCGGGAGAGCCTGCCCTGCGGCAGTCCGGGCTTCCGGAGGCGCTCGCCGCCGCGGCTGCTCCCTCCGTCCGGAGTGGGGGCCGCCCCGGACCCCCGGAAAGAGCAGGAGCTCGGGTCAAGGCCGCGCACGCTCGGCGGGCGCGCGGGAAGCCTCGGGCCGCCTCGGGTCCTAGCGCCCGCCCGGTCCTTTTCCGGAGGTCCTGCCCCGGGTCCTAGCGCCCGCCGATCCTTCCCGGAGTTCTTTCCACCTGCTTCTCCAGGCCGCTGGCTCTGCCCGGCTGGCCGCCCACGTGCTCTGCGCTTCCTCCTGTGGCCGAGTTCCGGGCAGCCACGAAAGTGACATGACCAATACTGATTAAATAGTAACGTAAGCAGTGCCTGGAGCGTGGGGCCGGGGACGTTAGGAGATGCTCAGTGAATCCCAGAAAGCGGGGCTTCGTCTGTGTGGTCGGTGCTGCATCCTCTAGGTCAAGAACAGTGCCGGGCTCAAAGCTAAAGGTTGAAAAACCTATTTTAAAAAACTAACAAGGACTATTGAGTACTTCATTGTATGTGAAATACCGCACCCACAGATGTGAAGTACGAGGACTCGACAGGCCGATGCTGACCTGGGCGGACCTGCGCTCGCCCACAGCCTGCGAGGAGACTCAGCCCCGCGCCCACAGCACGGAGCCCGGCCCTTCTACCCCTTCCTGCGAGCCTGATGAGCCTCCCGGTTTCCGTCTGGCTCGGATAAGGTAATACCTTCTCGTATCAGTAACTACATGGGCTGCTTCTCGGGTCACTCTGCCACCTGTCACCACTGTCTCCCCTGTGGAAGGAAGTGCTACCCTCACTTTCTTGTATATTCTCCTCTGTGCGTGCCGCTGTAAATATGAACATGCATTTCTCTCAGTGTGGCATAAAGTGTTACATTGTGCGCACTGTTTCGCATCCTGCTTTTTCCTACTCTCTGTGTCTTGGAGCATCTACACAGAGCCGGCACATGGCACAGCCACCGTTATACACGCTATTAGGACACAGCCTATTTTCAGTCGAGTTGGTCCAGCTGGCCAGAAGCTGAATGAGAACTTTTCAGTCCATTTCCCCCCTGAGTCGGGAGGTACACAAGCAGGGCTGGAGAGAGGACGGGAAGAGGACACCTTTCTTCCATTTTCTGTGATAATGTGGATAAAACACTTTCTGTGCGAAACCGTAGGATAGAGCTCCAAAGCACACCGTTGACCGAAGGAAATTTTGTATAGATGTGTTCAAAGGTAATTTTTTCAGGAAAAGGTAAAACGATGAGTCAGATAGATATACAAATGAGCATGTTGCTAGACAATAGGATATTTTCAACTGTTTCAGTTCACAAAAGTGAAGTCTACTAAACTGTTACAACTCCTAGCATAGATCCTTAAGAGGAAAGAGAAAGGGCTTCTTTGTAGATCTAGAAGGTAGAATCGTATAGCAGCTTGCACACTATTCCAAACAAAGACTAAGTCATCCCTCAGTCAGTCCTATGTAATTCTTGTTCCACCAGATCTTGAGTTAACAGGGTGTCAGGGTAAATGACAACGTTTTTCTCTGTTTCTATAGGGAAAAGTGCCCTTGTCTCCCCTCCCTGTGCTATGCAGGGTCTCCGTGGACACCTAGTCAATCTGAGTCTTTACTGGAATCTTCAGAATAGAGATAGATATCTCTATGGATTAAGTTCAGTCTTCAGTGTTTACAGTGTAGAGTATCTCTAAGGCTATGGGCCAGATAGCCTCTAGATAGGGAAAAATGTGCCTCCAGGATCAGCTCAGGGGTCTGTCGTGAGATTTCCGGGAGACCGTCATAGGGTGCAGCCACTGGCTTCTCAAGGAGATACAGAGAAGTTCCTATTCTTTCTTCAGCTTTACTATAAACAAGGAGTGAGATTCGGACATGATTTTGTTGTCACTTTGGTGCTGCCATGTACATAACGCGAACACTTAGTAAAGTGTGTTCTCTCTCTTCTCTGATCAGGAAGCATCTTTCTGCTGGCCGAGTCCCTTCATCGCCCGAGCACAGTTTCCAGAACTCAGGGGGCTTCTGGAGCAGAATTCTGGAACTCCAGGCTCGGTAGGATGGTTATGGGCGCAACGTTGTTGAAGCCACGCCATCCGGAGTCTATAACCAAGCATATCTGGTGGCGTGGTCTTCTCCTGTGAGGCTTTGAAGACTTGTGCTTTGTTGAAGATAAAGCTGGCCTGTGGCTGATTGCAGATGCTTTCAGGGAAGTGAAGTAAAACAGAATGACTATGTATAGATGTCAGAAGATTTAAAGGGGCCGTAATTAATTTATTACTTAACGATTTTCAAAAGCAAGAGATCTGGTGAGAATTCATAACGAGGAGACTGCCACTAAGGAGTTTTGGTTGTTTCTGTGATACAAAAACGAGATGAGAAAGCCAATCCAAAATAAGTTTTAGACAAAATAGCTACAGACATAGTGATCTACCATATTTTCAAAGGAGATAGAAAACACTGCGTGGGACTTATAGCAGTGGATGAACATAATTCCCACAGAGAAAAAGTCTTGAAACAGACATATAATAATCCTGAGACCTAATATGCTGCAAATATACAAATCACATAGTAAGAATAATATATCAACAATATGAGACAGTTGTGGTAAGTCTGGAGTAAGTTCTACATATTTATACATTAATTAGACTCCATAGGCAAGTGATGTAAATCCCATTTGAAATTCAGAAGCCCAGAAGATGCTAGATTCAAATTAAAGAAGTAAAGTTGCGACCAAGTAAACGTTTAAAAAAATAGCTAAAATTATGACTGATGACACTTCACTACTGTTGTCTAATATCAGAGAAAACAGCACCAGGACTTTCTATGTTGGTGGAAACATGTCATGGGCAGTAAGAGCAACGATAAGTCTCCAGGAATTTCCCATTCGGTGTACCATTTCTGAAATATTCGTATTAACGTTTTCACCATGCAAATCTGACTTAGGGAAGCCTAGGCCTTTCTCCTCCTCCTCCTCCTCCTCCTTCCTTTCCTCCTCCCCCTCCCCCTCCTTCTGGCATCCCTTCTGATTTTCACCTCTTCCTGTGCAACTCATCAATAATAGCCTATCAAATAGCCCTGGTTCTCTTCACTATCTGCCTTTTTGCAAGGGGACAGAACGCATCGTTAGGATTTTCCAGGCGCCTTCGGGGAAGTCTCAACCACAGGTGTAGGTGGAAACAGTACCTTGAAAGTTTTAGTTGACATTTAGGATTCGATTGGGGGAAGGCAAAGGTTAAAACCGACCAGAACATTTGAACACTTAGGAGAGGAAACAAACCATGACTGCTGGAGAGCTTACGTGGTTATTGGTTTCAAAGTTACAATAAAACAGTTAAAACTAAGCACAGAAGGTAGCATGACTGTAAACGACATTATTCCCATGTAAGAAACCTTTGTTTTCTTCAGGAAAGACGACACAATCAGTGTAAACTATAAAGCTTATTCTGCTAAAAAACAGAATATTTGCTGTCGGAGAAGGTTACACAGGGGAAACAGAAAGAACCGGTCATATTATGGGTGAGGGCACCGAGCAGTTAACCAAAGGAACAAACACATCAAAGTGAAGCAAACCTTCCCAGATTTTGGTATATTCCGTGGCTCTTCAAACTCAGGTATTCTAAATGGGGATAAATAAAATTAACCTGCCAATTTTGCCCATCATTATGTTCTTCCACACCCTGGGACAGTCTGACACTGTCCTGGCTTCAGGAGTCCACGAGGTTGGAACTGATTTCACACCATTGCTGAGATGTTACCAACGTGGATTGTGTCCGACTGTGCGATCTCCAGATGCGCTAAGAAGTACGATTTTTTAAACTGCGTGTTGGGATTGTTTGTAATGGAACAAGCATTTCCAGTCAAGTTCGTATTTTCGATACTTAAACCTCCAAGACGTAGTTTATTCAACTGTTTACAGCGTTTTTCAACTGCAGCTTTCCAGCGTAAAGGGCCCGTGAAATCCCAGGCTTCTGACCTCCCTCCCAGGGGAACCGACTGGAACGCTGAAGAACGAAACAAGAAACAGGAGGCTCTCGCGATCTAATTGATCCTCAGCGTGAGAAGTGTTCTGCCCGTTCCAGAATGTACATGTTAGGTAAACGAACAAACAGATCCTTAAAAGCCATATTTCAGGATTTGATTCACAAATCTGTTTAAAAACCAAGGCCGCTGCTGGTAAACGGTCAGATATTCTTATTTCCAAATATTTTTCCTCTCGTTTGAGGCCTTTTTGTTTGTTTATTTTGATCTGACTGTCTTGCTTTCTCGGATCTGTTCTAATTGTTATCTCTCTAAGATTTCCCGTCCTCTATAAAAAAAAATCTTCACCGAATCTGTTATCTTGCAACCCTTGAAACGTTGGCATCCTGTGTTCTGTGTCGTCTTCTGTCATTCCTCCTGACTTCCTGCCTCCTCCTGTCCTAAATGTGGCAAGAGAGAGAGGAGAGACGATTCCATTTCCTTACCCATCAGCCAGGCCGCGAGTGGGGTCTGCGGATGAGCTAATACTGGAGGAGGCCTCCCTGTAATTGTCGTTGACTTTGGAGCATCGGACAGTGTCACGTGGGCACAGTTTGGTCTTCGGTTTGTGAGTTTGACTTCCTACTTGCGACACGGATTGTTCGGGGCCACTTCCTGACACACCTGTGGCGTATCTGTCCCTCCCCGCCCAAGTTTCTGGTAGGGAACAGGCAGGAGTGACACTAATATGTGATGTCTGGGTTCCCAAGGTGTTTTCAGCCTTCCCTGGATCGGGTTCACAAGCAGCAAATCCTGCAGAATTAGAGGCACTCGAGGCTTGTGACTGAGGTGGGAAAGGTAATGCCCCGCTGCCTCTCTGAGGTCTTCGCCGAGACCCCGGTAACGAGCGAGTAAGAAGGAAAAACCGACCGAAGTTTGTTAACCCGTTTGCCCCGGGTACAGGTGGGGACACCCGGGGAGAACAAGTAACTGTCGCCGTGGCTTAGAAGTCCAGCTTACGCGGCATCTTCAACAAAGAACAGTGGATTTGTGGTGAAGTCATGGAACAAAGGAAAGCGTGTCAGGCCAAGGGCAGAGAGACAGGCCAGTCAGTAAAGTTTGTTATTTGATTTCCAGGCTGTTGGGGTCTAAGGTTGTCTGGGGGTGAACCTCCGTCTTTCCCCGCAGAGAGGGCACAAGGGCCTCTTGGCAAACTTCTGTCCTAATTCCTCTCTCTCGCTTTCAGCTCACAATAATCCTTGTGCCCAAGTGGCACATTTGGGGGTGGCCTAGTCCTCCACCTTCGCTGTCTTGTTTGTTCACATTCCTTTGGAAGTTGGGAGTGGGGAAATGCTATGAATAAACGATGAACTCAGGGTTGCTGCGGTATGAACGGGACGCTGCGCGCCGGGCTGGGCCGCTTGCGCTAGGTGAAGAGACAGTGACTCTCGGGGGACCCCAGTCAGAACCTTCGAGATCTCTACATAAAACGGAAAAGCCCAGTGCGCAGGCCAGGGCTCCGTAGAGTCAGGAAGGCGCCAGTCTGTTTGTGGTTTATTTCCTCCCCGAGCTCCCGTCTCTCCCCTTTGCCCAGAACGTGCATCTGATGCACAAAGGCGGCGGTTCCCGGGCCCGCACAAAACCAAAGTGGCGAGGGTCCAAGTCTGGCCGCTGTTCTCTTACTTGATCTCAAAAAATAAAATCGGAGTCTGACTCAAGCCAGACACCCTGGCTTATTCCCTGCCTGACACTCCCTCAGCCGAAGATGTCCCAGGTTCAGAGATCTGGGACCGAACCTCCAAGCCACAGTGTGGCGCATTGCTTTCTATCTCTACTGCAAGGCACCTGTCACTCAGTTCTTTACCCAGTCTTAACCTGCCATCAGCAAACCCGTCACTTTCTATCAACTACAGAAACCTTCCTCATTTTCCCTTCACCCCAGGCCCTCATAATGGGATGGCAGTGGCCTGGCAAGAGACTCTCCTCGCCTGGAATAACAATTCGGCGCAGGCTTACCCGCCACGCAGACTCTTTAATGCCTCTCCGTCATATTTAGTGGCACCTTCCACTATGGAAAAACGGAAAACTAAACAAAGAAGGCCCCGCTGGGATTCGAACCCAGGATCTCCTGTTTACTAGACAGGCGCTTTGACCAGCTAAGCCACAGAGCCCCTTTTTGAGTTTATGTTCAGTTATATCATATTTATACCGTTTTCTGTGAGTTGTAGCAACTTGTCAGAAACTCACTTCATTTTGTGACCAAGAGACGATATCTGTGTTTCCGAGCTTGTACTTAAACGGAAACCTCCAACATTTAAAGAAGATGCATTCTTCAATGCAAGAAAGGTTTAAAATTTTTCAAATTAAAAAATGGGTTAAATTCCTATTTCATGGCGACTCTCGCCATCTAGAGGACGCGTTGGTTATTGCAACACATTTTAATTTTGTTTCTTCTTTAAATCCTTTGTCGGCAATCGGGAGTCACTAGCTGATCAAGCCCTTTTCTAGGTATGGGCGATAGAACAGTGAACAAAAAATAGACAAAACTTTCTTTTCTGACAGAATTTGTGTTCTAGAGGGAGGCGAAGAAAACACGTTCCAACGATTTGCCCCAACCCCTACCCCCCCCCCCCCACCCGCCAGAGAGATAAGGGGGATGTAAGAACGAATCCGACTACTGCCGGGTTACAAACCCACGGGGCGACCTTCTGAGCTGATTTCCTGCACTGGAGCAAGACTGTCACGCGTCCCTCTGTTATATCTAACTTGGCTCAGGACAGCAAGCAGAGATGAGCACACACCGAGGTAGATTTGGGGCCGCCCTGCTTCCAGCGTGCCCAGACCAGCCACTGTCAGGCCCTTTCTTTCCAAGACAGTCTGGACCCCAACAGATCTGTTGCTCGGTGGGGAGTTCCGCAGGAGGACACTTTACTCCTGGCACAGTCTCGTTCCGTTCGCGGATTGACCCGCTGGGTTAAAACCGCCTTGGTCTCTGTCGAGACAGAAGGACTGAGAAGAGGGTACGGAGAAGGAGAAATCGGGCAGAGTGTGACCGATAACCCCCACGGGATGCTGTGGGATCTGGGCTTGGCGCAGGGCGGGGGTCTTAGCAGAGTCACACGACCTGTCCTCTGACAGGTTCTGCACCAGGTGGACGAAAGCAGAAGGGGGGGACTGTGGCACCTGGGGCCCGAGTGCGGCTCAGCGTGGAGAGAGCAGGTGGGGCCGTCATCCTGAGACGTTTAGATGCCGCTTTGTGCGTTCTGAGCGACGAGGGCACGTGCGTTCCTGGGCAGCCACAAAGGGCAAGACGCTGCAGGGGTGACAGATCACTTCGGAGACCTCCTGGGGACAGGCAGATCTCTGTACACCTGCTTTCCTCTGGACACCAGCCCCGCCCCCCGGCTCTCTTCCCAGCCAGCCTAGCCTGTACCTAACCCGGTTGGCCTTTTCTTGTGTCGCTTGAGGGTCATGCTTTCCCTTCGTCCCCAGGTCCTGCTGCCATTCCTCTCCCGGTACCAGTTCGTTTGTTTGTGGTACGGCCATTTTGAGGTGTATTTTTTGCAAAGTTGAAATTCCGTGCACATATGTTACACACTTACATAAATGGCATATTATCTAGTTCTATGCCTTTCAAATAGATTATGACTAGGTAAGCCAATTTGACAACAAATCAGGTCTAAAAAAACATACTGACTTCAAGATCCATCAGAGTTGTCCTGTGCTCCGAAGTCGTTGCTTCTAATGCCGTATAAATTCCCATAGTGGGCGCTCCCACTGTTTCCTCTCTTCCGTCCCAGTGATGGACTCACCCAGGTTGCCTCCACTGCCCCCCCCGGTCCCCCCCCAGTTCCAAATAACACCGCCTTTTCATCCACCCCCTTACATACGTGGTGGAGAGTTTCACTGGGATGTGCGTATAGGAGCAGAATGGCTAAGTAATCCCAGCGTGCTCTCCAGTCCACACTCCACCGCTCTGCACGCCCCTTTATCCTGGTCTCGACGCTCAGCACGAGTCAGCTTTCTACTTTGTAATCTACTATGTGTAGAGCGATGCGTCTCATCACTGTTGCCTCAAAGTTTGCCTTTATGTTTTCTAAAGATTTTGAGCATTTGTTTATATGTTTGTTGGCCATTGGCATGGACTCTTCTAATCCGCCTGTGTTCTTACTGAGGCTGATGGATCTTTCATGTTGATTCGCAGGGGCTGTGTGGTGTATCGTGGTTATTAGACCGCTGTGAATCTGGGATCTGGAAATATCGTCCCCCGTTATGTTACCCACTGGCCTGTTGATGGAGGAACCTAATGGCGGATCCTTACTTTTTTGTTAAGGGTTGTCTTTCCCCCCCGCCCCATGGTTTGCCCTTTTGAGGTTAGGCTTAAAGGGCCTTTCTCTGTTACTAAGTTAAAAACTGTTCTCCTCTCTCAACAAAAAATGTGCCGATTTTCTTTTTCACGTTTGAGACGTCGATCCATCTACTTTTCTAGATAAGTGTGTTGGTTTTTTATGACAATCTGTTGGAATTGTGTCTTCCAGTTCTCAAGAGTTTTTTGGTTTGGTAAGGGTGCCCAGCAGGTGAACTTGCTCACTTAGCGTCCTATGTTTCCTTTCTCTTAGCTGCTTCACGTTTTTTACGCAATTACATATTTCATAAAATTATGTGTTTTTCCTGTTAGAACATACGTCTGCAAGGTTGGGGAGAATCCGATTATTCCCTAACACACAGTACAAGTCATAGCATGGAAAGAATCTATTTTAGTTTATTTTTATTATTTTTTAGAAGTTTATTTATTTATTTTGAGAGAGAGAGAGAGAGAGAGAGAGAGAGAGAGAGAGGGGCAGAGAGAGAGAATCCCAAGCAGGCCCTGTGCTGTCAGCACATAGCCCGATGCAGGGCTCGATCCCACATACCGTGAGATCATGGACCTAAGCCAAAATCAAGAGTGAGACGCTTAACCGACGGAGCCATCCAGGCGCCCCTGTAAAGAATATATCTTAATAAAACACTGTTTGAATGATATTTTATGAATTTCCCAGCAGACAACCTTGCAAAGATTTGGTTTTTGTTTGTATTCTTGTAAGCCTGGGCCTAAGTTGCGTAGACCTCTGACGTCAATCGCAGGCCCCCTAAACTGAAAACAAGTATTTTGGTTCCTGGAAGAAAAAGGTAGGAGGATCCTAGTTCTAAGTTGCTGTGACGGATGAGTGGGTAGGGTTCTGAACTTAAAGTCTGCGGGGGTCCAATCCTTGCTTGTGGCGCATAATCTTGTCTTCTAATTGTTCCTTTTCAACACGGACTGGAAACCCCTCTTACTGGTTCCGGAAAACCTATGCATTTCTGTCTTTGTTCTCAGGCTCTTTGCTTATTTTTCTCTCTCCTGTAATCCTGCACCTCAGGACAAGAGCTGGGGGCAAAAATCCTGCTAGGCAGCGTTTAATGGGGGCACGACTGGATCTTTGCATCGAGGTCTTCGCCCACCACGGATTCGGCATAACCGCCTCAAGTCCATCAGCGTCTAAGTCTGCTGTAATTTGATTCTAAGCAGAAATGAAAACTGAGAAGAGCCTGGACAACACCAGGGAACACCCGGGATTACATGGCCCGCACACAGCGTCCTCGGCCTCGTGGCCCTCACCGGTGACTTGACTTTCAAAAGGCTCCCAGCCCTTCACCGAGGCTCTGGAGAGTGGGGCCTGGAGTTTGCCCGAGATGGTCACAGCCGCACTGTGTCAGAGGAAGGGAGAGAGAGAGAGAGAGAGAAAGATTGTGTAAGGGAGGTAAAATCTCTCTTCTAAGCTTTTAGGGTTTCTGGCCGGGCCTACAGATTAAACTGATATAAAACAGGTTGATAGAAACACACATTTCATGAAGCAATTCTGACATGGGGGCGGGGGGGTGCTCACACAAAGTCTCAAAGCCGTTAGAGCCCCGTGCTCACGGGCTAGGTTGCACGCACGTTGGGAAAGCCGGGCAAGAGAAGGGGTCTGGGCCTAGGACAGTGAGCCGGGGCCAAGTGAGTAGCAGGTAAGGGTTGGTTTAACCGGGTTCGGTGCAGATTTCTCCTGGCCTGGTCTCGGTGATCAGAAGGGTCCTTCCCCCTGGGACAGGGAGGGCGCCTCTCACCTGGCTCCTTTACCTCCTGCTCTCAGGAGGAAAAAGACAAGCGAGAGAGTTCTTCCTTCACCTCCTGTTTTTCCAGCGCCTTTAACTCAGAATAATCAATATGCCAGACATGCGTACTTGGGGGTCGCGGCTCGAAACCAGGCGCGTCTTGAACTAGCGGAGGAACCCGGAGTAGCCCAGGCGCGCCCCGAGGGGGCACCAGTCGAGAACGCTGCCGCCCCTAGTTTCCTCTCGCGTGTTCCCACGGGGCTCGAGGATGTTTCAAGCTGGGGCGCGAGCGGGACGCGCCGGGGGCGCAGTCCGGGGCCGCGACTCCCTCGGCGCGGACGGGCTCGTTCTCTTTCCGGGGCGGTGGGGAGACTAGAAACGGTTTTCCTTCGACGTGTTTGCTCGGAAACTTTTGTATGGAGAGACCTGCAGGCCTCTGCCGGCTTGCGGTTCCATAGTGTAGTGGTTATCACGTCTGCTTTACACGCAGAAGGTCCTGGGTTCGATCCCCAGTGGAACCAGCTCCGGCGGCGCTTCTTTTCCGCGCCCGGTCGGACGCAAACCGAGCGGGCTTGCCCTTCAGCTTCAATTTTAGCGGCTTTTTTTTTTTTTTTTTTTTTTTAAACTTTAGGCTTTGACAGCGCCGATGGAAAACCAGAACCGCGGACCGCTTGGGAGATTCACCTTCATACATCGCTCAGCTGGAGGCGGGTGCAGCAGCGTCAGGGGGTCCCAGAAAAAGAGTCTCGTTTCCTGCCACGTCCAGCCGCCGTCAGAGGCAGAAAGGAACCGGCGTCCGTGAAGCCCGAGTTTTCTCCCCAAGACACCGAGCGCCCGATGTGCAGGGATTCCTAAAACCGCAAACCTGAGCGAGGGATTCAGGTCAGCAGTGCGCAGCCTGGGCCTCCGGGCCGGGGCGACCCGCCTCCCGGCCGCGAGCGCCGGACGCGGTAGGGAGGGGCGGTTCTGCGCTGCAAACAAGGGACACCGACCTCCCGGGGCCTCCCGGGCCGGCTCCAGTCCTCCTCCACCACAGACACCCGGAGCTGACAGTCCCCTTGCGAGTGCTCTGCTCTTGACGAGGCACGGAGAAGCCAGCGTTGTTACGTATTTGAAGACTATGTTACAGAAAGGGAATAAAAGACGGGGGAAAAGAGCCGTGGGGATCAAGGCTACGATAGAACCATGCGGAGAACAAACGGATATGCCCAGAGAGGTGGGAGACCGCACTGAATGCCGAAACAGGCCTGTCGACACGGGGAAAGAGGCTTCTGTAAAAGAAAGAGGTATTAGCAGAAATGAAAAATCCACAAAGCGGATCATAAAGTGTGGTAGTATCCTGGAAGATCAAAAACATAGTGCTGAAGGAGAGAAAAAAAAAAAATAAGTATGATAGAGGGAAAGCCGAGGATGTGCAAAATTCAAGTAATATTACTTCTAGAAATAATAGGGAAAATGCAAGGAAGAGACCCCCCCCCCCCCCCGAATCAGGTACATATCCCAGCCCTACGCAAAAAATTCTAGGTGGTCAGGGATCACTGAATATTCAGTAAAAAGGATAAAAATAATCTGATACTTAACTACTGAGGAAATAGAAAAGAGCCTAAAATATTCCAGAGAGGGGGGGAAGAAAACACAAAGTAGATCCGTTGACAGACTCACTGACTTTTCAAGATGGAGGCCAGAAGCTAGAAGACAGTGAGGCAACGGCTTCCAGTCTTCAAGAAGACCAAATCCACCATAGATGCCACGTGAAACCCAAGTATCCGTCAAGTATGCGCGTGGGAGACATTTTCAAAAGTGCTTTGCCCTGTGAAATTTACCTTTACTCCTGCCTTCCCCAGGATCTAGGTAAAAATGAAAATGCAAGTTGAGAAACAGGGAGACTGGGGATACAGAAAGTTCCAGATGCAAATGTGAGGCAAGAGGGGGGTGGGATTGCAGGGGTTCAGGAAGGTCTGGGGAGGAATTCTTCCTGGAGGTGCAAAGCTGAGAGAAACTGGGATGTGGAGAGACACCCTCAAAAGAGATTTCAATAACTTGTGCGTGAACTTGGGGTTGAAATAAGACCTATAGAAAGCCGTGCAAATAAAATTAAGGTCCCTCATTCCTTGTGGGAGGTGCAATCATGGTCTGTTAGGACGATTTCAAACTGGAAAGGAATATATAAGAATTGAAAAGGAATAAATAAGGAATCATTAGTTGCAGATAATATGATATTATCCATAGAGAAAAGAGAGGATCGAGGAACGTTTAAAGTCAATACCTGAGTTTAGCACGCTTGCTACTTACTGAGCGTAATTTTAATTCAGAAACATACAGAAAATACGGCCTAAAAAATTATACCCAAGAATGAATCTGACAAATTATGGATAATGTTTACACAGAAAGAGTCCTAAAATATTATGGAGAGATATCAAAAACTGCTTAAGTCACCACAGAGAAACACTGTATCAAGGGGAGAAAATGCTTTATAAGGGAAAATACGAAGTCTCTTTAAAATTATATATATTAAATGAGAGTTCCGTCAGAACTCCAACAGATCCTAATACTTGGAAGAACTGGAGAGATTTAGCCAGCTAAATCATTTTTTAAAATGTTTACTTACCTATTTTGAGACAGAGTGGGGAGGGGCAAAGAGAGAGGGAGCGCGAGAATCCCAAGCAGGCTCTGCACCGTCCGCGCAGAGCCGGACATGGGGCTCGATCTCACGAAGTGGAAGATCTGAACCGAAGTCAAGAGTCAGCTGTTCAACTGCTCAACCGACCGAACCACCCAGGCACCCATGCCAGCTAAATCATTTTTAGAAAGAAGATAAAGAAGGTAGGACGGCTTCCTCTTGTAAATACTAGATGTACCGTAAAGGATAACAATATGCACGGCATTTTCGCAGAGATCTAGAAGTAAGCCAGTGGAACAGAATGGATGGCACAATATCGAGGCCAATAATGAAACCATCATATCAGATGTGGGCGGCAGGGCGGGTCCAGAGGGCATGTCCACTCTTCATTAAGTCTTCCTGACTCAATTACACGTGTTGGGGAAAAGTCCACACTTCAAAATGTACGTCGAAGTTCATGATAGGCGGATCAAAGCCTGAAATACGAAAAGCAAAGCGTTTAGGCATTTTAGCTACGGCGGTGGAGGAGGATGGCTAACAATTCTGCCTCGGCCAAGGGTCTACCAAGAGCTGTGAGGCAGATCCCACGCGAATCGACGTCTCTCTGTCCCTTGAGCCCGCTCTTACCTGTTCTGTTCAGCTTAGGGCCTGCTGCTGTCCCTCTCGCCTTCCAGCCTCTGTCCGGGGCGGTCTGTCCTGCCCCGGGCCTCACACTTAGAGGAAAGACTGGAGGCCGGGCCTTGGGAGGCCCGCGTGGGTGAGGTTCGGGTCAAGTGTGGGGCGGCCTCTGATGGGTCCGGCCGCGGGCCAGGAGCTCGTGCTTACTGCCCAGCTGGTCCCCAGGCGGGACCTGTATGCACGCAGCTCTCTTGCCCCGGGTTCTTTGTGAGGCCTGGCTATTCCCTTTTACGAGTCTAGCTAAAGCCTGCCTAGGGCCCTGGAGGAAAAGCCCTCCACCTCTCCTCTTGAAAAGCTTTCCAATCTGAGCAGCCGTGTTAGCACGAAGGAGGCGCTGGTGCGGCCTACATAGAGTCTAGAGTCGGCCTGCTGCCCTCTTGGGAGAAATGGCCCCTGCCCCGGGCGCTCCCTCTGATTTCCGCTCACAGGACAACAAAGCTTCTTGGACGTAAATCTTTCCTTTTCCTGATTCCCTGACTTGTGGCCACGCTTCCTCTGATCTGCCTCCCCCCCAGACCTCGCTGGGTGCTTTCCCCGAACGTATATAACCTACTATGGCAAACGTCTTGGCCACGATCGGCCTTACCCGCGGCCTCGCCGAGATCTTGAAATAAACCTTAATCCTGAGGACGGACAAAGAGCTCTTCCTGCTCTTAGCTTCTCCCCATCAAAACGGCACGGCGCGGCAGTCAGGCCCCTTAAAAAGATGCTGACTTTGGCTCCAGTGTCCGCACCATCAGCACCGCGTGAAGCCCTTCCTCCGTGGAGGTCGCGACGCGCTTTCTTTATTTGCCAATAACGACAACGGCTCGTTGGATCGCTTTGGGGTTTGTACCTCACCGAGCCGGTGCCACCACGCCCGTCATGCCCTTACGTCTTCAGAACAGTTGTAGGAAGTGGTAATTCTCCTTTGCTTCCCTTGAGAGAGGAGGGCGATGGGGCGCAGAGAAGTTTAAAAGCCGGACCGTGAGTGCCGTCGAGGAGGGCAGTTTCCTGTCTACGGACGTGGCTGGCACGCTGTGTAGGACGCTCCCAGACTGATATTCACGCCTACGTAAAAGGACTCCCTGGACGAGGCCGTTTTTATCACCCCCCGCCGCTCGGTTTAGACCGGATTTGCCACTGAGGTTCATTCAACGTTACACAATAGAGCCATGAGCAGAGCATCTAATATATCTAATATAAATCTAACATACATCTAATAGAAACACGTGCGTGGTACCAGGTAAACATACGGGACACGCCAAGCAAGCTCTGGGCCCTTTGAGCAAATCACAGAGCGTCGGTCTTCACCCCGCACTCGCCTGGTGCTACAAGAGAGTTCGGGGCCAGACCGAGGACACTAACCCTCCTGCTACTAAGAGGTGGCCTCTGGGCCACAGCCCATGACCACCTCCTCGGGCCACTAAGAGCCGGAGAACATGTGCTCTGGAGAACTTCCGGACCAAGCCGTTTGTCTCTGTTCTCAACCAGTCTCCTCGTTCACTGGTGGCGAAAGAATCAACAGGAGGAGCTGGTCCTTCTGGGTCAACACGCACTTGACCCCTGTCCTCACCACGTAAAACACGCGCTTGACCCCTGTCCTCACCACGTAAAACACGCGCTTGACCCCTGTCCTCACCACGTAAAACACGCGCTTGACCCCTGTCCTCACCATGTAAAACACGCGCTTGACCCCTGTCCTCACCATGTAAAACACGCGCTTGACCCCTGTCCTCACCACGTAAAACACGCGCTTGACCCCTGTCCTCACCATGTAAAACACGCGCTTGACCCCTGTCCTCACCACGTAAAACACGCGCTTGACCCCTGTCCTCACCACGTAAAACACGCGCTTGACCCCTGTCCTCACCACGTAAAACACGCGCTTGACCCCTGTCCTCACCATGTAAAACACGCGCTTGACCCCTGTCCTCACCATGTAAAACACGCGCTTGACCCCTGTCCTCACCATGTAAAACACGCGCTTGACCCCTGTCCTCACCACGTAAAACACGCGCTTGACCCTGTCCCCTCACCATGTAAAACACGCGCTTGACCCCTGTCCTCACCACGTAAAACACGCGCTTGACCCCTGTCCTCACCACGTAAAACACGCGCTTGACCCCTGTCCTCACCATGTAAAACACGCGCTTGACCCCTGTCCTCACCATGTAAAACACGCGCTTGACCCCTGTCCTCACCATGTAAAACACGCGCTTGACCCCTGTCCTCACCATGTAAAACACGCGCTTGACCCCTGTCCTCACCATGTAAAACACGCGCTTGACCCCTGTCCTCACCACGTAAAACACGCGCTTGACCCCTGTCCTCACCATGTAAAACACGCGCTTGACCCCTGTCCTCACCATGTAAGACTGAGTGGAAGTAACACACGTAACAGAGAAAACTGAGTAGATGTGGTTACGGGTGACCCTGGGTGACTGGTATGACTGCGGTCGGGCCACTGGGGCTGCCCGTGAGGTGACCCCGGCAGTACAAGAAGCCTCAGTCACAACGTCTCAGAAGCTTTTGGGTGCGAGCGTCAGACCCTACGTCACCTAGACAGCTGGGGAAGGAACGGGGGCCACTGAAGCCTTAGGAAGGGAAAGCTTTTGGAAATCGGAGATCTTCATGCGGAAATTGCTAAAAGCTGCTACAAAAATATGACAAAATAGACAGCAAATAGTATTTTTTTGAGCGTTCAAAATCCACAAGGCCCAGGAGAGAGGAGATGCCATTTGTGGGTTGTCGAAGTCCTGGGAGTTCTTGGGGGCTTGGGGGTCTCCTTCCAGACACCTCCACCTCAGCTCAGCTCTCACTACACCCGCCTGACCTGTCCACCTGCCCCTTTCTAAATCATTCTGGAAACGGGAGAGGCTAGAGGTAGGGGTTATTCTTCTGAGCCCTATCCCCCCCCCTCCCCAATTTTCTCCAGATGATCAGAAGGTCACAGTTTTTCAGCCCTGGCCCAGCCACCATACTCAGCAGGCGTGATTCATAATCAGACCTTTGTCCCTAGGGAAGACTGCCATCATCAACCTGGGTCTGCGCTTGGACAGTCCTGTCCTCCTGTTGAAAAGGAAAAGGTTTCTATGTGTATTTTTGTCACTTCTTGGGACTTGCAGCCAGTGCCCACAGGGCCATGGGACTTGGGCATGGTTGGGGAGAACAGCGCTAAAAAGAGACAGGGACGCCCGAGGCCGGGCTGGTGGTGAAGGACACGGGTCTCAGGCGTCCCCTGGTCGCGACGAAAAAGGCGGGCACCACACACTCCTGCCGTGACTCGGATTCGAACCGAGGTTGCTGCGGCCACAACGCAGAGTACTAACCACTATACGATCACGGCGCGCCACCGCGGGCCACCTGCTCCCGGCCCGGCCTTCCTCCTTTGTCAGCAACGCCTACCTGTGTCGTCGGGAGACACCTGCACTGGGCCGTCCGTCCTTTTTTTTTTGACGTGCTCACCCCGATGACTGCTCCGCCCTCCCCGCTCGGATACTGTGCTCTTGGCGAGCAGACCGAAGGGGAGGAACATTAAGTTCCGCCACATGGACGTGGCCGACCCTGGCGGCCCCTAGCCGGCGGCGGGAACGCTCGCGAACGCACCACTCCCACGTCCCCGCCCACGCGGGTCTCTGCCCGAGTTTTACGACGCGTGGTCCTCTGCGCTCTGTCCGCAGGCTGGAGACGTGCTGCCTCGGAGAGAGGCATCCTGGGGCCCCTTTGTGCCCCAACCGGCCAGAATCTGCGGGGCCCGGCGCGCAGTCCGGGTCCGGGGTCCCCGGAGCGCGCGGCTGGGTGCCGCCCGGTGCACCTGCCGGAGGTCGGGAGGGCCCGGCCGGCCTGGGCCCGCACCGCGCGCTGCCCGCAGGGGCTCCGGCCTCGTTCCGGCCTCTTCCTCCTGCCTCCCCGGCTGCCAGAACCCGGACCCGACTGCGCGCTGCCGGCGTGGACCGGAAGCCCCTCGGGACGACCCTGCCCCCTGGCGGACTGCCCTGCCCTCTGCCTGCTCTTCACCCGGTTGGATACAGTAGCTTCAGTTCGTCCGGGAAGCTTTCCTGACCTCCCCTCTCCTCGCGACACATTCCTCCCAGTGCAGGTTATCCGTGGCGCACGGGGATGCTCCAAGAGACTCTTGCAAACCTCATGAAGAGTACTACACCCGGGGACTTAGAGTAAGGCCATGGCTTCTTCTAATGACAACGATTCTTTATGTAAAAGTAGCCTCTGACACCTACTGAGCCATTATAGTCACTGAATGCGTGACGTTGGCACACAAAGTAGATATGTGTCCACAGATATTCCCCAGGTGTTCTATGATCTACTGAATCATACAACTGGGTACTCACAGTAGCATCTTATTTGAAAGTGAAATTCTATAGATAAGACCAGAACTGAGATGGTCTGGGGTGCATGTGTGATGCAGTCTGAACTCCTTTGGTATCTGTTCCTACTGCCTGGCTACGTCTCCTTCAACCTCCTTCAATAAGGTCATGGTGAACTCCTTAAGACCAGTTAACAGAGGATTGGCAGTCATGGCCCATTTCGATTGGCTTTGCAGAGCATTCTAGCACCAGTAGAACTGGATGGCTGTGCATTGTAAGTTACAACTCAGCCCAAGGGTAAGGGAAATCCTGTCAGCACAGCACTGGGTGTGCATCCGAATGTATTCGAGTCACCCCAAAGTGATTACCAGAGGGCTCCTCCCATGAAGGCTGTTAACCATCAAGTGGAAACGGTGACCTCTCTGTGGACATCAGTTAACCTCTTTCCCCGGCCAAACAGCGAATGCAAGATTCTCCCTGTACAGAGTTGGGCAGGTTCAAATCAAACGCTCACCAACACCCAGCTGAGTGGGCCACCATCACTGCTGACTGTCCTGCTTGCCAACGGCAGAGGTCGCTGCTGAGCGTCCTTACCGGGTCACTTTCGGGGCTCCATCAAGTGGCCACTAGTTAGCGATTTGATTATACCAGACCCTTCTTTCACGGAGGAAGCACTGATTTTTCCTTACAAGGTAGGCATCTATTTGGGGCCTGAATTTGCTTTCCTTGTTTATATGTTTCAGCTCCTACCACCATCCACGGGCCCACAGGATACCCTTCCCGTCATCATGGAACCCCAAACAGTGCCTCTAAGTCGGGCACATACTTTGAGTCAATGGCCTTGTACCCATGGTATTCACCGGTCATAACGTGCACGCATCACCCAGAAGCTAGTGGCTTGATAGAAGTGTGAAATGGCCTTCTGGAAGCTCATTATGCCACTAACTGAGACGAGGATCTTCAAGTTTTTGTCCTGCAGGGTGTTCCTTCCAACCGTGCCTTAAAACAACGGGCAACACAGAAAGCCATGCCCTCTGTATTCAGAATACGCGGATCTGGGAATCAAGGGGTCAAGGTGAGAAAGGCCCCTCTCATCATTACACCCGGTAATCCATTAGGAGAATTTTGTATCCTACCCCTGTGAACTTCAGCTCTGAGGGCTTGAAGGTCTTCATGCCCAATAGAGAAATGTGTCCAGGAGGGAGCATTGTCAGTTTTCAAATTAATTGATTAGTCAATTTCAACAAATTTAAAGGCTGAGAACGGCCTCTGTGCATTTTAGTCTCTCCATGCCACTGAACCAATAGGCAGAGAAAAGAGTTCCTCTTCTCGCTGGGATGATTCATCCCAATTTCCAGGAAGTAATTGGGTGTCTGTTATCCAATGGGGGCGAAAAAGATACTACTGGAACCGAGAGAAGCTTCTAAGTATTGTTTGCCACCAGCCCTGGGCACTAAAAACATTGTGGCGGAACAATTAAAAAAAAAAAAAAAAAAGACTCGCAAGGACATGGGTCCCACGGGAATAAAGGTGTAGATTTTACCCCCATGTGTGTAAGAATGCGGCTAAGGTGCTCGAAGAGGTCAGGGTGATAAGGAACGAGTTTTTAGAAGGAAGTGAGATGGCTAATTTAAGTCTCCTGATCAGAAGCAGGATCCCTAGTAGCTTTGTATTATGTCAGCTGATTATTTCTCACTTTTTACCCCAACACCTTCTAAGAAGGTGGTAACATGTTAAATTTAAGGTGGGTCTCTGAACAAACTGAAATTATCCGGTGAGCAGGCTGCCAGTTCACCCTCCCATGTTGGAAATACAGAGTTTTCATGTGGGAAAGGACAAGAGGATGTGCCGGGGAACAAGGGGAAGGGCTGGGCCAGATAGTTGCTCTCACCTCCTTCACCGGCAGGGAGGCTGACCTCTGAATCGACCAATTCAATCTTTGCCCTCCGGCTTCCCGTCTGGATTTGGCAGTTTAGACAGAGGAAGGAGCACCCTTTGTCTCCAGATTCCCTTTCCTCCCATTGCCCTCTGGGGCTGGGAGGGTGGGGGGTGGTGACGGCCTCCATGGATCAGCTTCTCTGTCCCTTGTGACTTCTTAACACCTTGCTCCCTGCTCTTCACACGCCAATGAGACGATATCAAAGTATTCGGTCTGAGCGTCCTTTTTCTGGTGAAACACTAGCTGCCATGCTGACCTCTTTCAGCTTACATGCTAGTGAAGTTTACAGACATTAAACACAAATACAAATAAGATATGTGTTTGTAAAATATGGTAATTGATAAGGAGTTTAAGAATCTGGTCTAGTAACAGCGAATGGCTGCAGAACGCGAAATGTGGATCAGGATTCGGGGAATACCTCACCAAGAGATAATTTTTTTTAATGAAAAATGACATAAAATAATAGTAGGATAATAGGAGGTTGGGGCGCCTGGGTGGCTCAGTCGGTTGAGTGTCCGACTTCGGCTCAGGTCATGATCTCGCAGTCCGTGGGTTCGAGCCCCGCGTCGGGCTCTGTGCTGACAGCTGAGAGCCCGGAGCCTGTTTCAGATTCTGTGTCTCCCTCTTTCTCTGACCCTCCCCTGTTCATGCTCTCTCTCTCTCTCTGTCTCAAAAATAAATAAATGTTAAAAAAAAATAGGAGGTTATGCAAAGAGTGACCGGATGGACAAACACTCTGGGCCTTGAAAACAGCACATGTAAAGGTCCTGAGGCAGGAAGAGCCATCACCTATTTTAGAAGCAGTAAACAATCCCTTGTGATTAGAGTGTTATGAGAAAGAAATAAAGCAGAACAGAAGTCGTGGAAGTAGAGAAGGCCATGCATGGTGAACCCTTTGCTTTATGAGTGTGTGTCTGTTGTGTCTTTGTTCCCACCTCACGCTTTTCTTTGTATCCCGAAGGCTAGAAGACTAGAGATTATATTTCTCGATTCCTTTGTCAGCAGGGTTCTGGGTAGTTTCCGCCAGGGGGAGGCAATGGGAGGGAAAGGAGAAGCCAGGAAGAAAGGAGAATCTAGTTGCTTCTGGCAATGGTGCTGGTTAGGTCTTGAGTGGGGAGGTTGAGGGGGTTGGGGGGACAAGATCACTGTAACACAGCATTCCTTCCCCTGGGAAAGGGACGGAACAAGCCGAATACGGTCTCTTTGTGCAAACTGATCTCCTGAAAGGACATTTTGGAAACTGACTAGAATGTTCAGAGAGGCTTCTGATTTATTTAGCGAGAGTGCCAGGCCAAGTCAGAAGGGCCCGTCCCTGACGGGGCTTTCTAATTCTGATATGATAGTTTTATTAATTCATAAATGTTTCAAGCAAGCAGGGTATGGGATGCAATGATTTCCCCACAAAGATACCAATTCGTTTAGCAATTCTACCATGAATGTAATGCGGTTAGCTTTTGAGGGGTCAAACGATATTAATTTGCACAAGCAGTTTTGCCCTCAGAGTTCTTTTGGTATTTTCCTTTGTGTTATTCCAAGGGAGATCTGGGATCTTAAATTTATATGCCGATGGCCAGTTGTGAGTGTAGGTATCAGTCATTCTTGTAAATGTCAGAACTCCTATCAGGTGCTGAAAATAGCACACATGGGGGGCGCCTGGGTGGCTCAGTCTACTGAGCATCTGATCAGCCTAGGTCGTGATCTCACGGTTCATGAGTTCAAGCCCCACATCAGGTTATGAGCTAATAGTGCAGAGCCTGCTTTGGATTCTGTCTCTCTCTCTGTGCCCCTCCCCTGCTGGTGGGCGCTCTCTCTCTCTCTCTCAAAAATAAATAAACATTAAAAAAAATTAACAGCACACATAGGGTTTAGATTCCCCGATAAGTGAAGCAACGTCAACAAAGTCAGCCTGGTATAAAGTTATATTCTTTTGTCCTTAGTCAAGCATCCCCATTATCCATAACCACGTAGATCTCTGAGATTTTGTCATTATTAATTGTCTGAATCATGTAGTTACTTTGGGGGATAAATATTAGATATTTTGCTTTGATATTAAACATTAGATCTGACCTTACAATTGTTCCCTATACCCCATGTGTTACAACAACTCCATCTAGTAATAGGTGTGATGAAGGAATAAAGAATAGAATGAGGAAAAGAATGTATTAACTGTGATCCTCGTTTTCAGGAAACGACTACCGTAAACATGACTTGAATAATGAAATCTAGTTTTATTCTTCCTCATTAAAAAAAATATATTTATGAAGCTTGTTTATTTATTTTGAGAGAGAGCGGGTGTGAGCCCAAGCAGGGGAGGGGCAGAGAGAAGGAGAGACAGAATCCCAAGCAGGCTCCGCGCTGTCCGTGCAGGACTTGAACCCACGAACTGTGGGATCACGACCCTCTGGGCCAAGATCAAGAGTTGGACGCTTAACCAACTGCGCCTCCCAGGCGCTCCTCATTTGGCATTTGTTAATGCAAATCTGACCATCTACACGCTACTCCTCTGCTAAAATCTTTCAACATGTCCCTTCGAACCTTCTCAACCAAGGTTTGCCCACTTTAGACCAAAGTATAGAAGACCAGGTAGTTACGAGAAGGGCAGTTACGTACGGGTTCTGTGTTGAGGTAGATAATATCTTGATTTACAGATTTATCTTTTACCAATTGAGAATCTGATTGAATCACACTGTACTTTCTTGGCTTACGCTGTGGGAGCCTACACCGTAGGCTGGCAGCTTAAATAACAATGTCAGAGCAGATATTTAGTTCGGCTCTCACAGGAAGCCTGGAGGCCAGCACGGAGGAGGCCGCGCCCAGCTGTGGGGAAGGTCAGAGGCCTGTCCGGGCCACACTCCTGAGAAGCCCCATCCCACCAGACGGGCCCACGATGGCGGCGCCATGATAGGAAGCCCCTGGGCAAGTGAAGAGGAAAAAGTGGGAAACCAGCGTGTCTGTCCTTGAATTCCTTCTGACGAGACCAGGAACCTTCCGGGACTCCTTTGGGTCTGGCTTGAGTCGAGGCCCCAGAGCCCAGGGTCTCCCCAGTTTCCCCAGCAATACATTTATTTGTCACAGTTCTGGAGTCTAGGAACCACAAGATCAAGGTGCCAGTGTCGGCTGAGGGCTGGCTTCCTGGCTGGTAGAGGCCACCCTCTCACTGTGTGCTCACGTGATGTCTCTGTGGGCTGCGGGGAGGCAGGTGTCCTGGTCTCTCGCTCTTTTTTTTTTTTTTTAACTTTTATTTATTTTTGAGACAGAGAGAGAGCATGAACAGGGGAGGAGCAGAAAGAGAGGGACACACAGAATCTGAAGCAGGCTCCAGGCTCTGAGCCGTCAGCACAGAGCCCGACGCGGGGCTTGAACTCACGGACCGTGAGATCATGACCTGAGCCGAAGTCGGACGCTTAACCGACCAAGCCACCCAGGTGTCCGGGTGCCCCTCTCTCACTCTTATAAGCGCACTAATCCCATCCTGGGGATTCTACCCTCATGACCTCATGGAAAACCAGTCACCTCCCAAAGGTCCCACCTCCTAGTACCATCCCATTGGAGTTTAGGGTTTTAGCCTAAGAACTAGGGGGTGAGGGTGAGATACAAACACTCAGCCCATAGCATTTCTTTTCTGGGTTGGAATTAGAACAATACCCACCTCATCTGTAGCCCAGAGTGGTCTGTATGGAATCTCCCTTCCATGTTCTCTTGAAAGGCTCCCTCTCCTTCCATTTGGGCCTCAACTGTTCATTCTGAAGCTTCCACATCATGGTGTAAGGCTGGATTATTTCCCAGTACCGGGAGAGCGAGGTGATTGGCTGGATCTGGAGGAAGGAGGGAGGGCCAGTGGAAGATCCTCAGTAGTCCTTATAATTGTTTTTTTTTTTTAAGTTTATTTATTTAATTTTAAGAGAGACAGGGAGGGAGGGGCAGAGAGAGAGAGAGACAGAATTCCAAGCAGACTTTCTGCTGTCAGTGTAGAGCCTGACATGGGGCTCGATCTCACAAACCATGAGATCGTGACCTGAGCCGAAGTGAAGAGTCAGATTCTCAACCACTCAACCGACTGAGCCCCCCAGGTGCCCGCCCCCCACCTCCCCCCACCCTGTAGTCCTTATAACTGTTTTATATCACTTTCCCTTTGAGACGAATCAAGCATCTAATACAATCTTACGGGAGTAGACAACATTAGTAAAGATTTTTTAGAAAGTCTGTAGATTTTCTCATTTCTCTAAAAAGAAACCACATCCCTTTTGAATTCCCCAATGAAAGTAAAGAGGTGATACCAGCCATATGTGTTAAAAAGTAAGTTTTACAAACACCGTCACAGACATTACTCACCGTCAGTGTTTACATGCATGTTAATGTATGTCAGAGACATACAAATGCGGGGCGCAGACCCCCCTCCGGGGAAGCCTTGCTGTCCAGCTGCAGAGCGAGTGCGGTTACAACAGCCGCCGAGCAACTTCAGGGTTTTCCCGAGTGACAGGACCTGACCCGGCTCAAGGCCGCGCCCTCGTCCAGGGCAGCCTGCAGCCCGCACAGAGCAAAGCGGGCCATGCACACTGGGCCGGGGGGATCTTTGCCCAGTGCGGGACATCGCTGACGGGCGGCTCAGGGGTCTGTGCCCCCACGTTTGTCTGGCCCGCGGCACGGTCTGACCCTCTGTCCGGTCCTAGTTCCTCTTCCTCCTGTCACCGCTGTTGGTCCTTAATAACATCTTGTACCCCAAACTCCACCTGGGCATCCGCTCCCGGAGAACCTCACCTGCGTTGCTCTGTCACCATAATCTTTGTCCTGGGTCTCTGGCATTTTATTATTGATTTATTCAGTAGGGCTTCCGCGAGCCAAGACCAGGACCAGTGTGGGGGCCCCGGGAGGCCGCCCCAAATGGACCTCTATGGCGTATTGATTATTTTGAATGGGAGCTTCTTGGGAAGCAGCAGGTGCGAGGACCTCACACCATCTTCGGTCCCCCGGGAAGCAGGGAACATCTCCCTTAGGAAAGGTCACCTCCCAGGACGGAAAAGTAAAAGACCACTTATCACCAGAAAAAGTGAATTGAGAGTAACAAGCCTTGTGACGTCTCTCACCAATCGACTACCTCAGCCCAACTTTTACTTAAAATTTCTTACTAATTAAGATTCCCAAACATCTGTTTTCTTTACCCTGTCAAATCCTCACTTTTTGTTTTTTTTTGTTTTTTGTTTTGTCTGTCTCAAGTGTATGAAAACTGCCCGCTTTACAGTCTGTTCAAGTGTCAATTTCATTATTGGGCCTCCCCGCGCACGTCACAAAACATTTTTTTCCTCCTCCTAATCCGTCTCAGGTCAATCGAGTTCTTAGCCCGGCTCGAAGAAATCTGGACAGAGGAATATTTCTTCCTTCCATTCAGTAGGAAACAAATCTGTGTGTATTGAATTATAAACTGTGCGCTCTTAACGTCGCTGTTTGTGACCACACGACAAATTAATACTACTTTTATGGTATCTCTCTTTTTTTTTTAAGTGGGTTGGGGTCCGCAGATTTTGACAACTTTGATTTGTATTATCAAATTTATTACCTCAGAGATCAGGATTGCTACTGCTTTTGATGACTCATCCACATTAATCCACATACTACAAAGTCCTACGTTATGCTCCCCCCGCTTGCTTTAACACTGTAGTCTTCTGGGCCTGCTGGCTGTTCCCAACTAATGCCACACACATGTTCTGTCTTAAGGCCTCTGCATGTTCAGTTCCCTCCACTTGTAATTCTCTTCCTCTAATATCTACCTGGCTCATCTCTTTTTTAGATGAACGTAGGTCTCTGATCAGATACACCTTTAAAGAAGTTATCTACACTTACCTTCGATCTAAAATAGGGGTCCCCATTATGCTGTGTAGCTGCTCTATTTTCTGCACAAGATATTTGACACCTAACCTATTGTATGATTCTGTTTGTCTCTTACTGGAGTAATTTCCACGGAGGCAGATTTTCTAGGTTGCATCCGCTATTGGGTCCTGAGCTGCTGGAAGAGTGAATCAAATGAACACATGGGCTCCAAAGAAATAGGACCAAGGATTTACCAATGTGGGATTCAGTAAGTTCTGTGTACTTTCAACCAGTAAGTCAGACTACCTTCAGAATGAAATCTTAAAAGGGGAAGACCACTAAGAATTCCATCACCTGAGAATTTAGAGCACCTAAGAATCAGTGTCCTTTTCCAGAACTCTTCTAGTACATTCATACAGCTAAATTTCTTCTGGAAAAGTGGTCACTGCAACCCGTACTTTTGGCCGCCTAAAACTGGTAACGGATAACGTAATCAAAATGGGTTCGGGAATTTGCCTGACTGGCTCCATCTGAAACTTCTGGACACTAAACCCGCTACCCCTTATCTCCAGCTTGTCCTTCCTGTAGGTCAGACTACATGTAGTTATTGCCCATAAAATTGACACTTCGTCTCCCACGATTAACGAGGCCTTACAACAGTCACCGAAAAACGCAGCAGATAGTGTGCACCAGCTTTCTCTTTGATAGTTTAAGTGGCTCTGAAAAGAGCCTTTGTTTGGCAACTTCCCTAACCTTACTCCTTATTTGGCCTTGTGGTGGCTCTCGGTCTTCTTGGGCAGCAGCACGGCCTGGATGTTGGGCAGGACGCCGCCCTGCGCGATGGTCACGCGGCCCAGCAGCTTGTTGAGCTCCTCGTCGTTGCGGATGGCCAGCTGCAGGTGGCGCGGGATGATGCGCGTCTTCTTGTTGTCGCGGGCCGCGTTGCCCGCCAGCTCCAGGATCTCGGCCGTCAGGTACTCCAGCACGGCCGCCAGGTACACCGGCGCGCCGGCCCCCACCCGCTCGGCGTAGTTGCCCTTGCGGAGCAGGCGGTGCACGCGGCCCACCGGGAACTGCAGCCCGGCCCGCGACGAGCGCGTCTTGGCCTTGGCGCGAGCCTTGCCGCCCTGCTTCCCGCGCCCAGACATGAAGACCCTAGATGCACAGTGTACCTGATACAGCCAACACCAGGCCAGCACTTTTTATAACCCTATTGAGCGCGAAAAAGAAGACTTTGCATTGGCTAAGCTGGTGGCTTTATTTCATCCAATGAGAATGAAGCTTTGGGAGTCTCGCGTTGCGATTGGGCAGAACTGACTGCTGACGTCAAGTTGACTAGTCACCAATCAGACCCAGGACTGTAACTTGCACCTTATTTGCATAAGGGCTTCTACATAAAAAGGACAAGTTGCGCTTTGCCCGCAGTATAGTTTTCATTTCTCTTCTCAGCGCGTCAGGTCTTCTCTCGGCCATGCCTGAGCCAGCCAAGTCCGCCCCGGCCCCGAAGAAGGGCTCCAAGAAGGCGGTGACCAAGGCGCAGAAGAAGGACGGCAAGAAGCGCAAGCGCAGCCGCAAGGAGAGCTACTCGGTGTACGTGTACAAGGTGCTGAAGCAGGTGCACCCCGACACCGGCATCTCGTCCAAGGCCATGGGCATCATGAACTCGTTCGTCAACGACATCTTCGAGCGCATCGCGGGCGAGGCGTCGCGCCTGGCGCATTACAACAAGCGCTCGACCATCACGTCCCGGGAGATCCAGACGGCCGTGCGCCTGCTGCTGCCCGGGGAGCTGGCCAAGCACGCCGTGTCGGAGGGCACCAAGGCCGTCACCAAGTACACCAGCGCGAAGTAAAGTTGCCAAGTAAGAATATCTAACCCAAAGGCTCTTTTAAGAGCCACTAACCTGTCAATATCAGAGCTGTAACTACATGTTTAGAATCTAGGCTCAAGTTCAGGCGGCTTCTTTGAGGCAACCATGAGGATTCCATTGCCGTGAGTAATGCCTACTGTGCCCGCAACCGCCTCTGGCAGGAAGGAAACCGGATGTGCTGTGAGTTGACTCTTGCGGGTTTGCAGCAAACATTCTAGTATGCCCCTTAACGGGAGAGTAACACAAGTTTGTATACGTGTGTTGTGTGGAACTAAAAATGATTCCTGGCTGTAGCGCGAATGTGGGTCCTTTGGTTGTGAGCAAGAGCGGCTTCCTGTCGATCCTAACAGCCTACTGTCTTGTGACTTTTCTCCGTTACGCGTTCTAATCTGCTTTTATTGGTAAATTCAGTCCCCACTGGTCTTCCAAAGCCAGCCTTTTACCTCGGGTTATCGCATGTCCTAGGCGGTACGATATAATTAGAAAGATGCTGTGTGCCGGAGGGGACGTTAGATTCGTAGAGCAGTGCTTTCATCCAGCTTGGGGGAAGAAAGTTGGCCTCTCCGGCCCATTTGGGACCAGGACAGTGCCAGACCACCCTGAGGGAGAGGTATGCAAGGCAGAGATAAGCTTACCTTTTCTCCTGAGTAAAGAAATGGAATACAAGGGCTCGCAATAATGTGGCTAGCTTACTGGTTTGTCATACTGCCAGAGAGAGAAGGGACAGGTGGTATAATGGGGGGAAATAAGGGCATATAAGTAACCGTTGGAATCTCGTGCCTCTGATTTGAGTAAAGTCTGTGCATCTGTTTGCCCATCTGTAGGAGAGCATTGATCTGAACTTTGTGAATTATGCGCTCTCCAGAGAGAACATGAAATCTGTGTGAATAGAGATGATAAAAGTGACTTTCTTAGGCCCACAATCGGATCTACTGTAGAAGAGATCGGAATAACGATCAGATTGGGATAGTCACGAGCTGTCCCTGTACTTGTCCTGATACACGTCTGCCATTTCTTCCTCATGGGACTAGGACTACAGCCGACTCTTGGTGATGGCTTCTCTAGCCGCGCTAAGCAGAGAAGAATGGTTAAAAACGTTATAGGTTCGTGTTATAGAATATATTTGTGACTTGGTTATTTGACTTGGCTGGCGGTGCCTTTATTTTGCCATTTTAAAATGAGAATAATAAAACCGATCAAGATTACGCGAGAGAGTCCACGGAAGGTATTTACCACAAATTGAAACAAATTATAGGCAGGATTTCTTCTCTTTCACTCTTCCTTTTGTCTTTCATAATGGCTTGCAAATTTTAGGCATTCGGGCCATCAATCATGGCTTACTAAGAGAGTAGGACGATCAGTTGCCAGTAATTTCAGAAAAGTTTCCATCTCCAAGCCCAATAATGCCATGAGCAGCCTACCTTTCGTCCACTTGTGCCTGCATTTCTTTGAGGAACCGAGGGAAATAACTCCTGTACGAACAGGCATCACTTGCCAGAACTCCTAAGAATATAAACCCAACATTATTAGACCTGACTCCAAAATAGCCAAAAATCTTGTAAGAAAGTAAACAACTTTGTTACGATCAGAGAAATGCAATTTAAATACATGAGATACAATTTAGCAAATGCGGACAGGCAAAAATCTGGTCTGCCGTTAGCAAAATGTTGCAGGCGGAGCGGGGGGGGGGGAGGGGGGTAGCAGGAACTCTCGGTACTTGTGGAATATGGGAATGTAGCCCCAACTACAACCTTGAGAAGCAAAAACTGCGCATTTCTTGTCAAGTTGAATATGCACAGATCTTCTTGGTGAGCAATCCCACTCCTAGATAAGCAAGGAGAGAAGGCGTACAGCGGAGTACAATGCCCATTGCCGTGCTAGGTCATGGAGGGAAATACAGCAATTTAAATTTCCAACAGAGAAAGGAATGGATAAATCATGAATGTGGTCTACAGTGCAAGAGGACAGATAGATTCTCTTCTAGAGCTCTCTGCAAACAAGTTTCCTGTTAAGGGGAACATTACTTTGCTTGGCCTCTTCACGATCGGACATGAAGGAATGTATTTGAAAGATCGGTGTTAGGTTAGGTTAGTGTGGGCCTGGCCCTAAAGGCCGGACGCTTCCAGATTTCTCAAAATCTTTGGACTAAGCTAATGATCCAAAAATAACCAGATGCCGTGCAATGCCACCACGCAGTGAACAGGGGTCGGGGGGGGGGGGGGGAGGTCCTGTCCCGCTGGGTCTCAACTCCCATCCTCCGGCCACGTTGAACTCCCCGGGAAGAAATAACCATTAAGCCGCATTTAAAAACGGCTCTACCGAGACCCGTTTATAGACAAGCACTAAAGCTCTTTTAACGAAAACTTGGGGGCCCTAAAAAGGGCCTTTTTGGTAAGCGACGGGAACCTTTAAAAAAGTTTAGCCCCCGAAGCCGTAGAGGGTGCGGCCCTGGCGCTTGAGCGCGTACACCACGTCCATGGCCGTGACCGTCTTGCGCTTGGCGTGCTCCGTGTAGGTGACGGCGTCCCGGATCACGTTCTCCAGGAACACCTTGAGCACCCCGCGGGTCTCCTCGTAGATGAGGCCGGAGATGCGCTTGACGCCGCCGCGCCGGGCCAGCCGCCGGATGGCGGGCTTGGTGATGCCCTGGATGTTGTCGCGCAGCACCTTGCGGTGGCGCTTGGCGCCCCCCTTGCCCAGGCCCTTCCCGCCCTTGCCGCGACCTGACATCTTCTGGAAGTCTGAGAGCAGAAGACTACAGCCAGAGCGCGCAGCTCTCTTTTATAGGCAACCTCTGCGGACCGGAGTGAGAACCGGAAGGGCAGCGGCAGGAAGTCCGCCTGGGTTGGAGGAGGGACCTAAACCCGAGCCTCCTTTGTTCTCGGAGCGCTTTACACCCAGGAGTCGGGCGATTTCCCCTCGTTCTCGTGTAGCGTGTTCCGTACCCCATCCTCCTTAAGCAACGAAACTTTAACACTGCAGAGGATACACTTTAAAGAGCACAGGGAAGAAAATACTCCGTTTATGTCTCTACAAATATGCATGCATTTGCTAACTATGTGTGTAAGACTGTGCATTTTGTGAGGTTATACGGGGGGAATAATGCTCCAAATGCTAACTTCCTAGATGTTGAACAAGATGTGCTAGTAAAACAGAGAATTTTAAGATCTTGCAGGTGTATTGCTAAATTCTCTTCCAGCAAAGGTGTAGCAGTTTTCAGTTTCAACAGCAGCTCCTACTACATCTTACTCATAATGAAGAGAGCCATTAAGATAATCTTAACTGTAATAATCCAGACGTGGTTTCTTGTATAGAGAATTAACTTTTAAAAAGTTAACCAGCTAGCTAACCAGTAGAACATAGTATTTTCCCCACCGATTCGAGGGAATTAGTTGCTCATATATTGAATATTTCACTTAAAATTATTTCTTGAGTTTTCACTGTTCCTCTGATTAGTCTAATGGCAGTGCTGAAGGTTATATTTGTAACATTGAAAAATAGCATTTCGCTATACATTTATTATGGTAAATACTGTGTTTTCCTAACCTGAAAAATACTGAATCTCTCCATCCATCTAGGTCTTTACGTGTATCTCAGTAGAGGTTTTTTTTTTTCCTAGATAATATATCATTTGAAAATTTTTTAAAAGCTCTCATTAATTATAAGAGCAATTAATTTGTCATTAGTGAACAAGTAACAATTCTAATGCAGGGGGAAAAAAGTACACTTTGGTCTTTCTACGAAAATCTTTATGAAAATATACTTAGCTGAAAAAAATATATATACAACTTTACTATTGCTTAAATTCTGCGCAATTTTAACACTTTTTTCAGCATTAGCATGTAATCCCCTTGCTATCCAATGATTTTATTGCTACCCTTTATATCAATGAATTACTTTTAGCATATGTTGCATTACAGTATTTCCAAAGTATTCCATTTAAATTTTATAAAAGAAATACACGTAATTTTAAAATGTCATTAAGATATTTAAATTTCTTTTCTGCGTTTATGTGGCAATGAAAGAACACCTGCCCAACACTTGAAGAAACAAAACCCATTCAACCAGGGGGGGTATATTCTATATATTTTATAAAGGGACGGATAGCATAGGTTAGTTCAAGGGCAAATGCAAATAGGAAATAAGAGGCTTAATTCTCCCTGAGGGTCCTTCTATTTTCCTTTTTCTGTTTCAGAATTTCTTGCCTTTTTATGGCTAAATAAGTCTTTTGCTGGCCCCTTAACTCAGGGACTTTCCTCAAGGATCTTACTCTCTTTGAAAGGTAATCATCAGGGGAAACAGTCCTCTACTTGCCAGCTTCTTGAGAAGGAAAGGGACCCAAGTTCAGCTGTTACCTGCGTCCACACTGCAAAACCTATCTAGTGTAAAGGGATGTACCCACTTAGCTACTAAATCTCACTAAAAAAGTAAGGTTTCTCTGTGCCTTTGCAGTCTCTTTAGGAGATTACCTATGATGAGCATAGTATTCTGGCTTAATGTGTGTTGAATAAAAAGATTGTTTTCTTTTCCTTCCTTTTAAATTTATTTATTTATTCCTTTATTTATTTATTTATTTAATTAGAAAGCGAGAGCCGGAAGATAGGGTCAGGGAGAGAGAGAAAGACAGAGAACAAGAATCCCAAGCAGGTTCCATGCTGTCAGCGCTGAGAGAGATGTGAGAACCATGAGATGATGACCTGAGTGGAAATCAAGAATGCTTAACCGACTGAGCCCCCCAGCGCCCCGCTCCTTTTGCTTTTAATTGTATTTCTCCAACATGAGTTCATTGGAATACATTTTACAGACCCTACTTTCTCTACTTTAAGAATCAGTAAAATTCCCACCAACCTGCAGCCTCCCTCTTTGACTTCATGGATTTTTGCCTAGCAACACATCCTGTTAAAGTTGGCAGTGGGCAGCGATCTGGAAAGTTGGTCAGGCTCTTTAAAATTTCTGAAAGTGATAGCGGAAGGTATTTATTTTTCTATAAACCTACAGTGTATTAGTTCATGAAAATATAATGCCATTTGGGCCGTTTTCTCATATTCACTGACTTTTATAGATCAAGATAAACTTCATTCAAATCAAGGTATTTTCCCTGTACCTTTCACAGCTGAAGGGTAGCTGAGTGTGCCTCTTTCTCGTAAGGATTATTCTGAATTGATTATTTTTGCGAAACAGCAGATACAGGAGAATATCTGAAAATAGAAGTTACTTTATTGTGAGAGATATTTACATTTTTAAAGGAAATCTTCGTTCGTAAGTACCAGGAAGGAAGACTGGTACATAACAAGAGAATTTTAATGGAAAAGACACGTACTTTAATGTGCATAACGAACCTCGGCAGCAAACTCAGTTAGTTACACTTGCCAAATACATCCTATGCCTAATGACTCTGTACTGTTTCCTTTGGGCCAAATCTCTCAAGCAGGCTACAGCAATGGTTTCCCAACTTCTAGCCTTACTTCTGAACTTTGTATTCACAATACACTTGTGTGAGTGAACTTCCGGAAAAAATGTAGGTCGGGTTGTGCTACTCCCACGTTTGAAGCTTCGAATGGTAATTTCGGATGGTTTATACAACTCAGCTTGGCGTGATCTGACCTCTGCCCGTGACCTCTGCCTGTGACCTCTGACCACTCTGTGAACTCGCTTTCACCCCTTGGCCCCTCTGCTCTTGATCGTCCTTAAACATTCTTGATAGACTTGATCTTTAAATTCCTTATCCTTTTTTGATCTTGCTTAAACATTTCGTGTATGTGACTGCCTTGGGTATTTGCATCATCTTCTTAGAATACTTTCCCAAACGTACCTGTCAGAATGGCTAAAATTAACATGAATTAATTTGTGATAAGCACCAAAGAGGTATAATCTGTCTCAGCGGCCTGTTCATCCTCCAAAGGAAGGTGAGGTAATCAATCGGCATAATCAGACCCCCTGACT